>NC_088278.1:144571-444571 GCF_036013445.1 Caloenas nicobarica
GGGGGTCCCAAGGGTGTTGGGGGGGTCCTGGGGGTGCTGGGGGCTGTACACGGGGGTCCCATAGGTGCTGGGGAGGCCCTATAGATGCTGGGGGGGGAGAGTCGTGGGGGGCGCCTGTGGGTGCTGGGGGGGGATACGGGGGGTCCCGGGGCTCTCGGGGGCACCCGTGGGTGCTGGGGGGTGTCAGTGTCCGTGTGTCCCCCCCCCCAGGTCACCTACCGGGTGGTGCAGGTGACGGAGGCGCCGCTCGATGGGCCCGAAGGAGCCGCCGTCAGCGTCGTGTCCACGTTCGCGGGGACCACCCAGGTGGGGACCCAGGCGTCCGGGGGGACCCAGGCGTCCGGGGGACCCAGGAGTTCGGGGGGACCCAGGAGTTTGGGGGGACCCAGGAGTTTGGGGGGACCCAGGAGTTTGGGGATGGACCCAGGCGTCCGGGGGGACCCAGGAGTTCGGGGGGACCCAGGAGTTTGGGGGAACCCAGGAGTTTGGGGGACCCAGGCGTCCGGGGGGACCCAGGCGTCCGGGGGCACCCAGGAGTTTGGGGACGGACCCACGAGTTCGGGGGGGACCCAGGAGTTCGGGGGGACCCAGGAGTTCGGGAGGGACCCAGGAGTTCAGGGAGGACCCAGGAGTTTGGGGGGACCCAGGAGTTTGGGGGGACCCAGGCGTTCGGGAGGGACCCAGGAGTTCGGGAGGGACCCAGGCGTCCGGGAGGAGGTGATATGGGGGACCCAGGCGTCCAGGGGTCCCTTCGAAGGGGACCCAGGCGTCCGGGAGGGGGTGATATGGGGGACCCAGGCGTCCGGGGGTCCCTTTGAAGGGGACCCAGGCGTCCGGGAGGGAGTGATATGGGGGGACCCAGGCGTGCGGGGGTCCGTTCGAAGGGACCCAGGCGTCCGGGAGGAGGTGATATGGGGGACCCAGGCGTCCGGGGGTCCGTTCGAAGGGACCCAGGCGTCCGGGAGGGGGTGATATGGGGGACCCAGGCGTCCGGGGGTCCGTTCGAAGGGGACCCAGGCGTCCGGGAGGGGGTGATATGGGGGACCCAGGCGTCCGGGGGTCCCTTCGAAGGGGACCCAGGCGTCCGGGAGGGGGTGATATGGGGGACCCAGGCGTGCGGGGGTCCGTTCGAAGGGGACCCAGGCGTCCGGGAGGGGGTGATATGGGGGACCCAGGCGTCCGGGGGTCCGTTCGAAGGGGACCCAGGCGTCCGGGAGGGGGTGATATGGGGGACCCAGGCGTCCGGGGGTCCGTTCGAAGGGGACCCAGGCGTCCGGGAGGGGGTGATATGGGGGACCCAGGCGTCCGGGGGTCCGTTCGAAGGGGACCCAGGCGTCCGGGAGGGGGTGATATGGGGGACCCAGGCGTCCGGGGGTCCGTTCGAAGGGGACCCAGGCGTCCGGGAGGAGGTGATCCGGGGGACCCAGGCGTCCGGGGGTCCGTTCGAAGGGGACCCAGGCGTCCGGGAGGGGGTGATATGGGGGACCCAGGCGTCCGGGGGTCCCTTCGAAGGGGACCCAGGCGTCCGGGCCCCCCAGGCCGTGATCCAGAACCCGTTCAGTAACGGGGGCAGCCCCGGGGCCGAGGGCGGAACCGAGACCCGATTTGCCTGGGGGGGAGAGGGGACGGTGTCGGTGCAGGCGGATCCGGCGCTGGCGCAGGCTGGAGGTGAGAGGGGACCCAGGAGTTCGGGAGGGGACCCAGGCGTCCGGGGGTGACCCCGGTTGGGGGGGACCCAGGCATCTGGGAGGGACCCAGGAGTTCGGGAGGGACCCAGGTGTCTGGGGGGACCCAGGCGTCCGGGAGGGGACCCAGGCGTTCGGGAAGGACCCAGGCATCTGGGAGGGGACCCAGGTGTCTGGGAGGGACCCAGGCGTCCGGGAGGGACCCAGGCGTTCGGGAGGGACCCAGGTGTCCGGGAGGGGACCCAGGCGTCCGGGAGGGACCCAGGCGTCCGGGAGGGACCCAGGCGTTCGGGAGGGACCCAGGTGTCTGGGAGGGACCCAGGCGTCCGGGAGGGACCCAGGCGTCCAGGAAGGACCCAGGCGTTCGGGAGGGACCCAGGCGTCCGGGAGGGGACCCAGGCGTCCGGGCCGTGTCCCCCCAGGTCAGTTCTATGTGATGATGACGCCCCAGGACGTTCTGCAGCCGGGGACCCAGCGCAGCATCGCCCCCCGCGGCCACCCCTACTCCCCGTGAGCCCCAAAACGCCCCAAAATCCCCCCAAAACGCCCCAAAATCCCCCCAAAACGCAACAAAATCCCCCTAAAACGCCCCAAAATCCCCCCAAAACGCCCCAAAATCCCCCCAAAACGCCCCGAAATCCCCTCAGTAAACCCCGAAATCCCCTCAAAATGCCCCCAAATCTCCTCAAAACGCCCTGAAATCCCCTAGGAATGCCCCAAGATCTCCTCGTAAACCCCCCGAACCCCCCAAATCGCCCCTTGGAGCCCCCAAATCCGCCCCCCCTGTGTGGGGGGGTGCGTGGCCCTTTAAGGCGCGGTGGGTGTGGTCGGTGGGCGGGGCCGGGTTAAGCCCCGCCCCCCACGTCCCCCCATATCCCTCAATGTCCCCAATGTTCTCAATTTCTCCATATTCCAATGTCCCCAAGTCCCCAATGTCCCCAATGTCCCCATGTCCCCCATATCCCCCCATGTCCCCGTTATCCCCATGTCCCCAATGTCCCCAATGTCCCCATGTCCCCAATGTCCCCAATGTCCCCATGTCCCCAATGTCCCCAATTTCCCTATATCTCCATGTCCCCAATGCCCCCAATATCCCTAGTTTCCCCAATGTCCCCATGTCCCAATGTCCCCAACGTCCCCATTATCCCCAATGTCCCCAATGTCCCCAATGTCCCCAATGTCCCCATGTCCCCATTATCCCAATGTCCCCATATCCCAATGTCCCCATATCCCAATGTCCCCATATCCCAATGTCCCCCATGTCCCCATGTCCCCAATGTCCCCATGTCCCCCATATCCCCCCATGTCCCCATTATCCCCAATGTCCCCAACGTCCCCATGTCCCCAATGTCCCCAACGTCCCCATTATCCCCAATGTCCCCAATGTCCCCATGTCCCCAACGTCCCCATTATCCCCAATGTCCCCATGTCCCCAATGTCGCCAACGTCCCCATGTCCCCAATGTCCCCAACGTCCCCATTATCCCCAATGTCCCCAATGTCCCCATGTCCCCATGTCCCCAACGTCCCCATGTCCCCATTATCCCCAATGTCCCCATTACCCCAATGTCCCCAATGTCCCCATGTCCCCAACGTCCCCATGTCCCCATTATCCCCAATGTCCCCATTACCCCAATGTCCCCAATGTCCCCATGTCCCCAACGTCCCCATGTCCCCATGTCCCCACAGGAAGCTGGAGGGGCCGCGGGTCCCGCGGGACGAGCGACGGCGAGCGCAGCACAACGAGGGTGAGACCCTGGCCCCGTGTCACCTCGTGTCCCCACGTCCCCATGTCCCCCTGTCCCCGTGTCACCTCGTGTCCCCTGGCCCCCGTGTCACCTCAATGTCCCCACGTCCCCATGTCCCCCTGTCCCCAGTGTCACCTCGTGTCCCCTGTCCCCATGTCCCCCGTGTCACCTCAATGTCCCCATGTCCCCATGTCATCATGTCCCCAGCGTCACCTTGTGTCCCCTGTCCCCATGTCCCCGGTGTCACCTCAATGTCCCCACGTCCCCATGTCCCCCTGGCCCCCGTGTCACCTCAATGTCCCCCGTCCCCCTGTCCCCGGTGTCACCTCGTGGCCCCTGTCCCCATGTCCCTGGTGTCACCTCGTGTCCCCCGTCCCCCTGGCCCCCGTGTCACCTCCATGTCCCCACGTCCCCATGTCCCCGTGTCACCTCGTGTCCCCCGTCCCCCTCTCCCCATTGTCCCCCTGTCCCGCCAAGTCCCCATTGTCCCCAATGTCCCCATTCTCTCTAATGTCCCCGTTGTCCTCATTATCCCCAATGTCCCCATTGTTTCCAATGTCCCCAATGTCCCCATTATCCCGATTGTCCCCATTATTCCCAATGTCCCCACTGTCCCCGCTGTCCCCGCTGTCCCCACTGTCCCCAATGTCCCCACTGTCCCCAATGTCCCCGCTGTCCCCACTGTCCCCAATGTCCCCACTGTCCCCAATGTCCCCGCTGTCCCCATTGTCCCCACTGTCCCCAATGTCCCCGCTGTCCCCAATGTCCCCACTGTCCCCGCTGTCCCCACTGTCCCCGCTGTCCCCAATGTCCCCGCTGTCCCCGCTGTCCCCACTGTCCCCAATGTCCCCGCTGTCCCCAATGTCCCCGCTGTCCCCACTGTCCCCAATGTCCCCGCTGTCCCCACTGTCCCCAATGTCCCCACTGTCCCCGCTGTCCCCAATGTCCCCACTGTCCCCACTGTCCCCAATGTCCCCGCTGTCCCCAGTCGAGCGGCGCCGCCGGGACAAGATCAACAACTGGATCGTCCAGCTGTCCAAGATCATCCCCGACTGCGGCGCCGACAACAGCAAAACGGGGGCGGTGAGGGTCCCCGGGTCCCCAATGTCCCCATGTCCCCAATGTCCCCGTGTCCCCGTGTCCCCAGAGGGTCCCCATGTCTCCAGGGGGTCCCCATGTCCCCGTGTCCCCAATGTCCCCGTGTCCCCATGTCCCCATGTCCCCGGGTCCCCAATGTCCCCAGGGGGTCCCCAATGTCCCCAGGGGGTCCCCGATGTCCCCATGTCCCCAGGGGGTCCCCAATGTCCCCAGAGGGTCCCCGTGTCCCCGTGTCCCCATGTCCCCATGTCCCCGTGTCCCCAATGTCGCCACAGAGTCCCCATGTCCCCAGGGGGTCCCCAATGTCCCCAGAGGGTCCCCGTGTCCCCATGTCCCCGTGTCCCCGGGTCCCCAATGTCCCCAATGTCCCCATGTCCCCGTGTCCCCAGAGGGTCCCCGGGTCCCCATGTCCCCATGTCCCCAATGTCCCCGTGTCCCCAAAGGGTCCCCAGGGGGTCCCCGTGTCCCCATGTCCCTGGGTCCCCAATGTCCCCAGGGGGTCCCCAATGTCCCCATGTCCCCAAAGGGTCCCCATGTCCCCGTGTCCCCAGAGGGTCCCCATGTCCCCATGTCCCCAATGTCCCCAGAGGGTCCCCAATGTCGCCACAGGATCCCCATGTCCCCAAAAGGTCCCCATGTCCCCAGGGGGTCCCCATGTCCCTGTGTCACCACAGGGTCCCCATGTCTCCAGGGGTCCCCATGTCCCCATGTCCCCTGGGGGTCCCCATGTCCCCAAAGGGTCCCCATGTCCCCATGTCCCCACAGAGTCCCCATGTCCCCAGGGGTCCCCATGTCCCCAAAGGGTCCCAATGTCCCCAGAGGGTCCCCATATCCCCATGTCCCCTGGGGGTCCCCGTGTCCCCATGTCCCCATGTCCCCAAAGGGTCCCCATGTCCCCGTGTCCCCAGGGGGTCCCCAATGTCGCCACAGGATCCCCATGTCCCCAAAAGGTCCCCAAAAGGTCCCCATGTCCCCAGGGAGTCCCCATGTCCCCATGTCCCTATAGGGTCCCCGTGTCCCCATGTCCCCGTGTCCCCTGGGGGTCCCTATGTACCCATGTCCCCAATGTCGCCACAGGATCCCCATGTCCCCAAAAGGTCCCCATGTCCCCAGGGGGTCCCCATGTCCCTGTGTCACCACAGGGTCCCCATGTCCCCAGGGGTCCCCATGTCCCCATGTCCCCAAAGGGTCCCAATGTCCCCAGAGGGTCCCCATGTCCCCGTGTCCCCAAAAGGTCCCCATGTCCCCTGGGAGTCCCCATGTCCCCATGTCCCCATAGGGTCCCCGTGTCCCCATGTCCCTGTATCCCCTGGGGGTCCCCATGTACCCATGTCCCCAATGTCGCCACAGGATCCCCATGTCCCCATGTCCCCAAAAGGTCCCCATGTCCCCAGGGGGTCCCCATGTCCCCAGGGAGTCCCCATGTCCCCTGGGAGTCCCTATGTCCCCATGTCCCCATAGGGTCCCCGTGTCCCCTGGGGGTCCCCATGTCCCCAATGTCACCACAGGATCCCCATGTCCCCATGTCCCCAAAAGGTCCCCATGTCCCCAGGGGGTCCCCATGTCCCTGTGTCACCACAGGGTCCCCATGTCCCCAGGGGGTCCCCAATGTCCCCATGTCCCCATGTCCCCTGGGGGTCCCCATGTCCCCAATGTCGCCACAGGATCCCCATGTCCCCGTGTCCCCAAAAGGTCCCCATGTCCCCAGGGGGTCCCCATGTCCCTGTGTCACCACAGGGTCCCCATGTCCCCAGGGGGTCCCCAATGTCCCCATGTCCCCAATGTCCCCACAGGGTCCCCATGTCCCCAGGGGTCCCCATGTCCCCAGAGGGTCCCCAGGTCCCCATGTCCCCAAAGGGTCCCCGTGTCCCCATGTCCCCAGAGGGTCCCCAGGTCCCCATGTCCCCAGTGTCCCCAAAGGGTCCCCAATGTCCCCAGAGGGTCCCCATGTCCCCAGAGGGTCCCCATGTGCCCATGTCCCCAATGTCCCCAAAGGGTCCCCAATGTCCCCAGGGGGTCCCCAGGGGTCCCCATGTCCCCATGTCCCCAGGGGGTCCCCATGTCCCCAATGTCCCCAAAGGGTCCCCAAGGGGCTGGGGACGGGTCCTGGGGGGGTTATTTGGGGTCCCTGGGGGGTTTTGGGGGGGTCCCCAATGTCCCCAAAATGCTCCTGGGGGGTCCCCAATGGCCTGGGGGGGTCCTGCTGGATTTTGGGGGGTCCGGGAGCTTCGGGGTTTTTTGGGGTGTTTTGGGGGGGTCGTGCGGACCCGGGGGGGGTTTTGGGGTCCCCCTTGATTTTGGGGTGTCCCCCCCCAAAATTTCCAGCGCAATGGGGGGATCCTGGGGAAGTTTTGGGGTCCCGGGTGGGTTTTGGGGGGTCCGGGAGCTTCGGGGTTTTTTTTGGGGCTTTCTGGGGGTGTCCCGGGTGGGTTTTGGGGTCCCCCCCAGGGTCTGATTTTTGGGGTGTCCCCCCCCCCCCCGAGGGCAATGGGGAGGATTTGGGGGGGTCCCAGGTGGGGTTTTGGGGCTTTCGGGGGGTCCGGGAGCTTCGGGGTTTTTTGGGGGGGCTGGTGCGGACCCCGGGGTTTTGGGGTCCCCCCTGATTTGGGGGGGTCCCCCGCTTTGCAGAGCAAGGGGGGGATCCTGTCCAAGGCGTGCGACTACGTGCGGGAGCTGCGGCAGAGCAACCAGCGCCTGCAGGAGGCGGCGAAGGAGGCCGAGAGGCTGCGGCTGGACAACGGGCTGCTGCGCAGACAGGTGGACACACGGACACGGGGAGCCAGGAGTGCCCCGGGGGAGCCAGGAGTGCCCCAGGGGAGCCAGGAGTGCCCCGGGGGAGCCAGGAGTGCCCCAGGGGAGCCAGGAGTGCCCCGGGGGAGCCAGGAGTGCCCCAGGGAGCCAGGAGTGCGGGGGGGGACCCAGGAGTGCCCCGGGGAGCCAGGAGTGCCCCGGGGGAGCCAGGAGTGCCCCAGGGGAGCCAGGAGTGCCCCGGGGGAGCCAGGAGTTCGGGGGGACCCAGGAGTTCGGGGGGACCCAGGAGTTCGGGGGACTCGGGAGTTCAGGAGGGACCCAGGAGTTCGGGGGGACCCAGGAGTTCAGGAGACTCGGGAGTTCAAGGGACCCAGGAGTTCGGGAGGGACCCAGGAGTTCGGGGGACCCAGGAGTTCGGGAGGGACCCAGGAGTTCAGGAGGGACCCAGGAGTTCAGGGGGGACCCAGGAGTTCGGGAGGGACCCAGGAGTTCGGGAGGGACCCAGGAGTTCGGGGGGACCCAGGCGTTCGGGAAGGGACCCAGGAGTTCGGGAGGGACCCAGGAGTTCGGGGAGGGACCCAGGAGTTCGGGAGGGACCCAGGAGTTCAAGGGACCCAGGAGTTCAGGAGGGACCCAGGAGTTCGGGAGGGACCCAGGAGTTCGGGGGGAGGTGGGTGGGTTTCATGCCCGGGGGGGGCGGCTCTGAGCGCCCCCCGTCCCCCCCGCAGATGGAGGAGCTGAAGAGCGAGAACGCGCTGCTGAGACAGCAACTGCAGGGCCGGGGGGACGGCGCCGAGGGGACCAACCCGGGCCAGGGACAGTGACCGCGACCCCTGGGACCCCCCGGGACACCCTCGGGTCACCCCAGGACACCCCAGGACACCCCCCGGGACACCCCCCGGGACACCCCCGGGACCCCCCCCGGGACACCCTCGGGTCACCCCGGGACACCCCCCGGGACACCCCCCAGGACACCCTCGGGACCCCCCGGGTCACCCCTGGGTCACCCCCCAGGACAGCCCCGGGACCCCCCGGGTCACCCCAGGGATACCCCCCGGGTCACCCTCAGGTCACCCTCGGGTCACCCCGGGACCCCCCCCGGGACCCCCCCCGGGACCCCCCGGGTCACCCTCGGGTCACCCTCGGGACCCCCCGGGTCACCCCTGGGTCACCCCCCAGGACAGCCCCGGGACCCCCCGGGTCACCCCAGGGATACCCCCCGGGTCACCCTCAGGTCACCCTCGGGTCACCCTCGGGTCACCCCAGGACACCCCGGGACACCCCCCAGGACCCCCCCCGGGATACCCCTGGGACACCCCCCGGGACACCCCCCGGGTCACCCTTGGGTCACCCCCGGGTCACCCCCGGGACTCCCCCGGGATACCCCCCGGGACCCCCCCGGTGGCCCCTCCCCCCGTTTGGGGACACCCCGTGGATCCCCTCCCCCCCACATTGGGGACCCCCGAGTGACACCCCAGGGACCCTTTGGGGACACCCTTTGGGGACCCCCCAGTGACACCCCAGGGAGCCTTTGGGGACACCCCCCCATTGGGGACACCCCCAGGAATCCCTTCCCCCCCACATTGGGGACCCCATGGGGACCCCCCAGTGACACCCTTGGGGTCACCCCCCCATTGGGGACCCCCCCAGTGACACCCCGGGGAACCTTTGGGGACACCCTTGGGGACACCCCCCCATTGGGGACACCCCCAGGAATCCCTTCCCCCCCCATTGGGGACCCCTTGGGGACCCCCAGTGACACCCTTGGGGTCACCCCCCCATTGGGGACCCCCCCAGTGACACCCTGGGGACCCCTTGGGGACACCCCCCCCCCCATTGGGGACACCAAGTGACACCCACATCCCCTTGGGGACACCCCAGGGACCCCTCCCCCCTCAGGACACCCCCTTGTTCCGGGCCGGGGGGGGGACCCAGGAGTTTGGGAGGGGACCCAGGAGTGCCCCAAGGGACCCAGGAGTGCCCCAAGGGATGCAGGAGTTTGGGAGGAACCCAGGAGTGCCCCAAGGGACCCAGGAGTGCCCCAAGGGACCCAGGAGTTCTTAGGGACATGGGGACCCCCCAGGAATCCCCTTCCCCCCCCCCCCCCCCCTCTTGGTGTCCCCCCCAAATTGGTGTCACCCCATTGGGTCCCCTCCCCCCCCCCCCCCCCCCCCCCAATTCAACCCGAGCGGGGGAGGGGCCGCCCCTCCCCCCTTCCCCCCCTTTGTAATTAACGTTATTGTAATTAATTAATTATTGTTTTGTACCGCCCGGGGCGGGGGGAGGGGCGGCCGCTCCCCCTCCCCCCCCAGCGCGCGGGGGTTGGGGGGGGTGGGGGGGAGGGGGGGGGAGGGGCCGCCCTGGAAACCTCCAAAAAGGAAAAAAAAAAAAAAACAAAAAAACCCAAGAAAAAAGGCCAAAAAAGTGAAATTCTGGTGGTTTTTTGGGGGGGTGGGGGGAGAGATTATGGGGGGACCCAGGAGTGCCCCAAGGGACCCAGGAGTTCGGGAGGGACCCAGGAGTGCCCCAAGGGACCCAGGAGTCCGGGAGGGACCCAGGAGTGCCCCATGGGACCCAGGAGTTCGGGAGGGACCCAGGAGTGCCCCAAAGGACCCAGGAGTTCAGGAGGGACCCAGGAGTGCCCCAAGGGACCCAGGAGTTCGGGAAGGGACCCAGGACTTCAAGGGACCCAGGAGTGCCCCAAAGGACCCAGGAGTTCAGGAGGGACCCAGGAGTGCCCCAAAGGACCCAGGAGTCCGGGAGGGACCCAGGAGTGCCCCAAGGGACCCAGGAGTCCGGGAGGGACCCAGGAGTGCCCCAAGGGACCCAGGAGTTCGGGAAGGGACCCAGGACTTCAAGGGACCCAGGAGTGCCCCAAAGGACCCAGGAGTTCGGGAGGGACCCAGGAGTCCGGGAGGGACCCAGGAGTGCCCCAAGGGACCCAGGAGTTCGGGAGGGACCCAGGAGTGCCCCAAGGGACCAGGAGTTCAGGAGGGACCCAGGAGTGCCCCAAGGGACCCAAGAGTGCCCCAAAAGACCCAGGAATTCGGGAGGGACCCAGGAGTGCCCCAAGGGACCCAGGAGTGCCCCAAGGGACCCAGGACTTCAGGGGACCCAGGAGTGCCCCAAAGGACCCAGGAGTTCGGGAGGGACCCAGGAGTGCCCCAAGGGACCCAGGAGTGCCCCAAAAGACCCAGGAGGTTGGGAGGGACCCAGGAGTGCCCCAAGGGACCCAGGAGTGCCCCAAAGGACCCAGGAGTTCAAGGGACCCAGGAGTCCGGGAGGGACCCAGGAGTGCCCCAAGGGACCCAGGACTTCGGGGAAGGACCCAGGAATTTGGGAAGGGACCCAGGCGTCCGGGAGGGGACCCAGGAATTCGGGGAAGGACCCAGGCGTCCGGGAGGGGACCCAGGCGTCCGGGTGACCTCTGACCCCGTGGGCCGGGCCCGTCCGGCTGTCGCCACCCGTGTCGCAATTGTCACCGGCCGGGATGTCACCTGCCCCCCCCGCCCGGGGCCACCATCGGTGTCACCATCGCCGGTGTCACCGTCATTGTCACCAGCAGGGCCACGGTGTCCCCACGTCTGTCCCAATGTCCCCATGTCCCCATGTCCCCCATGTCCCCATGTCCCCGATGTCCGTCTGTCCCCAATGTCCCCATGTCCCCCCATCTGTCCCCAATGTCCCCATGTCCCCCTGTCCCCCCGTCTGTCCCCAATGTCCCCAATGTCCCCATGTCCCCCTGTCTGTCTCCAATGTCCCCATGTCCCCCTGTCCCCCCGTCTGTCCCCAATGTCCCCATGTCCCCCTGTCCCCCCGTCTGTCCCCAATGTCCCCAATGTCCCCATGTCCCCCTGTCTGTCTCCAATGTCCCCATGTCCCCCTGTCCCCCGTCTGTCCCCAATGTCCCCATGTCCCCATGTCCCCCCGTCTGTCCCCAATGTCCCCAATGTCCCCATGTCCCCCTGTCCCCCCGTCTGTCCCCAATGTCCCCATGTCCCCATGTCCCCCTGTCCCCCCGTCTGTCCCCAATGTCCCCAATGTCCCCGTGTCCCCCCCCCCGACGTCCCCGCGGTGGCGCCTCCGGGTCTGACCCCGAGGGGACAACAAACACAGTCGGCGACACCCGGACGCCTGGGTCCCCTTGCCAGCGGGGGGAGGGTCCCCCGGACGCCTGGGTCCCTCCCGGATGCCTGGGTCCCTCATGGGGGGGGATGGGAGGGAGATCCGTGCACACCTGGGCCCCCCCCAAAGTCTTGGGTTCCCTCCCTATAGTTACTTTCTCGGACGCCTGGGTCCCTTGGGGCACTCCTGGGTCCCTTGGGGCATGCCTGGGTCCCTTGGGGCATGCCTGGGTCCCTCCACAAAGTCTTGGGTTCCCTCCCTATAGTTACTTTCCCGGACACCCGAGTCCCTTGGGGCACTCCTGGGTCCCTTGGGGCACTCCTGGGTCCCTTGGGGCATGCCTGGGTCCCTTGGGGCACTCCTGGGTCCCTTGGGGCACACCTGGGTCCCTCCACAAAGTCTTGGGTTCCCTCCCTATAGTTACTTTCTCGGACGCCTGGGTCCCTTGGGGCACTCCTGGGTCCCTTGGGGCACTCCTGGGTCCCTTGGGGCACGCCTGGGTCCCTCCACAAAGTCTTGGGTTCCCTCCCTATAGTTACTTTCTCGGACGCCTGGGTCCCTTGGGGCACTCCTGGGTCCCTTGGGGCACTCCTGGGTCCCTTGGGGCATGCCTGGGTCCCTCCACAAAGTCTTGGGTTCCCTCCCTATAGTTACTTTCTCGGACGCCTGGGTCCCTTGGGGCACTCCTGGGTCCCTTGGGGCACTCCTGGGTCCCTTGGGGCACGCCTGGGTCCCTCCACAAAGTCTTGGGTTCCCTCCCTATAGTTACTTTCTCGGACGCCTGGGTCCCTTGGGGCACTCCTGGGTCCCTTGGGGCATGCCTGGGTCCCTTGGGGCATGCCTGGGTCCCTCCCGAACTCCTGGGTCCCCTATGGGAGCGGGATGATGGGGAGGCCCCGAACGCCTGGGTCCCTTACGGGGGAGGGTCACCCGGATGCCTGGGTCCCCTGCATGGGTGGGGATGGGGGGGATCCCCGAACGCCTGGGTCCCTCCCGAACGCCTGGGTCCCTCAGAACTCCTGGGTCCCCCAGATCTCCTGGGTCCCTCTCGAACTCCCTGGTCCCTCCCGAACTCCTGGGTCCCCTCCCGAACTCCTGGGTCCCCCCGAACTCCTGGGTCCCCCCGAACTCCTGGGTCCCTCAGAACTCCTGGGTCCCTCCCGAACTCCTGGGTCCCTCAGAACTCCTGGGTCCCCCCGGACTCCTGGGTCCCCCCGGACTCCTGGGTTCCCCCCCCATTTCCCCTTCCCTGCCCCGAACTTGGCGTTTTTCCACCCAAATCTGGGTCGCGTCCCGGAAGCGGCGCCGGGGGGGCGGGGCCGGGCGGGGGGCGGGGCCGGGGGGCGGGGCCGGCCGGGGGGGCGGGGCCGGGGGGCGGGGCCGGGGGGCGGGGCCGCGGGGATAAATGCGGCCGCTGGTGGCGGGAAAAGCCCCAGAGGCGGGATGGGGGCGACACGTGACCCCCGTGACGTCATCGGGCTCAGCATCATCATCCTCCTCGTGCTGGCGGAGAGCGGGAGCGCGGTGAGGGACCCAGGAGTGCCCCAGGGACCCAGGAGTGCCGAGGGACCCAGGAGTGCTCAGGGACCCAGGAGTGCCCCAGGGACACAGGAGTGCTCAGGGACCCAGGAGTGCCCCAGGGACCCAGGAGTGCCCCAGGGACCCAGGAGTGCCCCGGGGACCCAGGAGTGCTCAGGGACCCAGGAGTGCCCCGGGGACCCAGGAGTGCTCAGGGACCCAGGAGTGCCCCGGGGACCCAGGAGTGCTCGGGGACCCAGGAGTGCCCCAGGGACCCAGGAGTGCCCCAGGACCCAGGAGTGCCCCGGGGACCCAGGAGTGCCCCAGGGACACAGGAGTGCCCCAGGGACCCAGGAGTGCCCCGGGGACCCAGGAGTGCCCCAGGGACCCAGGAGTGCTGAGGGACCCAGGAGTGCCCCAGGGACCCAGGAGTGCCGAGGGACCCAGGAGTGCTCAGGGACCCAGGAGTGCCCCGGGGACCCAGGAGTGCTCAGGGACCCAGGAGTGCCCCGGGGACCCAGGAGTGCCCCGGGACCCAGGAGTGCCGAGGGACCCAGGAGTGCCCCCGGGAACCCAGGCATGCTGAAGGACCCAGGAGTTCGGGGAGGGACCCAGGAGTGCCCTGGGGACCCAGGAGTGCCCCAAGGACCCAGGAGTTCGAGGAGGGACCCAGGAGTGCGGGGGGAACCCAGGCATGCCCCACAGACCCAGGAGTGTGGGAGAGGGACCCAGGAGTGCCCCAGGGACCCAGGCGTCCGGGAGCATCATCCCCCGTTCCCCTCCCCCGCCAGGTTTTGGGCCCCCCCGACTCATCGTTGGAGCCGCGACCCCCGGCCCGGATGGGGGATGGGCAGGTGAGGGACCCAGGCGTCCGGGGGGGACCCAGGCGTCCGGGAGGGACCCAGGCGTCCGGGAGGGGACCCAGGCGTCCGGGGGGGTCTCACCCGTCTCCCCTCCCCCCACAGGTTCTGGCCCCTTTTGTGTCACCCCAAAAGCAGCTGGGGGATGGGCAGGTAAGTCTGGGGGGGACCCAGGAGTTCGGGAGGGGACCCAGGCGTCCGGGAGGGACCCAGGAGTCCGGGAGGGGACCCAGGCGTTCGGGAGGGACCCAGGAGTTCAGAAGGGGACCCAGGAGTCCGGGAGGGGACCCAGGCGTTCGGGAGGGACCCAGGAGTTCAGGAGGGACCCAGGAGTCCGGGAGGGGACCCAGGCGTCCGGGAGGGACCCAGGCGTTCGGGAGGGACCCAGGAGTTCAGGAGGGGACCCAGGCGTCCGGGAGGGACCCAGGCGTTCGGGAGGGGACCCAGGCGTCCGGGGGGGGACCCAGGCGTCCGGGGGGGACCCAGGCATCCGGCAGGGGACCCAGGCGTTCGGCAGGGACCCAGGCGTCCGGGGGGGTCTCACCCGTCTCCCCTCCCCCAACAGGTTCCGGCCCCTTTTGTGTCGCTGCTCAAAGTGTCACCCCAAAAGCAGCTGGGGGATGGGCAGGTAAGTCTGGGGGGGACCCAGGAGTGCGGGAGGGACCCAGGCGTCCGGGGGGGACCCAGGCGTTCGGGAGGGGACCCAGGCGTCCGGGGGGGACCCGGGAGTTCGGGAGGGACCCAGGAGTTCAGGAGGGGACCCAGGCGTCCGGGAGGGACCCAGGCGTCCGGGAGGGGACCCAGGCGTTCGGGGGGGGACCCAGGCGTTTGGGAGGGACCCAGGAGTTCGGGGGGGGACCCAGGCGTCCGGGAGGGACCCAGGAGTTCGGGGGGGGACCCAGGCGTCCAGGAGGGGACCCAGGAGTTCGGGGGGGGACCCAGGCGTTTGGGAGGGACCCAGGAGTTCGGGGGGGGACCCAGGCGTCCGGGAGGGACCCAGGCGTTCGGGAGGGACCCAGGCATCCGGGAGGGACCCAGGCGTCCGGGAGGGGACCCAGGCGTCCGGGAGGGGACCCAGGCGTTCGGGAGGGGACCCAGGCGTCCGGGAGGGGACCCAGGCGTTCAGGAGGGGACCCAGGCGTCCGGGAGGGGACCCAGGCGTCCGGGAGGGACCCAGGAGTTCGGGAGGGACCCAGGAGTTCGGAAGGGGACCCAGGCGTCCGGGAGGGACCCAGGCGTCCGGGGGGGACCTGGGAGTTCGGGAGGGGACCCAGGCGTCCGGGAGGGACCCAGGCGTCCGGGGACCCAGGCGTCCGGGAGGGACCCAGGTGTTCGGGAGGGACCCAGGCGTCCGGGAGGGACCCAGGCGTCCGGGGACCCCGGCGTCCTGCCCTCCCGGTTCCCGCGCAGCGCCGCTCCCGCCGCCACGGGTCGCATTTCCCGCTCTGCTCGTTCTGCTGCGGCTGCTGCGGGAACCGCGGCTGCGGGCTGTGCTGCCGCACGTGACCCGGCCCGCCCAATCAGCGCCCGCGCCGCGCCCGGCCCGCCCAATCAGCGCCCGCTGGCCCCTCCGCGTCACGACCGAGGCTCCGCCCCCCACCCCGCCCCCGTCGCAGGGCTCCGCCAATCAGAGGCGGGCGGAGAGGTGACACGTGACGCGCCGAGACCACGCCCTCCCCTATTTATTATGTGCTGGGAATAAAGTGGAGTTTTGTATGAATGGGGGTGGATGGGGACCCAGGAGTGCGGGAGGGACCCAGGAGTGCGGGAGGGACCCAGGAGTGCGGGGGGGGACCCAGGAGTCCGGGAGGGACCCAGGAGTCCGGGAGGGGACCCAGGAGTCCGGGAGGGGATGCAGGAGTGTGGGGGGACCCAGGAGTTCGGGAGGGACCCAGGAGTTCGGGGGGGGACCCAGGAGTTCGGGGGGGGACCCAGGAGTGCGGGAGGGACCCAGGAGTGCGGGAGGGACCCAGGAGTGCGGGGGGGGACCCAGGAGTCCGGGAGGGACCCAGGAGTCCGGGAGGGGACCCAGGAGTCCGGGAGGGGATGCAGGAGTGTGGGGGGACCCAGGAGTTCGGGAGGGACCCAGGAGTTCGGGGGGGGACCCAGGAGTTCGGGGGGGGACCCAGGAGTGCGGGGGGGGACCCAGGAGTTCGGGGGGGGACCCAGGCGTTCGGGAGGGACCCAGGAGTGCCCCAAAGGACCCAGGAGTTCCCCAAAGGACCCAGGAGTTCGGGAGGGACCCAGGAGTTCGGGAGGGACCCAGGAGTCCGGGAGGGGACCCAGGAGTTCAGAGGGGACCCAGGAGTTCAGAGGGGACCCAGGCGTTCGGGGGGGGACCCAGGAGTTCGGGAGAGACCCAGGCGTTCGGGAGGGACCCAGGAGTTCGGGAGGGGACCCAGGAGTTCAGAGGGGACCCAGGAGTTCAGAGGGGACCCAGGAGTGCGGGAGGGGACCCAGGAGTTCAGAGGGGACCCAGGCGTCCGGGAGGGGACCCAGGAGTTCAGAGGGGACCCAGGCGTCCGGGAGGGGACCCAGGAGTTGGGGGGGACCCAGGCGTTCGGGGGGGGACCCAGGAGTTCGGGAGAGACCCAGGCGTTCGGGAGGGACCCAGGAGTTCGGGAGGGACCCAGGCGTCCGGGAGGGACCGAGGAGTTCGGGGGGGGGGGACCCAGGCGTCCGGGCGCTGTGCTGCGCTGAGTCCGGGGGGCGGGGCCTGTGCCGGGGGGCGGGGCCCGTGCCGGGGGCGGGGCCTGTGGCGGGGGCGGGGCCTGTGCCGGGGGCGGGGCCTGTTCCGGGGGCGGGGCCTGTGGCGGGGGCGGGGCCTGTGGCGGGGGCGGGGCCTGTGCCGGGGGCGGGGCCTGTGCCGGGGGGGGGCGGGGCCTGTGCCGGGGGGCGGGGCCTGTGCCGGGGGCGGGGGCTGTGCCGGGGGGCGGGGCCTGTGCCGGGGGCGGGGCGGGGCCTGTGCCGGGGGCGGGGCCTGTGCCGGGGGGCGGGGCCTGTGCCGGGGGGCGGGGCCTGTGCCGGGGGCGGGGCCAGAGCAGCAATGGCGGCGCTGAAGGTGCTGGTCGGGGTGAAGCGGGTCATCGACTTCGCGGTCAAGGTGCGGCCGGACGCCTGGGTCCCCCCGAACGCCTGGGTCCCTGGGGCACTCCTGGGTCCCCCCCGAACTCCTGGGTCCCCTCCCGAACTCCTGGGTCCCCCCCGAACGCCCGGGTCCCCCCCGAACTCCTGGGTCCCCCCCGAACGCCTGGGTCCCCCCCGAACGCCTGGGTCCCCCCCGAACTCCTGGGTCCCCTCCCGAACTCCTGGGTCCCCCCCGAACGCCTCGGTCCCCCCCGAACTCCTGGGTCCCCCCCGAACGCCTGGGTCCCTGGGGCACTCCTGGGTCCCCCCCGAGCTCCTGGGTCCCCCCCGAACGCCTGGGTCCCTCTCGAACTCCTGGGTCCCCCCAAACTCCTGTGTCCCCTGGGGCACTCCTGGGTCCCTCCCGAACTCCTGGGTCCCTCCCGAACTCCTGGGTCCCTCCCCGAACTCCTGGGTCCCCTGGGGCACTCCTGGGTCCCTGGGGCACTCCTGGGTCCCCCCCGAACGCCTGGGTCCCTGGGGCACTCCTGGGTCCCCCCCGAACTCCTGGGTCCCTCCCCGAACTCCTGGGTCCCTCCCCGAACTCCTGGGTCCCCTGGGGCACTCCTGGGTCCCTGGGGCACTCCTGGGTCCCCCCCGAACGCCTGTGTCCCCTGGGGCACTCCTGGGTCCCTGGGGCACTCCTGGGTCCCCCCCGAACGCCTGGGTCCCGCTCGCAGGTGCGCGTGGCGCCGGGTGGGAAGGGGGTGCAGACCCAGGGGGTCAAGCACGCCCTGAACCCGTTCTGCGAGATCGCGCTGGAGGAGGCCGTGCGCATGAAGGAGCGCGGGGCGGCCGCCGAGGTCGTGGCCGTCAGCGTGGGGAGCAGCGCCTGCCAGGTGCCTGGGGCCCCCCCCGCACGCCTGGGTCCCCCCCCGGACGCCTGGGTCCCTCCCGGACGCCTGGGTCCCCCCCAGAACTCCTGGGGCCCCCCGCACGCCTGGGTCCCCCCCCGGACGCCTGGGTCCCTCCTGAACGCCTGGGTCCCCTCCCGGACGCCTGGGTCCCCCCCCGGACGCCTGGGTCCCCCCCCGAACTCCTGGGTCCCTCCCGAACTCCTGGGTCCCCTCCCGGACGCCTGGGTCCCCCCCCGGACGCCTGGGTCCCCCCCCGAACTCCTGGGTCCCCTCCCGAACTCCTGGGTCCCCCCCCGAACTCCTGGGTCCCTGGGGCACTCCTGGGTCCCCTCCAACTCCTGGGTCCCCCGGGGCACTCCTGGGTCCCTGGGGCACTCCTGGGTCTCCTCCCGAACTCCTGGGTCCCCCGGGGCACTCCTGGGTCCCTGGGGCACTCCTGGGTCCCCTCCTGAACTCCTGGGTCCCCCGGGGCACTCCTGGGTCCCCTCCCGCACTCCTGGGTCCCCCCGGGGCAGCGTCTGAGCCGTGTGTCCGTCGGGGCCGTGCGGCCGGGCAGGAGGCGCTGCGCGCGGCGCTGGCGCTCGGGGCACTCCTGGGTCCCTGGGGCACTCCTGGGTCCCCCGTTGCACTCCTGGGTCCCTGGGGCACTCCTGGGTCCCCCCCCGAACTCCTGGGTCCCTGGGGCACTCCTGGGTCCCCTCCCGAACTCCTGGGTCCCTGGGGCACTCCTGGGTCCCCCCCCGAACTCCTGGGTCCCCTCCCGAACTCCTGGGTCCCTGGGGCACTCCTGGGTCCCCTCCCGAACTCCTGGGTCCCTGGGGCACTCCTGGGTCCCCCGGGGCACTCCTGGGTCCCTGGGGCACTCCTGGGTCCCCTCCCGCACTCCTGGGTCCCTGGGGCACTCCTGGGTCCCCTCCCGAACTCCTGGGTCCCCCGGGGCACTCCTGGGTCCCTGGGGCACTCCTGGGTCCCCCCGGGGCAGCGTCTGAGCCGTGTGTCCGTGGGGCCGTGCGGCCGGGCAGGAGGCGCTGCGCGCGGCGCTGGCGCTGGGCGCCGACCGCGCGGTGCTGGTGCGGGCGCCGGAGGGGCCGCCGGGGCCCCGCGAGGCGGCGGCCGCGCTGGCCGCGCTGGTGGCCACGGAGAAACCCCAACTGGTCCTGCTGGGCAAGCAGGTGAGTGCGGGTGGCGGGACGGCCATAGGGACCCATGGGGACCCATAGGGAGCCATAGGGACCCATAGAGACCCATAGGGACCCACAAGGACCCATAGAGAGCCATAGGGACCATAGGGAGCCATAGGGACCCATAGAGACCCATAGAGACCCATAGGGACCCATGGGGAACATAGGGACCCATAGGGAGCCATAGGGACCCACAGGGACCCATAGAGACCCATAGAGACCCATAGGGACCCATAGAGACCCACATGGACCCCTAGAGACCCCATAGGCACCTAGAGACCCCTATGGACCATAAGGCCCCATAGGGCCCCATAGAGCCCCATAGAGCCCCATAGAGACCCATAGGGCCCCATAGAGCCCCATAGAGCCCATAGAGCCCCATAGAGCCCCATAGAGCCCCATAGGGCCCCATAGAGCCCCATAGAGACCCATAGGGCCCCATAGGGCCCCATAGAGCCCCATAGAGCCCATAGAGCCCCATAGAGCCCATAGGGCCCCATAGAGCCCCATAGAGACCCATAGGGCCCCATAGAGCCCATAGGGCCCCATAGGGCCCCATAGAGCCCCATAGAGCCCATAGAGCCCCATAGAGCCCATAGGGCCCCATAGAGCCCCATAGAGACCCATAGGGCCCCATAGAGCCCCATAGAGCCCCATAGAGCCCCATAGAGCCCATAGGGCCCCATAGGGCCCCATAGGGCCCCATAGAGCCCATAGAGCCCCATAGAGCCCCATAGAGCCCCATAGAGCCCCATAGGGCCCCATAGAGCCCCATAGAGCCCCATAGGGCCCCATAGGGCCCCATAGAGCCCCATAGAGCCCCATAGGGACCCATAGAGCCCCATAGAGCCCCATAGAGCCCATAGAGCCCCATAGAGCCCCATAGAGCCCCATAGAGCCCCATAGGGACCCATAGGGCCCCATAGAGCCCCATAGAGCCCCATAGAGCCCATAGGGCCCCATAGAGCCCATAGAGCCCCATAGAGCCCATAGGGCCCCATAGAGCCCCATAGAGCCCCATAGGGCCCCATAGAGCCCCATAGAGCCCCATAGAGCCCCATAGAGCCCCATAGAGCCCATAGGGCCCCATAGGGCCCCATAGAGCCCCATAGAGCCCATAGAGCCCCATAGAGCCCCATAGAGCCCATAGAGCCCCATAGAGCCCCATAGGGCCCCATAGAGCCCCATAGAGACCCATAGAGACCCATAGGGACCCATAGACCCCCATAGGGACCCATAGAGCCCCATAGAGCCCCATAGAGCCCATAGAGCCCCATAGAGCCCCATAGAGCCCCATAGGGACCCATAGGGACCCATAGAGCCCCATAGAGCCCCATAGAGCCCATAGGGCCCCATAGAGCCCCATAGAGCCCCATAGAGCCCATAGGGCCCCATAGAGCCCCATAGGGACCCATAGAGCCGCATAGAGCCGCATAGAGCCCATAGGGACCCATAGAGCCCCATAGAGCCCCATAGAGCCCATAGAGCCCCATAGAGCCGCATAGAGCCCCATAGAGCCCATAGAGCCCCATAGAGCACATAGGGCCCCATAGAGCCCCATAGAGCCGCATAGAGCCCCATAGAGCCCATAGGGCCCCATAGAGCCCCATAGAGCCCCATAGAGCCCCATAGAGCCCATAGAGCCCATAGGGACCCATAGAGCCCCATAGAGCCCCATAGAGCCCCATAGAGCCCATAGAGCCCCATAGAGCCCATAGGGACCCATAGAGCCCCATAGAGCCCCATAGGGCCCCATAGAGCCCCATAGAGCCCATAGGGACCCACAGAGCCCCATAGAGCCCCATAGAGCCTATAGAGCCCCATAGAGCCCCATAGGGACCCATAGAGCCCATAGAGCCCCATAGAGCCCATAGAGCCCCATAGAGCCCATAGGGACCCATAGAGCCCATAGGGACCCATAGAGCCCCATAGAGCCCCATAGAGCCCATAGAGCCCCATAGAGCCCATAGGGACCCATAGAGCCCCATAGAGCCCCATAGGGCCCCATAGAGCCCATAGACCCCATAGAGCCCCATAGGGACCCATAGGGCCCCATAGACCCCCATAGGGCCCCATAGACCCCATAGAGCCCCATAGAGCCCCATAGAGCCCATAGGGCCCCATAGGGCCCCATAGAGCCCCATAGACCCCATAGAGCCCCATAGAGCCCATAGGGCCCCATAGAGCCCATAGAGCACATAGGGCCCCATAGAGCCCCATAGCGCCCCATAGGGCCCCATAGAGCCCATAGGGCCCCATAGGGACCCATAGAGCCCATAGCGCCCCATAGAGCCCATAGGGCCCCATAGAGCCCCATAGAGCCCCATAGGGACCCATAGGGACCCATAGAGCCCATAGAGCCCATAGGGCCCCACAGACCCCCATAGGGCCCCATAGACCCCATAGAGCCCCATAGCGCCCCATAGGGCCCCATAGAGCCCATAGAGCCCATAGGGCCCCGCTGGCCCCCGTGCCCCACGCGTCCCCGCGTCCCCCAGGCCATCGATGACGACTGCAACCAGACCGGGCAGCTGCTCGCCGCCCTGCTGGGCTGGCCGCAGGTGGGCACTGGGAGCACTGGGAGGGACTGGGAGCCACTGGGAGGGACTGGGAGGGACTGGGAGGGTCAATGGGGGGACTGGGAGGGACTGGGAGGGAACTGGGAGGGAACTGGGAGGGTCAATGGGGGGACTGGGAGGGTCAATGGGGGGACTGGGAGGGACTGGGAGGGTCAATGGGGGGAACTGGGAGGGACTGGGAGGGACTGGGAGGGACTGGGAGGGACTGGGGGGAACTGGGAGGGTCAATGGGGGGACTGGGAGGGACTGGGAGGGTCAATGGGGGGGACTGGGGGGGACTGGGAGGGACGGGGAGGGACTGGGAGGGACTGGGAGGGACTGGGAGGGTCAATGGGGGGACTGGGAGGGACTGGGAGGGACTGGGAGGGACTGGGAGGGACTGGGAGGGTCAATGGGGGGACTGGGAGGGACTGGGAGGGTCAATGGGGGGGACTGGGGGGGACTGGGAGGGACGGGGAGGGACTGGGAGGGACTGGGGGGAACTGGGAGGGTCAATGTGGGGACTGGGAGGGACTGGGAGGGAACTGGGAGGGCCAATGGGGGGAACTGGGGGGAATTGGGATGAACTGGGGGGGACCGGGAGGGCCCCAGTCCATACTGGGAGGGTTCCAATCCATACTGGGAGGGTCCCAATCCATACTGGGAGGGTCCCAATCCATACTGGGAGGGGTCCAGCCCATACTGGAATGGTCCCAGTCCATACTGGGAGAGCCCAATCCATACTGGGAGGGGTCCAGCCCATACTGGGAGGCCCCCAATCCATACTGGGAGGGCCCCAGTCCATACTGGGAGGACCCTAATGCTTACTGGGAGGCCCCCAGTCCATACTGGGAGGCCCCCAGTCCATACTGGGTGGCCCCCAATCCATACTGGGAGGAGCCCAGTCCATACTGGGAGGGTTCCAGTCCATACTGGGTGGCCCCCAATCCATACTGGGAGGCCCCCAGTCCATACTGGGAGGGTCCCAATCCATACTGGGAGGGTTCCAATCCATACTGGGAGGGTCCCAGTCCATACTGGGAGGACCCTAATGCTTACTGGGATGTCCCAGTCCATACTGGGAGGGTCCCAATCCATACTGGGAGGGTTCCAGTCCATACTGGGAGGGTCCCAATCCATACTGGGAGGGCCCAATCCATACTGGGAGGCCCCCAATCCATACTGGGAGGGCCCCAGTCCATACTGGGAGGGTTCCAGTCCATACTGGGAGGGTCCAAATCCATACTGGGAGGGTCCCAGTCCATACTGGGAGGGTCCAAATCCATACTGGGAGGCCCCCAGTCCATACTGGGAGGGTCCCAGTCCATACTGGGAGGCCCCCAATCCATACTGGGAGGGTCCCAGTCCATACTGGGAGGCCCCCAGTCCATACTGGGAGAGCCCAATCCATACTGGGAGGGTTCCAGTCCATACTGGGAGAGCCCCAGTCCATACTGGGATGTCCCAATCCATACTGGGAGGGTTCCAGTCCATACTGGGAGAGCCCAGTCCATACTGGGAGGACCCTAATGCTTACTGGGAGGGGTCCAGTCCACACTGGGAGGGTTCCAATCCATAATAGGAGGGGTCCAGTCCATACTGGGAGGGCCCCAGTCCATACTGGGAGGACTGTAATGCTTAAAGGGAGGGTCCCAATCCTTACTGGGATGTCCCAGTCCATACTGGGAGGGCCCCAGTCCATACTGGGAGAGCCCAATCCATACTGGGAGGCCCCCAATCCATACTGGGAGGCCCCCAATCCATACTGGGATGTCCCAGTCCATACTGGAATGGTCCCAGTCCATACTGGGAGAGCCCAATCCATACTGGGAGAGCCCTAATGCTTACTGGGAGGGGCCCAGTCCATACTGGGAGGGTCCCAATCCATACTGGGAGGGGTCCAGTCCATACTGGGAGAGCCCAATCCATACTGGGAGGACCCTAATGCTTACTGGGAGGGTCCCAGTCCATACTGGAATGGTCCCAATCCATACTGGGTGGCCCCCAGTCCATACTGGGAGGACCCCAATCCATACTGGGAGGCCCCCAGTCCATACTGGGAGGCCCCCAGTCCATACTGGGAGGACCCTAATGCTTACTGGGAGGGGTCCAGTCCATACTGGGAGGGTTCCAATCCATACTGGGAGGCCCCCAGTCCATACTGGGAGAGCCCTAATGCTTACTGGGAGGGGTCCAGTCCATACTGGGAGGGTTCCAATCCATACTGGGAGGGCCCCAGTCCATACTGGGAGAGCCCTAATGCTTACTGGGAGGGCCCAATCCATACTGGGAGAGCCCAATCCATACTGGGATGTCCCAGTGCACACTGGGCGGCCCCGGCCCACGCTGCCCGGCCGTGCTCCGCAGGCCACGTCCGCGTCGCGCGTGGAGCTGGAGCCGGAGCGCGGGGCCGCGCGGGTGACGCGCGAGGTGGACGGGGGGCTGGAGACACTGCGCCTGCGCCTGCCCGCGCTGCTCACGGCCGACCTGCGCCTCAACGAGCCGCGCTACGCCACGCTGCCCAACATCATGGTGAGCCGGGCGCCGGGGTCCCCTGGGGCACGCCTGGGTCCCCTGGGGCACTCCTGGGTCCCTCGGGGCACGCCTGGGTCCCTCCCAAACTCCTGGGTCCCTCCCGAGCTCCTGGGTCCCTTGGGGCACTCCTGGGTCCCTCCCGAACTCCTGGGTCCCCTCTCGAACTCCTGGGTCCCTCCCGAGCTCCTGGGTCCCTTGGGGCACTCCTGGGTCCCTCCCGAACTCCTGGGTCCCTTGGGGCACTCCTGGGTCCCTCCCGAACGCCCGGGTCCCTTGGGGCACTCCTGGGTCCCTCCTGAACTCCCAGGTCCCTTGGGGCACTCCCGGGTCCCTTGGGGCACTCCTGGGTCCCTCCCGAGCTCCTGGGTCCCTTGGGGCACTCCTGGGTCCCTCCCGAACTCCCGGGTCCCTTGGGGCACTCCTGGGTCCCTCCCGAACTCCTGGGTCCCTCCCGAGCTCCTGGGTCCCTTGGGGCACTCCTGGGTCCCTTGGGGCACTCCTGGGTCCCTCCCGAACTCCCGGGTCCCTTGGGGCACTCCTGGGTCCCTTGGGGCACTCCTGGGTCCCTCCCAAACTCCTGGGTCCCTTGGGGCACTCCTGGGTCCCTCCTGAACTCCCGGGTCCCTTGGGGCACTCCTGGGTCCCTCCCGAACTCCTGGGTCCCTGGGGAACTCCTGGGTCCCTCCCGAACTCCCGTGTCCCTTGGGGCACTCCTGGGTCCCTCCCGAACTCCTGGGTCCCTCCCGAACTCCTGGGTCCCCTCCCAGAACTCCTGGGTCCCCCCCAACTCCCGTGTCCCTTCCGAACTTCTGGGTCCCTTGGGGCACTCCTGGGTCCCTTGGGGAACTCCTGGGTCCCCCCCAACTCCCGGGTCCCTTGGGGCACTCCTGGGTCCCCTCCCGAACTCCTGGGTCCCCCCAACTCCTGTGTCCCTCCCGAACTCCCGGGTCCCTTGGGGCACTCCTGGGTCCCTCCCGAACTCCCGGGTCCCTTGGGGCACTCCTGGGTCCCTCCCGAACTCCTGGGTCCCTTGGGGCACTCCTGGGTCCCTCCCGAACTCCTGGGTCCCTCCCGAACTCCCAGGTCCCTTGGGGCACTCCTGGGTCCCTCCCAAATTCCTGGGTCCCTTGGGGCACTCCTGGGTCCCTCCCGAACTCCTGGGTCCCTCCCGAACTCCCAGGTCCCTTGGGGCACTCCTGGGTCCCTCCCGAGCTCCTGGGTCCCTGGGGAACTCCTGGGTCCCTCCCGAACTCCCAGGTCCCTTGGGGCACTCCTGGGTCCCTCCCGAACTCCCGGGTCCCTTGGGGCACTCCTGGGTCCCTCCCAAACTCCTGGGTCCCTTGGGGCACTCCCGGGTCCCTCCCGAACTCCTGGGTCCCTCCCGAACTCCTGGGTCCCTTGGGGCACTCCTGGGTCCCTCCCGAACTCCCGGGTCCCTTGGGGCACTCCTGGGTCCCTTGGGGCACTCCTGGGTCCCTCCCGAACTCCTGGGTCCCTCCCGAACTCCTGGGTCCCCCCCCCGCAGAAAGCCAAGAAGAAGCCCCTGGAGGTGCTGGACTGGGCGGCCCTGGGGCTGCCCCCGCCCCTCCCCCGCCTGCGGGTGCTGGCGCTGGAGGAGCCGCCGGCGCGCGGGGGAGGGGAGCGCGTGCCCGACGTCGCCGCCCTGGTGGACAAACTGCGGCAGTGCGGCCGCATCTGACCCCCCGGGGACCCAGGCGTCCGGGGGAACCCAGGCGTCCGGGGGAACCAGGCGTCCGGGGGGACCCAGGCGTCCGGGGGACCCAGGAGTCCGGGGGACCCAGGCGTCCGGGGGACCCAGGCGTCCGGGGGGACCCAGAAATTGCATCAAGGCTTCGAGTTGTTGCGGGGGACCCAGGCGTCCGGGGGGAGCCAGGCGTCCGGGAGTCACGTGACCCCGTCCCGAATGCCTGGGTCCACATCCCCAAGAAGGGACCCAGGAGTCCAGGGGACCCAGGCGTCCGGGGGGACCCAGGCGTCCGGGGGAACCCAGGCGTCCAGGGGAACCCAGGTGTCCGGGGGACCCAGGCGTCCAGGGGACCCAGGCGTCCGGGGGGACCCAGGCATCCGGGGGGACCCAGGAGTCCGGGGGAACCCAGGCGTCCGGGGGAACCCAGGCGTCCGGGGGACCCAGGCGTCCGGGGGAACCCAGGCGTCCGGGGGAACCCAGGCGTCCGGGGGACCCAGGAGTCAGGGGGACCCAGGAGTCCGGGGGACCCAGGCGTCCGGGGGAACCCAGGCGTCCAGGGGAACCCAGGCGTCCGGGGGAACCCAGGAGTCCGGGGGAACCCAGGAGTCCGGGGGACCCAGGCGTCTGGGGGAACCCAGGAGTCCGGGGGAACCCAGGCGTCCGGGGGAACCCAGGCGTCCGGGGGAACCCAGGAGTCCAGGGGACCCAGGCGTCCGGGGGACCCAGGCGTCCGGGGGACCCAGGCGTCCGGGGAACCCAGGAGTCCGGGGGGACCCAGGCGTCCGGGGGACCCAGGCGTCCGGGGGAACCCAGGAGTCCAGGGGACCCAGGCGTCCGGGGGACCCAGGCGTCCGGGGGAACCCAGGAGTCTGGGGGACCCAGGCGTCCGGGGGAACCCAGGCGTCCGGGGGGACCCAGGAGTCCGGGGGGACCCAGGCGTCCGGGGGGACCCAGAAATCGCATCAAGGCTTCGAGTTGTTGCGGGGGACCCAGGCGTCCGGGAATCACGTGACCCCGTGCCGGACGCCTGGGTCCCCTCCCGAACGCCTGGGTCCCCATCCCCAAGAAGGGACCCAGGCGTCCGGGGGGACCCAGAAATTGCGTCAAGGCTTCGAGTTATTGCGGGGGACCCAGGCGTCCGGGAGTCAAGTGACCCTGTCCCGGACGCCTGGGTCCCCTCCCGGACGCCTGGGTCCCCTCTCGGGCCCCCTCCCAGTGCTTTCCAATTGGTCCCAGTTGGTCCCAGTTGGTCCCAGTTGGTCCCAGTTGGTCCCAGTTGGTCCCAGTGCCTTCCCCGCCCCTCCCCCAATAAAGGCGTGGCCGCTCGTGACGTCATCGCTGGTCCGGGGAGGGGGCGGGGCCTGGGAGGGGGCGGGGCCCGGGAGGGGGCGTGGCTTAGCGAGGCCCCGCCCCTTGGGGGGGTTCCAGGTTTTACTGGTTTTTGGTGGTTTTCAATGGGATACGGACCCAGTACAGACCAGTTTGGTCCCAGCGGGTCCCAGTTTGGCCCCAGTTTGTCCCAGTTTGTCCCCCAGGAGGTCCCAGTTTGTCCCAGTTTGGCCCCTCAGGGGTTCCCAGTTTGTCCCAGTTTGTCCCAGTTTGTCCCAGTTTGTCCCAGCGGGTCCCAGTTTGGCCCCAGTTTGGTCCAGTTTGTCCCAGTTTGACCCTCAGGAGGTCCCAGTTTGTCCCAGTTTGGCCCCTCGGGGGTTCCCAGTTTGTCCCAGTTTGTCCCAGCGGGTCCCAGTTTCTCCCAGTTTGTCCCAGTTTGACCCCTCGGGGGTTCCCAGTTTGTCCCCAGTTTGTCCCAGTTTGTCCCGGCGGGTCCCAGTTTGGCCCCAGTTTGGTCCAGTTTGTCCCAGTTTGACCCCCAGGAGGTCCCAGTTTGTCCCAGTTTGTCCCAGCGGGTCCCAGTTTGGCCCCACTTTGTCCCCAGTTTGTCCCAGTTTGACCCTCAGGAGGTCCCAGTTTCTCCCAGTTTGTCCCAGCGGGTCCCAGTTTGGCCCCAGTTTGGTCCAGTTTGTCCCAGTTTGACCCCCAGGAGGTCCCAGTTTGTCCCAGTTTGTCCCAGCGGGTCCCAGTTTGGCCCCACTTTGTCCCCAGTTTGTCCCAGTTTGACCCTCAGGAGGTCCCAGTTTCTCCCAGTTTGTCCCAGCGGGTCCCAGTTTGGCCCCAGTTTGGTCCAGTTTGTCCCAGTTTGACCCTCAGGAGGTCCCAGTTTGTCCCAGTTTGGCCCCTCGGGGGTTCCCAGTTTGTCCCAGTTTGTCCCAGCGGGTCCCAGTTTGTCCCAGTTTGTCCCAGCGGGTCCCAGTTTGGCCCCAGTTTGGTCCAGTTTGTCCCAGTTTGACCCAGTTTGGTCCAGTTTGTCCCAGTTTGACCCTCAGGAGGTCCCAGTTTGTCCCAGTTTGGCCCCTCGGGGGTTCCCAGTTTGTCCCAGTTTGTCCCAGTTTGTCCCAGTTTGTCCCAGCGGGTCCCAGTTTGGCCCCAGTTTGTCCCAGCGGGTCCCAGTTTGGCCCCAGTTTGGTCCAGTTTGTCCCAGTTTGACCCTCAGGAGGTCCCAGTTTGGCCCCTCGGGGGTTCCCAGTTTGTCCCAGTTTGTCCCAGTTTGACCCCAGCGGGTCCTAATTTGGTCCCAGTTTGACCCCCAGTGGGTCCCATTTGGTCCCCAGAGGGTCCCAGTTTCTCCCAGTTTCTCCCAGTTCGTCCCAGTTTGACCCAGCGGGTCCCAGTTTGTTCCCAGGGGATCCCAGTTTGGTCCCAGTTTAACCCCAGTGGGTCCCATTTGGGACCCAGAGGGTCCCAGTTTGTCCCAGTTTGACCCCCAGGAGGTCCCAGTTTGACCCCAGTGGGTCCCAGTTTGGGCCCCAGAGGGTCCCAGTTTCTCCCAGTTTCTCCCAGTTCGTCCCAGTTTGTCCCAGTTTGACCCCCAGTTTGTCCCAGTTTGGCCCCAGTTTGTCCCAGTTTGACCCAGTTTGGTCCAGTTTGTCCCAGTTTGACCCCCAGGAGGTCCCAGTTTGTCCCAGTTTGTCCCAGCGGGTCCCAGTTTGGCCCCAGTTTAACCCCAGTGGGTCCCATTTGGGCCCCAGTTTCCCCCAGTTCGTCCCAGTTTGTCCCAGTTTGTCCCAGTTTGACCCCAGCGGGTCCCAGTTTGGCCCCCAGGGGGGTCCCATTTGGTCCCCAGTTTGTCCCAGTTTCTCCCAATTTCTCCCAGTTTCTCCCAGTTTGTCCCAATTTCTCCCGGTTTCTCCCCATTTCTCCCACTTCCGGCCTCGTTGCCGGGCAACGCCCCGCCCCGCCCCTCCAACCCGTCACTCAACCGCGCCGTCCAATCAGGAGCCGGCGAGGGGGCGGGGCCGAGCGTCCGCCGGGGAGGGCGGGGCTTCCAGCCCTGCCGACCAATGGCGAGCGGGAAGGGGCGGGCTCTGCGGCGGCGCCGGCCAATCAGCGCTCGGGGCCGGGGCGGTGGCACCGGGCGGGCAAGATGGCGGCGGCGGACGGCGACGATTCGCTTTATCCCATCGCCGTGCTCATCGACGAGCTGCGCAACGAGGACGTGCAGGTAGCGGCGGGCGGGCACTCGCTCCCGCTCCCCCCGGGGCCCGGGCTGGACCCTCCGGGCGCCGCCGCCCTCGCCCGGCCCTCCCTTTAATGGCGCCATGAAACGCGCGCCGCGATTGGCTGCGCCAGCCTGACCCCCCCGCCCGCGGGCCAATGGGGAGCGGCGTTACATAATTCCAGAGCGGGGCTTCCTCATCCCGCTTCCCTCACGGCGGTGGTGGGGGGGGTGGGGGGGGGTGGGATGAGAGCCGCGAGCTGATTGGCTGGCGGGCCCTGCGTTTTTCTGTGTGGGGGCTCCCGATTGGTCAGGACGCGCTGAGGGGGGATTCCCCCCCCCCCCCTCCAGCCCTGGGTCCCCGCGGCGCCCCCTGCCGGCGGGGCCGCGCGTCTCTCCCGCCGCCGACCAATCGGAGCGGGAGGACGAGCCGGCGGCGGCCGCCATTGGCCGGCGGGCGGCGTGGGCGGGGCGGCGGGTGCGCGCAGCCAATGGGGAGGCTCCTCTCTGCTGCGGCGGCGCTGCGGCGCCGTGAGACGAGGCTCCTGATTGGCTGAGGCGGGAGGGGGGCGGGTTTTTGCCCCCGTAGGGTCTTTATTTGCCCCAGGGGGTTGGTTATTTGCCCCAGGGGGTTGGTTATTTGCCCCCGTAGGGTCTTTATTTATCCCATAAGGTCTTTATTTGCCCCATAGGGTCTTGTTTTACCCTTGTAGGGTCTTTATTTGCCCCAGGAGGGTCTTTATTTGCCTCCATCGGGTCTTTATTTGCCCCATAGGGTCCTTATTTGCCCCCATAGGGTCTTTATTTATCCCATAAGGTCTTTATTTGCCCCAGGGGGTTGGTTATTTGCCCCCATAGGCTCCTTATTTACCCCCATAGGGTCTTTATTTGCCCCGTAGGGTCTTTATTCCCCCCCAGGCGTTGGTTATTTCCCCCCCCATGTGGTTTATTCCCCCCAGCATGTGGTTTATCCCCCCAGGGGGTGGTTTATCCCCCCGCAATGTGGTTTATCCCCCCCCAGGTGTGGTTTATTCCCCCCCAATGTGCGGTTTATCCCCCCAGGGGGTGGTTTATTCCCCCCCAGATCTGATTTAATCGCCCCCGATGTGGTTTATTCCCCCCCAGATGTGGTTTATTCCCCCCCAGATGTGCTTTATTCCCCCCGAAGGGCCTTTATTCCCCTCCAGGGGTCATTTATTCCCCCCCACGTGTGGTTTATTCCCCCCCAGATGTGGTTTATTCCCCCCCAGATGTGGTTTATTCCCCCCGAAGGGCCTTTATTCCCCTCCAGGGGTCATTTATTCCCCCCCCCGATGTGGTTTATTCCCCCCGAAGGGCCTTTATTCCCCACCAGAGGTCATTTATTCCCCCCGCGATGTGGTTTATTCACCTCAACGTGTGGTTTATTCCCCCATGTGTGGTTTATTCCCCCCCAGATGTGGTTTATTTCCCCTCCAGCTGTGATTTCTACCCCCCAGGGGTGTATTTATTGCCCCCGGGGGCCCAATTCCTGACCCATTTCCGCCCCCCCCCCCCGCCCCACAGCTCCGCCTCAACAGCATCAAGAAGCTCTCGACCATCGCGCTGGCCCTGGGCGTCGAGCGCACGCGCAGCGAGCTCCTCCCCTTCCTCACCGGTAGCCAATGGGAGGGCCCCAAATCCTCCGGGTGGCGGTGGGGGGGGGTGTCTCCCCTGGGTCGGGTGGGCGGGGTCAAGTTCAAAGGCCACACCCCCAATCCCAACCCCGCCCCCTCAAACCAACACCCCCCCCACCCCCCTTTTTGGATCCATCCGCTTTGATGGGGTTTTGTGGGCGGGGTTTAAAGGGGTGGGCGGGGTTTAGGGGAGGTGGGCGGGGCTTGGGGGGGTGACCTGGGTGTCCCCCTGTTGGCCCAGACACCATCTACGATGAGGACGAGGTGCTGCTGGCGCTGGCCGAGCAACTGGGGACCTTCACGGCGCTGGTCGGGGGACCCGAGTTCGTCCACTGTTTGCTGGTACTGGGGGGGGACTGGGAGGACTGGGAGGGGGGGCGGGGGGGCACTGGGAGCACTGGGGGGGCACTGGGAGGCCCTCGAAGAGACATCGGGGTCTTCATGGGGGACGTTGGGTTGGTTGACGTTGGGTTGGGTTGGGTGGATCTTGGGGACATTTGGGGACACGTGTGACCTTCTTGGGGGTGTCGCCTTGTTGGGGTGACCCCCATGACCATTTAAGGGGTCACTGGGGTTTTCAGAACATCACTGAGGTGACATTTGGGTTCATGGTGGGACGTTGGGTTGACATTGGGTTGGGTTGGTTGGACCTTGGGTTGGGTTTGGTGGATCTTGGTGACATTTGGTGACACGTGTGACCTCACTGGGGGGTGTCCCCCTTTTGGGGTGACCCCCATGACCATTTGGGGGGACACTGGGCTCTTCAGAACGTCACTGAGATGATCTAGAACGATCTTTCCTTCCACAGCGGGACATGGGCTTGACGTTGGCTTGGGTTGGTTGGCTCTTGGGTTGAGTTTACTGGATTTTGGTGACATTTGGTGCCCCGTGTGACCCCGTTGTCCCCTCCCCGCAGCCCCCCCTGGAGAGCCTGGCCACGGTGGAGGAGACGGTGGTGCGGGACAAGGCGGTGGAGTCTCTGCGCGCCGTGTCCCACGAGCACTCGCCCCCCGACCTGGAAGGCCACTTTGTCCCCCTGGTGAAGCGCCTGGCCGGTGGCGATTGGTTCACGTCGCGCACCTCGGCCTGCGGGCTCTTCAGCGTCTGCTACCCCCGCGTCTCCAGCCCCGTCAAGGCCGAGCTGCGACAGTGAGTGACGTCCCCGGTGGCCCCGAGTCCTCCTTGGTGGCCCCGAGTCAACCCTGGTGGCCCTACAGCAACTTTGGGTTGGGTTGGGTTGATCTCAGGGTCTTCCCGTTGAGTTGGGTTGAGTTGGGTTGACTGCAGGGTCTTCCCGTTGGGTTCTTGGGTGTTTCATTGGGTCCTTAAGTGGTTGTGGTGACCGTATGGAATGTCCGCATTGTCCCCAAGCTCTCTCTGATGTCCCCAAGTCAACATTGGTAGCCTCAAGCCAACGTTGAGTTGGGTTGGGTTGGTCTCAGGGTCTTCCTATTGAGTTCTTGGTCTTCTCGTTGGGTAATGAGGTGGTTGTGGTGACCGTATGGGAAGTTCGTAGTGTCCCCAAGCCAACCACAGTGTCCCCAAGTCAACGTTGGTGGCCTCAAGTCAGCGATTCGGTTGGGTTGGATTGACCACAGGGTCTTCCCGTTGGGTTCTTGGTCTTCTCATTGGTCCGTGGGATGGTCGTGGTGACCCCGTGGAGTGTCCCCAAGTCAACCACAGTGTCCCCAAGGTGTCCACATTGTCCCCATGTCAACCTTGATGTCCCCAAGTCAATCCTGGTGGCCCTACAGCCACGTTGGGTTGGGTTGGGTTGATCTCAGTGTCTTCCCATTGGGTTCGTGCTCTTCTCATTGGTTCATGGGGTGGTTGTGGTGACCCCACGGTGTCCCCAGAGTGTCCCCAAGGATCTCACAATGTCCCCAAGCTGTTCCTGGTCCCCAACCCCTCCCTGATGTCCCCAACCCACCCTTGATGTCCCTCAAGCTGCTCCTGGTGCCCCCGTTGATCCCCATGGCCCATCTTGGGCTCCATGTCCCACCCCCGGGGTGTCCCCAAAGTGTCCCCACGGTGTCCCCCGTGTCCCCAGGTACTTCCGCAACCTCTGCTCCGATGACACCCCCATGGTTCGCCGCGCGGCCGCCTCCAAACTGGGCGAGTTCGCCAAAGTGCTGGAGCTGGAGCACGTCAAGAGCGAGATCATCCCCATGTTCAGCAGCCTGGCGGCCGACGAGCAGGTGGGCGGGGCCCGGACGCCTGGGTCCCCTCCCGAACTCCTGGGTCCCCTCCCGAACTCCTGGGTCCCCTCCTGAACTCCTGAGTCCCCTCCCGAACTCCTGGGTCCCCTCCCGAACTCCTGGGTCCCCTCCTGAACTCCTGGGTCCCTCCTGGATTCCTGGGTCCCCTCCCGAACGCCTGGGTCCCCTCCCGAACTCCTGGGTCCCTCCCGGATTCCTGGGTCCCCCCCTGAATTCCTGGGTTCCCCACAAAGTCCTGGCTTCCACCCCTATCACTTGGATGCCCGGGTCCCCTCCCGAACTCCTGGGTCCCCTCCCGAACTCCTGGGTCCCCTCCCAGACACCTGGGTCCCTCCCGAACGCCTGGGTCCCCCCCAGAACTCCTGGGTCTCCCCTGAACTCCTGTCCTCCCCCAACCCCAAAAAAAACCAACTGGGAGCCCCCAAAACCCCAACTAAGAAACCCCCAAAAATCCCCCTGGGAGCCCCAAAAGTCCCCCTGGGAGCCCCAAAAATCAATCGGGAGCCCCAAAAAGCAACTGGGAGCCCCAAAAATCCAACTGGGAACCCCCAAAATCTGAACTGGGAGCCTCAAAATCCCCCTGGGAGCCCCGAACCGCCCCCATTTGCCTCGGTGTAACATCACTTCCGGTCCCCACAGGCGCCTCGGTGCCACCTCTAAACCTCCCCTCCCTGCCCCCGCGACCCCGAACTTTGGTTCCGCCCCCGAATTTTTGGTTCTGCCCCCAACTTTTTGGTCCCGCCTCCCCGAACTCCTGGGTCCCCCCCCGAACTCCTGGGTTCCCCCCCCCGAACTCCTGGGTCCCCCGCAGGACTCGGTGCGCCTCCTGGCAGTGGAGGCGTGTGTGAGCATCGCGCAGCTGCTGCCGCAGGAGGAGCTGGAGCCGCTGGTGATGCCCACGCTGCGCCAGGCGGCCGAGGACAAGTCCTGGAGAGTGCGCTACATGGTGGCCGACAAGTTCACCGAGGTGGGGACAGCGGGGACAACGCAGGGGACACTGCGGGGACACTTTTGGGGACATTTGGGGGCCAATTTGGGCACTTTCTGGGTGTTTGGAGACACTTAGGGGACAGCGTGGGGACATTGGTGGCTGCATTGGGACATTAGGGGAGGGCTTGGGGACATCTGGGGGGCACATTTGGGGCATTAAAGGGCATTTGGGGACACCGGGGGACATTTTGGGGGAAGTTTGGGGCATTTTGGGACCAGTTTGGAGACGCTTAGGGATATTTGGGGACATTTGGGGACATTTTCCAGGCACTTTGGGGACAGCTTGAAGAGGGTTTGGGGCACTTTGGGGACAATCTGGAGGCCACTTTGAGAATATTTGGGGCACTAGAGATGTTTGGGGCACTTTGGGACATTTGGGGATATTGGGGGACACTTTTGGGGGGGTTGGGGCAGTTTGGGGACATTTTAGGGACACTTAAGGACATTTGGGCCACTTGGAGACACTTTGGGGACATTAAAGGGCATTTGGGGACATTTTCCAGCCACCTTGGGCACACATTTGGGACATTTGGGGACATTAGAGGCCATTTGGAGACAGTTTACGGACATTTGGGGACATTAAAGGACATTTGGGGACACTCAGGGCCTTTAGGCGGCACGTTGGGGACGTTTGGGGTTTTTTGGGGACAATTTAGGGAGAATTGGGGATATTTGGGGACAATCAGAGGCACTTTGGGGACGTTTAGAGACTGTTTGGGGACATTTTAGAGACATTGGGGGACAATTTGGGGACACTTGGGGACATTAAGAGCCGCTATGGGGCGGGTTGCGGAGCCACTTGGGGTATTTTTGGGGCCATTTCGGGCCGTTTTAGTGGGATTTTCCCGGGGTTTTTTACAGGGGTGACCCCGGGTGACCCTTGGGGACACTTTGGGGACCCCCCCCCCCATGACCTTTGACCCCGCAGCTCCAAGGCGCCCCCAAAATCCCAACTAAGAATCCTCCAAATCCCCCTGGGAGCCCCAAAAATCCAACTGGGAACCCCAAAAATCTGAACTGGGAGCCTCAAAATCCCCCTGGGAGCCCCGAACCGCCCGTTTGCCTCGGTGTAACATCACTTCCGGTCCCCCAGGCGCCTCGGTGTCACCTCTAAACCTCCCCCCCTCTGCCCCCGCGACCGCGAACTTTGGTTCCGCCCCCAACTTTTTGGTTCTGCCCCCGAATTCCTGGGTCCCCCCGAACTCCTGGGTCCCTTTGACCATTGCTCCCGCAGCTCCAACGCGCCGTGGGCCCCGAAATCACCAAATCCGACCTGGTGGGCGCTTTCCAGAGCCTGATGAAGGATTGCGAGGCTGAGGTGCGGGCGGCCGCCTCGCACAAGGTCAAAGGTCAGCGCAGGACGCCTGGGTCCCCTCCCGGACGCCTGGGTCCCCTCCCGAACTCCTGGGTCCGCCCCTGGATGCCTGGGTCCCTCCTGGACTCCTGGGTCCCTCCCGAACTCCTGGGTCCTCCCCCGGACACCTGGGTCCCCCCCGAACTCCTGGCTCCTCCTCAGGCGCCTGGGTCCCCCTCTGAACTCCTGGGTCCCTTGGGGCACTCCTGGGTCCCTCCCAGATGCCTGGGTCCCTCCCCATGTCCCCGTCACCTCCCGACATCACTAAACCACCAGATTTTGGGGCCGAATCCGCTCAGTTTGGGCCCCAAAACTGGGGCTCTGGGGTTGGGGACAAAGCTCAGCGTGTCCCCAAGGGCCACCCTGGTGTCCCCAAGGGCCATCGTCCCCAACCCGGTGTCACTTTGTCCCCAGAGTTCTGCGAGAATTTGTCACCCGACTGTCGCGAGGCCGTGATCATGGGCCAGATCCTGCCCTGCATCAAGGTGGGGACACTGGGGACATGGTGGGGACATTGGCGACATGGTGGGGACATTTGGGACGTGGTGGGGAGGGGACGGGACATCCTGACCCCTCTATTGTCCCCCCAATGTTCCCCATGTCCCAATGTCCCCCTGTTCCTATGTTCCCATGTCCCCACATATCCCTCCAATGTCCCCCATTGTCCCCAATGTCCCCCCATGTCCCCATGTCTGTCCCAATGTCCTCATGTTGCCCCATTTCCTCATGTCCCAATGATCCCCAATGTCCCCTCTGTGTCCCCTTGTCCCCATATCTTCCCCTGTCCCCATATCCCTCATGTCCCCACAATGTCCCAATGTCCCTCGTGTCCCCCAATGTCCTCCTGTCCCTCAATGTCCCCCTGTCCCCATATTGCCCTGTCCCCCATCCCAATGTTCCCCTGTGCCCATGTCCCCCCGTATCCCCCAATGTCCCCCTGTCCCCATGTCCCTCTGTCCCCATATCCTCATATTCTTCTCTCCCCATGTCCCCACGTCCCCCTGTCCCCACGTCCCCCTGTCCTCATGTCCCCCTATCCCCCTGTCCCCCTGTCCCCATGTCCTCATATCCCCCTGTCCCCCCATGTCCCCCTGTCCTCAATGTCCCCCTGTCCCCATATTGCCCTGTCCCCCATCCCAATGTTCCCCTGTCCCCATGTCCCCCCGTATCCCCCAATGTCCCCCTGTCCCCATGTCCCTCTGTCCCCATATCCTCATATTCTCCTCTCCCCATGTCCCCATGTCCCAATGTCCCCACCTTCCTCTGTCCCCACGTCCCTCTATCCCCCTGTCCCCCTGTCCCCATGTTCTCATATCCCCCTGTCACCCAATGTCCCCCTGTCCCCGCATGTCCACCAATGTCCCCAATGTCCCCTGTCCCCAGGAACTGGTTTCTGACGCCAACCAACACGTCAAGTCCGCTCTGGCCTCGGTCATCATGGGACTGTCCCCAATCCTGGGCAAGGACAACACGGTGGAGCATCTGCTGCCCTTGTTCCTCGCACAGCTCAAGGACGAGGTGGGGACACCCTGGGGACGCGCTGGGGACACTCTGGGGACAGTTTAGGGACATTCAGAGACACTTTGGGGGCATTTAAGGGCAGTTTAGGGACATTTGGGGACCCTTTGAGGGGGCTCCAGGGCACCCTGGGGACACTTTGAGGACACTTTGGGGACACTTGGAGACCATTTGGGGACACTGGGGAGACTCTGGTGACATTTGGGGACACTTTGGGGACATTTTAGGACCAGTTTGGGGGCACTTCGGAGATATTTGGGGAGATTTTGGGGACGTTTTAGGATCGGTTTGGGGACATTTAGGGATGTTTGGGGACACCTGGACGCTTGGGGACACTTTGGGGGCGTTTGGGGACAGTTTGTGGGTGGTTTAGGGACATTTGGGGACAGTTTGGACGTTCCTGTGGGACACGGGGTGGCCAGCCCATAGGGGGCCCCCATGAATGGGCCCCGTGGGAACCGGAACCCTCATGAATGGGCCCCGTGGGAACCGGAACCCCCATGAATGGGCCCCGTGGGAACTGGAACCCCCATGAATGGGCCCCGTGGGAACTGGAACCGTCATGAATGGGCCCCGTGGGAACCGGAACCCCCATGAATGGGCCCCGTGGGAACCGGAACCGCCATGAATGGGCGGCTGAACATCCGTTCCAACCCAGACCCTTCCCTCCCAGTTCCCCCCCAGTATCCCCAATTTCATCCCCAGTTTCATCCCCAGTTTAACCCCCGGTATCATTTCCAGTATCCCCAGTATCATCCCCAGTTTCCCCACCAGTTTCATCCCCAGTACCCCCAGTTTCCCCCCAGTATCCCCAGTTTCATCCCCAGTCTCTCCCCCAGTATCCCCCCGTTTCTCCCCAGTTTCCTCCCCCAGTATCCCCTCCCAGTTTCTCCCCCAGTTTCCCCCCAGTTTCCCTCCCAGTATTCCCAGTTTCTCCCCCAGTATCCCCAGTTTCATCCCCAGTTTCCCCCCCAGTATCCCCAGTTTCTCCCCAGTTTCCCCCCCAGTATCCCCAGCATCCCCCCCAGTTTCCCTCCCAGTATCCCCAGTTTCATCCCCAGTTTCCCTAGTTTCCCCTCCAGTATCCCCAGTATCCCCCCCAGTTTCCTCCCCCAGTTTCTCCCCCAGTATCCCCAGTTTCCCCCCCCAATATCCCCAGTTTCATCCCGTTTCTCCCCAGTTTCCCCCCCAGTATCCCCAGTTTCTCCCCAGTTTCCCCCCCAGTATCCCCAGCATCCCCCCCCAGTTTCCCCCCCAGTATCCCCAGTTTCTCCCCAGTTTCCCTCCCAGTATCCCTAGTTTCCCCCCCAGTATCCCCAGTATCCCCCCCAGTTTCCTCCCCCAGTTTCTCCCCCAGTATCCCCAGTTTCCCCCCCCCAGTATCCCCAGTACCCCCCCCCAGTTTCCCCCCCAGTATCCCCAGTTTCTCCCCAGTTTCCCTCCCAGTATCCCCAGTATCCCTCCCCAGTTTCTCCCCCCAGTTTCCCCCCCGTATCCCCACTTTCCCCCCAGTATCCCCCCCAGCGCCCCCCAGCAGCCCCCGCAGCGTCCCCACGGCGTCCGTCTGTCCGCAGTGTCCCGAGGTCCGTCTGAACATCATCTCCAACCTGGACTGCGTGAACGAGGTGATCGGGATCCGGCAGCTCTCGCAGTCGTTGCTCCCGGCCATCGTGGAACTGGCCGAGGACGCCAAGTGGCGCGTGCGCTTGGCCATCATCGAGTACATGCCGCTGCTGGCCGGGCAACTGGTGAGACTGGGAGGCACTGGGACAGACTGGGAGGCACTGGGAGACCGATACGGGTTGTTATGGGGGCACTGGGAGAGACTGGGAGGGACTGGGAGGCACCGGGATAAACTGGGAGGGCAGTAGAAGCTGCGATAGGGGCACTGGGAGAGACTGGGAGGAACTGGGATGAACTGGGAGGCACTGGGATAAACTGGGAAGTCATTATGGGCTTCTATGGGGCACTGGGAGGGACTGGGATAAACTGGGAGGGCACTGGGAGGGCAGTAGAAGCTGCAATAGGGGCACTGGGAGGGAGTGGGAGGCACTGGGATGAACTGGGAGGCACTGGGATAAACTGGGAGGCACTGGGATAAACTGGGAGGGCACTGGGAGGGCAGTAGAAGCTGCAATAGGGGCACTGGGAGGGAGTGGGAGGCACTGGGATGAACTGGGAGGCACTGGGATAAACTGGGAGGCACTGGGAGGGCAGTAGAAGCTGCAATAGGGGCACTGGGAGGGAGTGGGAGGCACTGGGATGAACTGGGAGGCACTGGGATAAACTGGGAAGCCACTGGGAGGGCAGTAGAAGCTGCAATAGGGGCACTGGGAGGCACTGGGATGAACTGGGAGGCACTGGGATAAACTCGGAAGGCACTGGGAAGGCAATAGAAGCTGCGATAGGGGCACTGGGAGGGACTGGGAGCCACTGGGATGAACTGGGAGGCACTGGGATAAACTGGGAAGGCAGTATGGGGAGCTATGGGGGCACTGGGAAGGCACTGGGAGAGACTGGGTTAAACTGGGAGGGACTGGGAAGGGCAGTATGGGCTGTTATGGGGGCACTGGGAGAGACTGGGATAAACTGGAAAGGAATTGGGATATACTGGGATCAACTGGGAGCACGATCCCGTACTGGGATGAACTGCGAAGGACTGGGAGGGGCCACTGCTCCCTCTTGGGCGGTTACTGGTCCATACTGGTGGGATACTGGTTCATACTGGTTTATACTGGTTTCCCTCCCCCTGCCCAGGGTGTGGAGTTTTTCGATGAGAAACTGAACTCGCTCTGTATGGCCTGGCTGGTGGATCACGGTGAGCCCGGACGCCTGGGTCCCTCCCGGACGCCTGGGTCCCTCCCGAACTCCTGGGTCCCTCCCGAACTCCTGGGTCCACCCCCGGACTCCTGGGTCCTCCCCTATAATCCCGTTCCCGGATGCCTGGGTCCCCTCCTGAACTCCTGGGTCCCTCCCGAACTCCTGGGTCCCCCCGCCCCGGACTCCTGGGTCCCCCCCGAACGCCTGGGTCCCTCCCGGACGCCTGGGTCCCTCCCGAACTCCTGGGTCCCCCTGGCCCCGAACTCCTGGGTCCCCCCCGAACTCCTGGGTCCTCCCCTATAATCCCTTTCCCGGACGCCTGGGTCCCCTCCTGAACTCCTGGGTCCCTCCCGAACTCCTGGGTCCCTCCCAAACTCCTGGGTCCCCCCCGAACGCCTGGGTCCCTCCCGGATGCCTGGGTCCCCTTCTGGGTTGGGGAGTGTTACTGGGAGATACTGGTCACCTGGTGGGGGGTTACTGGGGTCTCTGGGGCTTTACTGGGAGCCAGAGGGGGTTACTGGGAGTTACTGGTTTGCTAGTGAGGGGTTTACTGGGAGTTACTGGGGGTTACTGGGAGTTACTGGTTTCCTGGTGAGGGGGTTACTGGGAGTTACTGGTTTCCTAGTGAGGGGTTTACTGGGGGTTACTGGTTTCCTAGTGAGGGGTTACTGGGAGTTACTGGTTTCCTAGTGAGGGGTTACTGGGAGTTACTGGTTTCCTAGTGAGGGGTTACTGGGAGTTACTGGGAGCTCGAGGAGTTACTGGGAGTCAGGGGGAGTTCCTGGGAGCTCCGGGGCTTTACTGGGGGCTACTGGGAGTTACTGGGAGCTCCGGGGCTTTACTGGGAGCTCTGGGGCTTTACTGGGGGCTACTGGGAGTTACTGGGAGCTCCGGGGGGTCCCTGCTCCCCGGGTTGGGGCCGCACCGGTCTGACTGGCGCGTCCCCTCCCAGTTTACGCCATCCGCGAGGCCGCCACCAGTAACCTGCGCAAACTGGTGGAGCGGTTCGGGCAGGACTGGGCGCAGGGAACCATCGTGCCCAAGGTGCTGGCGATGGCCGGAGACCCCAACTACCTGCACCGCATGACCACCCTGTTCTGCATCAACGTGAGCCGGACGCCGGGGTCCCCTCCCGGACGCCTGGGTCCCCTCCCGAACTCCTGGGTGCCTGGGGTACTCCTGGGTCCCCTCCCAAACTCCTGGGTCCGCCTCTCCAAACGCCTGGGTCCCCCCCCCGGATGCCTGGGTCCCTCCTGAATTCCTGGGTCCATGGGGTACTCCTGGGTCCCTCCCGAACTCCTGGGTCCCTCCCGAACAACTGGGTCCCCTCCCAAACTCTTGGGGTGCCTGGGGCATTCCTGGGTCCCCTCCCAAACTCCTGGGTGCCTGGGGCATTCCTGGGTCCCCTCCCAAAACCCAGACCCCAACTACCTGCACCGCATGACCACCCTGTTCTGCATCAACGTGAGCCGGACGCCGGGGTCCCCTCCCGGACGCCTGGGTCCCCTCCCGAACTCCTGGGTCCCCTCCCAAACTCTTGGGGTGCCTGGGGTACTCCTGGGTCCCCTCCCAAACTCCTGGGTCCGCCTCTCCAAACGCCTGGGTCCCCCCCCCGGATGCCTGGGTCCCTCCTGAATTCCTGGGTCCATGGGGTACTCCTGGGTCCCTCCCGAACGCCTGGGTCCCTCCCGAACTCCTGGGTCCCTCCCGAACTCCTGGGTCCCCTCCCAAACTCCTGGGTGCCTGGGGCATTCCTGGGTCCCTGGGGCACTCCTGGGTCCCGGGGCACTCCTGGGTCCCTGAGCACTCCTGGGTCCCTGAGCACTCCTGTGTCCCCGGGGCACTCCTGGGTCCCTGAGCACTCCTGTGTCCCTGGGGTACTCCTGGGTCCCTGGGCACTCCTGTGTCCCTCAGCACTCCTGTGTCCCTCAGCACTCCTGGGTCCCTGGGGCACTCCTGTGTCCCTGAGCATTCCTGGGTCCCTGAGCACTCCTGTGTCGCTGGGGCACTCCTGTGTCCCCGGGGCACTCCTGGGTCCCTGGGGCACTCCTGTGTCCCCTGAGCACTCCTGGGTCCCTGAGCACTCCTGGGTCCCGGGGCACTCCTGGGTCCCTGGGGCACTCCTGTGTCCCTGAGCACTCCTGGGTCCCTGGGGCACTCCTGGGTCCCCGAGCACTCCTGGGTCCCTGGGGCACTCCTGTGTCCCTGAGCACTCCTGGGTCCCGGGGCACTCCTGGGTCCCTGGGGCACTCCTGGGTCCCTGAGCACTCCTGGGTCCGCAGGTGCTGTCGGAGGTGGTTGGGCAGGAGGTGACGCGGCAGCAGCTGCTCCCGACCGCGCTGCGCATGGCGGGCGACGCCGTGGCCAACGTGCGCTTCAACGTGGCCAAATCCCTGCAGCGCATCGGGCCCGTGCTGGACCAGGGGTGAGATGCCAGTACACACCAGTATAAACCAGTATAAACCAGTACTGACCAGTACAGACCAGTACAGACCAGGATAGACTGGGATACATGCCATAGACTGGGCTCCCAGTGCACCCAAATCCCTGCAGCGCATCGGGCCCGTGCTGGGCCAGGGGTGAGACACCAGTACACACCAGTACAGACCAGTATAGACCAGTACAGACCAGTACGGACCAGTATAGACCAGTACAGACCAGTACAGACCAGGATAGACTGGGATACGTGCCATAGACTGGGCTCCCAGTGCACCCAAATCCCTGCACCGCATCGGGCCCGTGCTGGGCCAGGGGTGAGACACCAGTACAGACCAGTATAGACCAGTACAGACCAGTACAGATCAGTATGGACCAGTATAGACCAGTACAGACCAGGATAGACTGGGATACGTGCCATAGACTGGGCTCCCAGTGCACCCAAATCCCTGCAGTGCATCGGGCTCCTGATCAACCAGGGGTGAGACACCAGTACACACCAGTATAAACCCGTACAAACCAGTATGGTCCAGTACAGTCCAGTATGGACCAGTACAAACCCTCCCAGTGACCCCTGGTGACCCCCAGGGTCCTAAAGCCGCCCCCAGTGACCCCCAGGGTCCTAAAGCCCCCCCGGTGACCCCCAGGGTCCTAAAGCCGCCCCCAGTGACCCCCAGGGTCCTAAAGCCGCCCCGGTGACCCCCAGGGTCCTAGAGCCCGCTCAGTGACCCCCAGGGTCCTAAAGCCGTCCCCAGTGACCCCCAGGGTCCTAAAGCTGTCACCAGTGACCCCCAGGGTCCTAAAGCCGTCCCCGGTGACCCCCAGGGTCCTAAAGCCGCCCCCAGTGACCCCCAGGGTCCTAAAGCTGTCACCAGTGACCCCCAGGGTCCTAGAGCCCGCTCAGTGACCCCCAGGGTCCTAAAGCCCCCCCGGTGACCCCCAGGGTCCTAAAGCCGCCCCCAGTGACCCCCAGGGTCCTAAAGCCCGCTCAGTGACCCCCAGGGTCCTAAAGCCGCCCCGGTGACCCCCAGGGTCCTAAAGCCGCCCCCAGTCACCCCCAGTGTCCTAAAGCCGCCCCGGTGACCCCCAGGGTCCTAAAGCCGCCCCCAGTGACCCCCAGGGTCCTAAAGCCCGCTCAGTGACCCCAAGTCATATCCCAATGTCCCCGATATCCCCGATGTCCCCATTGTCCCCCGATGTCCCCAACGTGTCCTCCACGTCCCCAGGACGCTGCAGACGGAGGTGAAGCCGGTGCTGGAGAAGCTGACGCAGGATCAGGACGTGGACGTCAAGTATTTCGCCCAGGAGGCGCTGAGCGGTGAGGGGACATGGGGACATAGGGGACAATGGGGGGACATGGGGACATTGGAGACAGTGGGGGGACAATAGGGGACATGGGGACATTGGGGACAATGGGGGGGCATGGGGACAATGAGGATAATGGGAACAGAGGGACATTGGGGATATGGGGGGACATGGGGACATTGGGGATAATGGGGGGACATGGGGACAATGGGGGGACATGGGGACATTTGGAATAATGGGGGACATGGGGACATTGGGGATAATGGGGACACTGGGGGGACATGGGGACATTGGGGGGACGTGGGGACATTGGGGACAATGGGGGGACATGGGGACATTTGGAATAATGGGGACATGGGGACATTGGGGACAATGGGGGGATGTGGGGACTATGGGGGGACATGGGGACATTGGGGTCAACATGGGGGGACGTGGGGACATTGGGGGGACACGGGGTCATGTTGGTGACCCCCGTGTCCCCTCCCCCCAGTTCTGGCTCTGGCCTGACCCGCCGCCCCTCCCCCCCCCGCATGCGAGGGGCGCCGCCGCCCCTCCCCCGCCCGGCCCCCGTTCCCGCCTCGTTCATTAATTATAACGAGTTTCGCCGTTCATCAAACCGCTCCCGGGGCTCTTTATTTGGGGGGGGGGTTGGGGGGGACCCAGGAGTTCGGGAAAGAACGAAAGTTCTCCCCGGAACCAAAGTTCGGGGTCGCGGGGGCAGGGAGGGGAGGTTTAGAGGCGGCACCGAGGCGCCTGGGGGACCGGAAGTGATGTTACACCGAGGCAAATGGGGGCGGAAACGGGCGGTTCGGGGCTCCCAGGGGGATTTTGAGGCTCCCAGTTCAGATTTTTGGGGGTTCCCAGTTGGATTTTTGGGGCTCCCAGTTGGGATTTCGTGTTTCCCAGTTGGTTTTGGGGTTTCCCAGTTGAGGTCTTGTGGCACCCGTTCATTTATTTAATTTCAAGGGGGGACCCAGGAGTTCGGGAGGGACCCAGGCGTCCGGGAGGGACCCAGGCGTCCGGGCAGCCTCCGTCTCAGTAGTAAAGTTCTCGGTCCCACCAACCTGGGGGGTGAAAGAGAGGGGTGAGGGGGGACCCAGGCGTCCGGGATGGGACCCAGGAGTTCAAGAGGGGACCCAGGAGTCCGGGAGGGGACCCAGGAGTTCGGGAGGGGACCCAGGCGTCCGGGATGGGACCCAGGAGTCCGGGAGGGGACCCAGGCGTCCGGGGGGTCACTCACTTCCCGGGTGTCTCCTCACTCCCAGTTTCCGGATCTCGTCGTAGATGAGGATGAGGAGCCCAAAGGGCATCGGGACGAACCACCATTGGAACCTGGGGGGAGATGTGGTCAGGGGACCCAGGCGTCCGGGAGGGACCCAGGCGTCCGGGAGGGGACCCAGGCGTCCGGGAGGGGACCCAGGAGTTCGGGAAGGGACCCAGGAGTTCGGGAAGGGAACCAGGCGTCCAGGAGGGACCCAGGAGTTCGGGGAGGGACCCAGGAGTTCAGGAGGGACCCAGGAGTTCGGGGAGGGACCCAGGAGTTTGAGAGGGGACCCAGGAGTCCGGGAGGGGACCCCGGCGTCCGGGCGCACCGGATGGGCATGAAGTTGAAGACGTTGGGCATCCCGGGGCAGTAGCAGAGGAAGCAGCCGATGGAGACCTGGAACACGATGGCGATGACCAGGATGTGGTTCCTGCGGGGGACACGGCACCTATAGCACCTATAGACCCCTAGAGCACCTATAGACCCCTAGAGCAGCCTATGGGCCCCCATAGGCCCCTCTCATAGGCTCCTGTAGGGACCTCCGGGCTCCTATGGTGCCCCATGGGGACCTATAGCACCCTATGGGGACCTATAGCACCCTATGGCTGCCCTATAGCCCCTATGGGCACTAGAGAAACCCCACAGCCCCCAGCAACGCCCCATTGACTCCACGGCCCCCTATAGCTCTCTATAGACCCCATAGGCCCCCATAGCCCCTATAGGCGACCAGAAGAGCCCCATAGACCCCGTAGCCCCCTATAGCCCCCCATAAGCCCCTATGGGATCCATAGGCGACCGGAACAGCCCCATAGACCCCATAGACATTGGCAGGACCCCCATAGCCCCCAGCAGCACCCCATTGACTCCAAAGCCCCCTGTGGACCCCATAGACCCTATAGCTCCCCATAGCCCCCTATAGCCCCTATAGGTGACCGGAAGAGCCCCATAGACCCCAGCAGGGCCCCCATAGCCCCCAGCAACACCCCATTGACTCTACAGCCCCCTATGGCCCCCTATAGCCCCCATAGGCCCCTGTAACCCCCCATAGCCCCCTATGGGCTCCATAGGCGACCGGAAGAGCCCCATCGCCCCCATAGCCCCCTATGGGCTCCATAGGCGACCGGAAGAGCCCCATCGCCCCCATAGCCCCCTATGGGCTCCATAAGCGACCGGAAGAGCCCCATAGACCCCATAGCCCCCTATGGGCTCCATAGGCGACCGGAAGAGCCCCATCGCCCCCATAGCCCCCAGCAACACCCCATTGCCTCCACAGCCCCCTATAGCCCCCATAGGCCCCTGTAACCCCCCGTAGCCCCCTATGGGCTCCATAGGCGACCGGAAGAGCCCCTGCTGCAGCAGCGAGAGGCGGCGGGTCTTGCGGATCAGCACGTCTGCGATCTGACACATCTCGATGCTGATGAAGAACACGGTGTAGCACGTGTACTGCTGGTACCGCCGCTGCCAGAACGTCTGCGGGCGGAGGGGGAGCTGGGGGGGCTGCCGGGGCCCCCAGACCCCACAGACACCCATACAGACCCATAGGGACCCACGGACACCATTAGGGACCCATACAGACCCATAGGGCCCATACAGACCCATAGGGACCCATAGGGACCCATACAGACCCATAGGGCCCATACAGACCCATAGGGACCCACGGACACCCATAGAGCCCATAGACACTCATACAGACCCATAGGGACCCACAGAGACCCATAGAGCCCCATAGGGACCTATAGACACCCATAGGGACTCATAGGGCCCATAGAGACCCATAGGGACCAGAGAGACCCATAGGGACCCATACAGACCCATAGGGACCCATAGAGACCCATACAGACCCATAGGGACCCACGGACACCCATAGGGACCATAGACACCCATACAGACCCATATGGACCCATACAGACCCATAGGGACCCACAGACACCCATACAGATCCATAGAGACCCATGGGGACCCACAGAGACCCATAGGGACCCATAGGGACCCATAGAGACCCATAGGGACCCATAGAGACCCATAGAGACCCATAGGGACCCATAGACACCCATAGGGACCCACAGACACCCATAGGGACCATAGAGACCCACAGGGACCCATAGACACCCATACAGATCCATAGAGACCCATAGGGACCCATAGGGACCAGAGAGACCCATAGGGACCCATAGAGACCCATAGGGACCCATAGGGACCCATAGACACCCATAGAGACCAATAGAGACCCATACGGACCCATAGAGACCAGAGAGACCCATAGGCACCCATAGACACCCATAGCGACCCATAGACACCCATAGGGACCCATAGACACCCATAGGGACCCATAGAGACCCATAGGGACCCATAGACATCCATAGTGACCCATAGGGACCCATAGGGACCCATAGAGACCCATAGGGACCCATAGACATCCATAGACACCCATAGGGACCCATAGACACCCATAGGGACCCATAGATGTTGACAGACGCCCTATAGACCCCGGCACAGCCCCTACAGCCCCAGTAGAACCTATAGACCCCATGGGGACTGACAGAGCCCCATAGACCCTATAGAGAGCAGGAAAACACCAGAGCCCCTATAGACCCTATAGGCACCAGTCAAACCCTTATAGACCCCATAGGGACTGACTGTCCTGCAGCTCTATAGGGCTCTATAGAGTTGTCCAGGGCTCTATAGGGTTCTCTAGGGATCTGTAGGTGCCTCTAGGGCTCCATAGGCCCCTATGGGGTCCATACGCACCCACTGCTGCCCGTAACTGTCCTGCAGCTCCTGCTCGTGCTCGTCCTCCCATCGCGGGCGCAGCCCCAGGCAGAGCAGCGGCCACCAGCCCTCCTGGGCCATGGCCACGAAATAGTCCACGAACCCCGCGAACGACTGCATGGCGCCTATGGAACAGCCGGGGACCCAGGCGTCCGGGAGGGACCCAGGAGTTCGGGGGCGGAACCAAAAAGTTGGGGGCGGAACAAAAGTTCGGGGTGGCGGGGGCAGGGAAGGGGAGGTTTAGAGGTGGCACCGAGGCGCTACGGGGACCGGAAGTGATGTTACACCGAGGCAGATGGGGGCGGAAACGGGCGGTTCGCGGCTCCCAGTTCAGATTTTGGGGGCTCCCAGTTGGATTTTTGGGGCTCCCAGGGGAATTTTGAGTTTCCCAGTGGGATTTGGGGGGTTTCTCAGGTGAGGTTGTGGGGGCTCCCAGTTGGTGGTTTTGGGGTTGGGGGAGAACAGGAGTTCGGGGGACCCGGGAGTTCGGGAGGGACCCAGGCGTTCGGGAGGGAATCAGGAGTTCGGGGGGACCCAGGAGTTCGGGGGGACCCAGGAGTTCAGGAGGGACCCAGGAGTGCCCCAAGGACCCGGGAGTTCAGGAGGGACCCAGGAGTTCGGGGGGGACCCAGGAGTTCGGGAGGGACCCAGGAGTTCAGGAGGGACCCAGGAGTCCGGGAGGGACCCAGGCGTTCGGGGGGGACCCAGGAGTTTGGGAGGGACCCAGGAGTTCAGGAGGGACCCAGGAGTTCGAGAGGGACCCAGGAGTTCGGGGGACCCAGGAGTTCTGGGAGGGACCCAGGCGTCCGGGAGGGACCCAGGCGTCCCGGAGGGACCCAGGCGTTCGGGAGGGACCCAGGAGTTCGGGAGGGACCCAGGAGTTCGGGGGGACCCAGGAGTCCGGGAGGGACCCAGGAGTCCGGGAGGGACCCAGGTGTCCGGGAGGGACCCAGGAGTCCGGGAGGGACCCAGGAGTTCGGGGGGACCCAGGAGTCCGGGAGGGACCCAGGAGTTCGGGGGGACCCAGGCGTCCGGGAGGGACCCAGGAGTTCGGGGGGACCCAGGCGTCCGGGAGGGACCCAGGCGTCCGGGAGGGACCCAGGAGTCCGGGAGGGACCCAGGAGTTCGGGGGGGACCCAGGAGTTCGGGGGGACCCAGGAGTTCGGGAGGGACCCAGGCGTCCGGGCCGTACCGATCTGGAAATAGGAATACGCCGCCAGGGGTTCGTTGACCAATCGGTCGCGTCGAGGGTTCCGGGGTTTCAGGTGCATGATGTCGCTCTCCGCTCTCTCATAGGCCAACGACACCGAGGGGAACTGCGGACCCAGGCGTCCGGGTGAGGGACCCAGGCGTCCGGGAGGGACCCAGGCGTCCGGGAGGGACCCAGGAGTTCGGGTGAAGATGAATAAACTCGACCTCCTGGTTGAGGAACCTCAACAAACCCATTGAGAAACCTCCAAAACCACTTGACCAACTGGTCAATGGAGCCCGGGAACTGGTTTTAGGGGGAACCCAGGCGTCCGGGAGGGGACCCAGGCGTCCAGGAGGGGACCCAGGAGTCCGGGAGGGGACCCAGGCGTCCGGGAGGGACCCCGGCGTTCAGGTGAATGTTGGCTCCTCATTGAGAAACCTCAACAAACCCATTGAGAAACCTCCAAAACCACTTGACCAACTGGTCAATGGAGCCCGGGAACTGGTTTTAGGGGGAACCCAGGCATCCGGGAGGGGACCCAGGCGTCCGGGAGGGGACCCAGGCGTCCGGGCCGGACTCACGATGTCGGTGCAGAGCTCGATGAAGAGGATGGTGATGCAGCCCAGGGGCAGCGGGACGCTGGCCGTGATGTAGATGAGATACGGGGTGAGCTCGGGGATGTTCTTGGTCAGCGTGTAGGCGATGGATTTCTTGAGGTTGTCGAAGATCAGGCGCCCTATGGGGGCACTGGGGGCTCAGCAGGGGCGCTGGGGACATGGGGACATGGGGGACACTGGGGGCAATGGGGGGACATGGGGGCATCAGGGACATTGCGGGGACATGGGGATATTGGGGTGTTGGGGACATTGGGGATATGGGGACATTGGGGGCAATGGGGGGACATGGGGATATTGGGGTGTTGGGGACATTGGGGATATGGGGACATTGGGGGCAATGGGGGGACATGGGGATATTGGGGTGTTGGGGACATTGGGGATATGGGGACATTGGGGGCAATGGGGGGACATTGGGGATATGGGGACAAGGGGACATTGGGGATATTGGGGTGTTGGGGACATTGGAGATATGGGGACATTGGGGGCAATGGGGGGACATGCGGATATTGGGGTGTTGGGGACATTGGGGATATGGGGACATTGGGGGCATCAGGGACATTGGGGGGACATGGGGATATTGGGGGTGTTGGGGACATTGGGGGCAATGGGGGGACATGGGGATATTGGGGTGTTGGGGACATTGGGGACATTGGGGGCAATGGGGGGACATGGGGATATTGGGGTGTTGGGGACATTGGGGATATTGGGGACATTGGGGGCAATGGGGGGACATGGGGATATTGGGGTGTTGGGGACATTGGGGATATGGGGACAAGGGGACATTGGGGATATTGGGGTGTTGGGGACATTGGGGATATTGGGGACATTGGGGGCAATGGGGGGACATGGGGATATTGGGGTGTTGGGGACATTGGGGATATGGGGACAAGGGGACATTGGGGATATTGGGGTGTTGGGGACATTGGGGATATTGGGGGCAATGGGGGGACATTGGGGATATGGGGACAAGGGGACATTGGGGGCATCAGGGACATTGCGGGGACAACGGGGATATTGGGGTGTTGGGGGCAATGGGGACGTGGGGACATTGGGGGCAATGGGGGGACATGGGGATATTGGGGTGTTGGGGACATTGGGGGCAATGGGGGGACATTGGGGATATGGGGACATTGGGGGCATCAGGGACATTGGGGGGACATGGGGATATTGGGGGTGTTGGGGACATTGGGGGCAATGGGACATTACGGGGGGACATGGGGAGTTTGGAGGGGAACCCAGGAGTTCAGGAGGGACCCAGGCGTCCTGGAGGGACCCAGGAGTTCGGGAGGGACCCAGGAGTTCGGAAGGGACCCAGGCGTCCTGGAGGGACCCAGGAGTTCGGGAGGGACCCAGGAGTTCGGGAGGGGACCCAGGTGTCCGGGAGGGGACCCAGGCATCCGGGAGGACCCAGGCGTCCGGGAGGGGACCCAGGCGTCCGGGATGGGACCCAGGCGTCCGGGAGGGACCCAGGCGTCCAGGAGGGGACCCAGGCGTCCGGGATGGGACTCAGGAGTCCGGGAGGGACCCAGGAGTTCGGGAGGGGACCCAGGTGTCCGGGAGGGGACCCAGGAGTCTGGCAGGGAACCCAGGCGTCCGGGAGGGGACCCAGGAGTTCGGGAGGGGACCCAGGCGTCCGGGATGGGACCCAGGCGTCCGGGAGGGACCCAGGCGTCCAGGAGGGGACCCAGGCATCCGGGATGGGACTCAGGAGTCCGGGAGGGACCCAGGAGTTCGGGAGGGGACCCAGGCGTCCGGGAGGGACCCAGGAGTTCGGGAGGGGACCCAGGCGTCCAGGAGGGGACCCAGGCGTCCAGGATGGGACCCAGGCGTCCGGGAGGGGACCCAGGCATCCGGGAGGGGACCCAGGAGTCCGGGAGGGGGCCCAGGCATCCAAAAGGGGACCCAGGCATCCGGAGGGGACCCAGGAGTTCAGGAGGGGACCCAGGCGTCCGGGAGGGGACCCAGGCGTCCGGGAGGTCCCCGCGGGGTGTCCCCGCGCTCACCCTGCTCCACGCCGGTGACGATGGAGGCGAAGTTGTCGTCCAGCAGGATCATGTCGGCCGCGTTCTTGGCGGCGTCGGAGCCGGCGATGCCCATGGCCACCCCGATATCGGCCTTCTTGAGCGCGGGGGAGTCGTTGACGCCGTCGCCCGTCACGGCCACGATGGCGCCCTGGGGACACGGGGGACAGAAGCGTCATGGGGACGGCCCCATCGTGGTGGCGTCTTGGGGACGTCCCCATCCCCATCATGGTGGCATCTTGGGGACATCCCCATCCCCATTGTGGTGGCATCTTGGGGACATGGGGATATCCCCATCCCCATCATGGTGGCATCTTGGGGACATCCCCATTGTGGTGGCATCTTGGGGACATCCCTATCGCCACCATGATGGCATCTTGGGGACATGGGGACATCCCCATCCCCATCACGGTGGCATCTTGGGGACGTCCCCATCGCCACTATGATGGCACCTTGGGGACATGGGGACATCCCCATCCCCATCGTGGTGACATCTTGGGGACATCCCCATCCCCATTGTGGTGGCATCTTGGGGACATCCCCATCACCACTACGATGGCACCTTGGGGACATGGGGACATCATTGCCATCCCTATCATGGTGGCATCTTGGGGACATCCCCATCGTGGTGGCATCTTGGGGACATCCCCATCCCCATTGTGGTGGCATCTTGGGGACATCCCTATCACCACCATGATGGCATCTTGGGGACATGGGGACATCCCCATCCCCATCACGGTGGCATCTTGGGGACATCCCCATCGCCACTATGATGGCATCTTGGGGACATGGGGACATCCCCATCCCCATCATGGTGGCACCTTGGGGACAAGGGGACCATGGCCGTCCCCATGATGGTGGCATCTCTATGTCCCCATGTCCCCAGTGTCCCCCCAATGTCCCCATTGCCCCCATTGGCCCCATGTCCCCAATGTCCCCGGTGTCCCCATATCCCCATATTCCCATTATCCCAAATGCCCCATGTCCCCCAATATCCCCCATGTCCCCATTGCCCCCAATGTCCCCAATGTCCCCAATGTCCCCATTGCCTGCAATGTCCCCATTGCCCCCATTGCCCCCAATGTCCCCAGTGTCCCCAATGTCCCCATTGCCCCCATTGGCCCCCAACACCCCTGACGTCCCCCATGTCCCCATGTCCCCATTGCCCCCATTGCCCCCAATGTCCCCATGTCCCCAATGTCCCCATGTCCCCAATGTCCCCATTACCCCCATGTCCCCAATGTCCCCATGTCCCCATTGCCCCCAATGTCCCCATGTCCCCAATGTCCCCATGTCCCCAATGTCCCCATTACCCCCAGGTCCCCAATGCCCCCAATGTCCCCATTGTCCCCATTGCCCCCAATGTCCCCATTGCCCCCATTGCCCCCAATGTCCCCATTACCCCAATGTCCCCAATGTCCCCAATGTCCCCATTGCCCCCATGTCCCCATTGCCCCCAATGTCCCCATTTCCCCCAATGTCCCCATTGCCCCCATTGCCCCCACCGTCCCCATTGCCCCCACCACCCCCCACGTCCCCAGCGTCCCCCAGGTCCCCGGCGTCCCCGCGTCCCCACCAGCCGCTGACAACTCTCCACGATGACGAGTTTCTGCTGCGGTGACGTCCGGGCGAACACCATCTCGGGGTGCGCGCGGAGCAGCCCCTCCAGCGTCCCCGGCGTCATGGCCGCCAGTTCGGCCCCCGTCACCACCCGCGCCCGCGCCAGCCTGCGGGGACAGCCCGGACGCCTGGGTCCCTCCCGGACGCCTGGGTCCCCCCGAACTCCTGGGTCCCCTCCCGGACGCCTGGGTCCCCTCCCGGATGCCTGGGTCCCCCCGAACTCCTGGGTCCCCTCCTGGACGCCTGGGTCCCCCTGAACTCCTGGGTCCCCTCCCGGACGCCTGGGTCCCTCCCGGATGCCCGGGTCCCCTCCCGGATGCCTGGGTCCCTCCCGGACGCCTGGGTCCCCAAAAACTCCTGGGTCCCTCCCGGACGCCTGGGTCCCCTCCCGAACTCCTGGGTCCCTCCCGGACACCTGGGTCCCCTCCCGGATGCCTGGGTCCCCCCGAACTCCTGGGTCCCCCGAACTCCTGGGTCCCTTGAACTCCTGGGTCCCCCAAACTCCTGGGTCCCTCCCGAACGCCTGGGTCCCCCCAAACTCCTGGGTCCCTCCCGAACTCCTGGGTCCCCCAAACTCCTGGGTCCCCCCCGAACTCCTGGGTCCCCCGCACTCCTGGGTCCCCCAAACTCCTGGGTCCCTCCCGAACTCCTGGGTCCTCCCGAACGCCTGGGTCCCCCCAAACTCCTGGGTCCCCCAGACTCCTGGGTCCCTCCCGAACGCCTGGGTCCCCCCAAACTCCTGGGTCCCTCCCGAACTCCTGGGTCCCCCCGAACGCCTGGGTCCCCCGCACTCCTGGGTCCCCCAGACTCCTGGGTCCCCCCGAACGCCTGGGTCCCCCCGAACGCCCGGGTCCCCCCGCACCTGGGGTCCACGCTGTCCAGCGGGAGGCGCTGTCGCGCCGCCACCTCCTCGGGGGTCTCGCTGCCCTCCGAGATGATCCCCACGGCGGCCGCGATGGCCTTGGCCGTGATGGGGTGGTCGCCGGTCACCATGATCACCTGGGGACACCCCGACGTCACCAACGGCCCCCGAGGCCCCGATGTCCCCATGTCCCCCCGTCCCCATGTCCCCCCATTTCCCCCATTAGCGCCAATGTCCCCACATCCCCACTTCCCCCACAATGTCCCCAATGTCCCCCCAATGTCCCCATGTCCCCATTATCCCCCATCACCCCCAATGTCCCCGTGTCCCCATTATCTCCAATGTCCCCACTTCCCCCCATGACCCCCCATGTCCCCAATGCCCCCAATGTCCCGCATGTCCCCAGTGTCCCCAATGTCCCCCATGTCCCCCATGTCCCCCACATCCCCAATGTCCCCAATGTCCCCCACGTTCCCAATGTCCCCAATGTCCCCCACATCCCCCATGTCCCCAGTGTCCCTAGTGTCCCCCGTGTCCCCCATGTCCCCAATATCCCCAATGTCCCCAATATCCCACACGTCCCCCATGACCCCCCACGTCCCCAATGTCCCCCACGTCCCCAAGGTCCCCTATGTCCCCAATGTCCCCAATGTCCCCCACGCCCCCAGTGTCCCCAATGTCCCCCACATCCCCCATGACCCCCCACGTCCCCAATGTCCCCAATGTCCCCCACGCCCCCAGTGTCCCCAATGTCCCCCACGTCCCCCATGACTCCCCACGTCCCCAATGTCCCCAGTGTCCCCAATGTCCCCCATGTCCCCAATGTCCCCCACATCCCCAGTGTCCCCCACGTCCCCCACGTCCCCAATGTCCCCACTTCCCCCCATGTCCCCAATGTCCCCCACGTCCCCAATATCCCCGATGTCCCCCATGACCGCCCATGTCCCCAATGTCCCCCATGTCCCCAAGGTCCCCTATGTCCCCAATGTCCCCCACGACCCCCCACGTCCCCAATGTCCCCAATGTCCCATACGTCCCCCATGACCCCCCACGTCCCCAATGTCCCCAATGTCCCCAGTGTCCCCATGTCCCCAATATCCCCAATGTCCCCAGTGTCCCCAATGTCCTGAAATATCCCCCATGTCCCCCATGTCCCCAGTGTCCCCAATGTCCCCAGTGTCCCCACTTCCTCCCATGTCCCCAATGTCCCCCACGTCCCCAATATCCCCGATGTCCCCCATGACCGCCCATGTCCCCGATGTCCCCGGTGTCCCCGGTGTCCCCAGCGCCCTGTACCCGTATCCCGGCCGTGCGGCACTTGCGCACGGCCTGGGGGACGGTGGCGCGGGGGGGGTCGATCATGGCCACCAGCCCCGCGAAGCACAGCCCCTGCGCCACCTCCGGGAGGGACTCGGGCTCCGTCCCCGCGGCCACCGAGCCCGCGGGCAGCCAGCGCGCGCAGAACCCTGCGGACAGCGGGGACGGCACGGGGGACAGGGGGACAGGGGGACAGGGGGACAGGGGGATATGGGGATATGGGGACAGGGGGACAGGGGGACATGGGGACAGGGGGACATGGGGACAGGGGGACAGGGGGACATGGGGGCAGGGGGACAGGGGGACATGGGGACAGGGGGACATGGGGACAGGGGGATATGGGACATGAGGATATGGGGGATATGGGGACAGGGGGATATGGGGACATGGGGACATGGGGATGTGGGGACAGGGGGATGTGGGGACATGGGGACAGGGGGACAGGGGGACGGGGGGACAGGGGGACATGGGGACAGGGGGACATGGGGACATGGGGACAGGGGGACATGGGGGATATGGGGACAGGGGGACATGGGGACAGGGGGACATGGGGGCAGGGGGACAGGGGGACATGGGGACAGGGGGACATGGGGGATATGGGGACATGGGGACAGGGGGATATGGGGGATATGGGGACAGGGGGACAGGGGGATATGGGACATGAGGATATGGGGGATATGGGGACAGGGGGATATGGGGACATGGGGACATGGGGACAGGGGGACATGGGGACACGGGGACAGGGGGATATGGGACAGGGGGACAGGGGGATATGGGGACAGGGGGACAAGGGGGCAGGGGGACAGGGGGACATGGGGATGGGGGACATGGGGACAGGGGGACATGGGGATGGGGGGACAGGGGGATATGGGGACAGGGGGACAGGGGGACATGGGGGCAGGGGGACAGAGGGACAGGGGGATATGGGGATATGGGGACAGGGGGACAGGGGGACAGGGGGATATGGGGACAGGGGGACAGGGGGACATGGGGGCAGGGGGACAGAGGGACAGGGGGATATGGGGACAGGGGGACATGGGGACAGGGGGACATGGGGATATGGGGACAGGGGGACAGGGGAACAGGGGGATATGGGGACAATGGGATACGGGGACATGGGGACAGGGGGATATGGGGACAATGGGTATGGGGACAGGGGGACAGGGGGACATGGGGACAGGGGGATGTGGGGACATGGGGACAGGGGGACAGGGGGACGTGGGGACAGGGGGACAGGGGGATGTGGGGACAGGGGGACAGGGGGATATGGGGACAGGGGGACAGGGGGACAGGGGGACAGGGGGAAATGGGGACAGGGGGACATGGGGATGGGGGGACAGGGGGACATGGGGACAGGGGGACAGGGGGATGTGGGGACATGGGGATGTGGGGACATGGGGACAGGGGGATATGGGGACAATGGGACATGGGGACAGGGGGACATGGGGACAGGGGGATGTGGGGACATGGGGACAGGGGGACAGGGGGATGTGGGGACAGGGGGACATGGGGGATATGGGGACATGGGGATATGGGGACATGGGGACAGGGGGACATGGGGACAGCGGGAGGCGAGTTTGGCATCAGTCTGTGGTGTCCCTCACGTCCCCATGTCCCCCCATTTCTCCTCATGTCCCCCCATTTCTCCTCATGCCCCCCCACGTCCCCCTGTTCCCCCAACTCCCCCCATCGCCCCCCATGTCCCCATGTCCCCATGTCCCCATATCCCCCAATGTCCCCATTGCCCCCAATGTCCCCATTACCCCCATTGACCCCATATCCCCCAATATCCCCAACGTCCCCATGTCCCCAACCCCCCCAGTGTCCCCATATCCCCCAGTGTCCCCAATGTCCCAAATATCCCCATTGCCCCCATGTCCCCCATTGCCCACAATGTCCCCATGTCCCCCTATATCCCCATTATCCCCAATATCCCCATTATCCCCAATGTCCCCATGTCCCCCACTGTCCCCATGTCCCCCATTGCCCCCAATGTCCCCATGTCCCCCAATGTCCCCATGTCCCCCAATATCCCCATTATCCCCAATATCCCCAATGTCCCCATGTCCCCCAATGTCCCCATTGCCCCCAATGTCCCCGTGTCCCCCAATGTCCCCATTGCCCCCAATGTCCCCATGTCCCCCAATGTCCCCATGTCCCCCAATGTCCCCATTGCCCCCAATGTCCCCATATCCCCCAATATCCCCATTGCCCCCAATGTCCCCATGTCCCCCTATATCCCCATTATCCCCAATGTCCCCATTACCCCCAATGTCCCCATGTCCCCCAATGTCCCCATTACCCCCAATATCCCCATTATCCCCAATGTCCCATTGCCCCCAATGTCCCCACGTCCCCCAATGTCCCCATTATCCCCAATATCCCCATTACCCCCAATGTCCCCATTGCCCCCACTGTCCCCATGTCCCCCTATGTCCCCATTGCCCCCAATGTCCCCGTGTCCCCCAATGTCCCCATTGCCCCCAATGTCCCCATGTCCCCCATTGGCCCATTATCCCCAATATCCCCATTACCCCCAATGTCCCCATTGCCCCCACTGTCCCCATGTCCCCCTATGTCCCCATTGCCCCCAATGTCCCCGTGTCCCCCAATGTCCCCATGTCCCCCAATATCCCCATTGCCCCCAATGTCCCCATTACCCCCAATGTCCCCATTGTCCCCAACGTCCCCGTGCCCCCGGCGCCCCGCTCACCCAGCACCCTCTCTCCGCGCCCCCCCAGCTCCGCGTACGCCCCCTCGAAGGCCTCGCGCCACTGGGCGTCCAGCGCGACCTCCTGGCCCTTGAGCAGCACCCAGGAGCAGCGCTCCAGCACCCGCTCGGGGGCGCCCTTGAGCACCAGCAGCTGCCGCTCCCCGAACTCGTGCACCGACACCTGCGGGGGCACCGGCCGCCTGGGTCCCTGCCCGGACGCCTGGGTCCCCGCCCGGACGCCTGGGTCCCATCCCGGACGCCTGGGTCCCATCCCGAACGCCTGGGTCCCATCCCGAACGCCTGGGTCCCTCCTGAACTCCTGGTCCCCTCCCAGATGCCTGGCTCCAATCCTGGACGCCTGGGTCCCCGCCCGGACACCTGGGTCCCTTCCCGAACGCCTGGGTCCCTTCCCGAACGCCTGGGTCCCCTCTGAACTCCTGGGTCCCTCCTGAACTCCTGGTCCCCTCCCAGATGCCTGGCTCCAATCCCGGACGCCTGGGTCCCCGCCCGGACGCCTGGGTCCCATCCCGGACGCCTGGGTCCCATCCCGAACACCTGGGTCCCTCCTGAACTCCTGGTCCCCTCCCAGATGCCTGGCTCCAATCCCGGACGCCTGGGTCCCCGCCCGGACGCCTGGGTCCCATCCTGGACGCCTGGGTCCCTCCTGAACTCCTGGTCCCCTCCCGAACTCCTGGGTCCCTCCCGAACTCCTGGGTCCCTCCTGGATGCCTGGGTCCCCACCCGGACGCCTGGGTCCCCGCCCGGACGCCTGGGTCCCATCCCGGACGCCTGGGTCCCTTCCCGAACGCCTGGGTCCCTCCTGAACTCCTGGGTCCCCTCCCGAACTCCTGGGTCCTCTCCCGAACTCCTGGGTCCCCTCCCGAACTCCTGGGTCCCCCCAGACTCCTGGGTCCCCTCCCGAACTCCTGGGTCCCTCCCAAACTCCTGGTCCCCTCCCGGACTCCTGGGTCCCTTGGGGCACTCCTGGGTCCCCTCCCGGCCGCCTGGGTCCCCACCTGGAACTTGTTGGTGGAGTTGAAGGGCAGCTCGGCCACCTTGGGCCACCGGCCCCGCGCCTCCGTCACCGTCCCCAGCGTCGCCTCCGCGAACTTGAGCAGCGCGGTCTCGGACGCGTCGCCGATCACCTCGCGCTGCGGGGGGCGCCGCGCTCGCTTGGGGGGGCTCGGGGGGGCGGGGCTTAAAGGGGCGGGGCCCGGGGAGGGCGGGGCTTCGAGGGGGTGGGGGGCGGGTCTTCGAGGGGGTGGGGGGTGGGGCTTAAGTGGGAGGGGCTCGTGGTGGGCGGGGCTTGTAATGGGGGGAGCTCTGGGGTGTGTATATCGCCCCCTAGAGGGCTCCTGTGTGTCCCCAGTGGCCCCAATGTCCCCAATGTCCCCCCAGTGTCCCCAGTGTCCCCAATGTCCCCAATGTCCCCATGTCCCCAATATCCCCCCAGTGTCCCCAACGTCCCCAATGTCCCTATGTCCCCAATAACCCCCAATGTCCCCAATGTCCCCAACGTCCCCATGTCCCCAATATCCCCCCCAATGTCCCCAATATCCCCAATGTCCCCATGTCCCCAATATCCCCCGCAATGTCCCCAATATCCCCCCAATGTCCCCAACGTCCCCAATGTCCCTATGTCCCCTATAACCCCCAATGTCCCCAATGTCCCTATGTCCCCTATAACCCCCAACGTCCCCAATGTCCCTATGTCCCCAGTGTCCCCAATATCCCCAATATCCCCCCAGTGTCCCCAACGTCCCCAATGTCCCCATGTCCCCAATATCCCCCAATGTCTCCAATGTCCCCAACGTCCCCAATGTCCCCAGTGTTCCCCCAATGTCCCCAATGTCCCCCCAATGCCCCCAAAGTCCCCAACGTCCCCAATGTCCCCATGTCCCCAATATCCCCCCAGTGTCCCCAATGTCCCCAACGTCCCCAGTGTCCCCAATGTCCCCCCAATGTCCCCAATGATCCCAATGTCCCCATGTCCCCAATATCCCCACCTTGTCCCCAATATCCCCCCAATGTCCCCAATGCCCCCAACGTCCCCAATGTCCCCTCAATGTCCCCAACGTCCCCAACGTCCCCAATGTCCCCATGTCCCCAATATCCCCCCAATGCCCCCAAAGTCCCCAACGTCCCCATGTCCCCAATATCCCCCCAGTGTCCCCAATGTCCCCAACGTCCCCATGTCCCCAGTATCCCCCCAAAGTCCCCAATGTCCCCAACGTCCCCATGTCCCCAATATCCCCCCAAAGTCCCCAATGTCCCCAACGTCCCCAATGTCCCCATGTCCCCAATATCCCCAATATCCCCAATATCCCCCCAGTGTCCCCAATGTCCCCAACATCCCCAATGTCCCTATGTCCCCAATAACCCCCAATGTCCCCAGTGTCCCCAGTGTCCCCATGTCCCCACCTTGGCCACGGGGACGTTCTCCTGGCCCGGTTTGAACTGGGCCCGGTTGCAGAGGGTGACGACGCGGCTCAGCATGGCCCAGGTGTCCGAGGACTGGTCGAAGCTCTGGCCTGGGGACATGGGGACATCATGGGGCCATTGGGGATGTCGGGGACAACGGGGACAATGGGGAGAGCGGGGACATTGGGGACGTTGGGGACAATGGGGGCAATGGGGATAATGGGGGCAATGGGGATAATGGGGACATTGGGGGCAATGGGGACATTGGGGGATAATGGGGACATTGGGGGTAATGGGGACATTGGGGACATTGGGGACATTGGGGATGGTGGGGACAATGGGGGCAATGGGGATAATGGGGGCAATGGGGATAATGGGGGATATGGGGACATTGGGGACATTGGGGACATTGGGGATGGTGGGGACAATGGGGGCAATGGGGATAATGGGGGCAATGGGGATAATGGGGGATATGGGGACATTGGGGACATTGGGGGCAATGGGGACATTGGGGGATAATGGGGACATTGGGGGTAATGGGGATAATGGGGACATGGGGACAATGGGGACATTGGGGACATTGGGGATGTCGGGGACAATGGGATCAATGGGGATAATGGGGGCAATGGGGACATTGGGGACATTGGGGATGTTGGGGACATGGGGACATTGGGGGATAATGGGGACATTGCGGGTAATGGGGACATTGGGGGCAATGGGGACATTGGGGGATAATGGGGACAATGGGGATAATGGGGACACGGGGACATTGGGTACATGGGGGGTGATGGGGGACAATGGGGACATTGGGGACATTGGGGACAATGGGGATAATGGGGACAGGGGGACATGGGGACATGGGGACAGGGGGACAGGGGGACATGGGGACAGGGGGACAATGGGGACATTGGGGACAATGGGGATGTGGGGGTCATTGGGGACAATGGGGATAATGGGGACAGGGGGACATGAGGACAGGGGGACATGGGGACATGAAGGTGTCGGCGTCAACACCCCCCAGATATCCCCCAATAACCCCCAGTACAGCCCAGTAACCCCCAAAACCCCAATAACCCTCCATATACCCCAATAACCCCCATGCCCCAGTCCCTCCCAGTCCCTCCCAGTTCTCTCCCAGTTCCCCCCAGTTCCCTTCCAGTGCTCCCAGTCCCTCCCAGTCCAACCCAGTCCCTCCCAGTATCTCCCAGTCCCTCCCAGTTCCTCCCAGTCCCTCCCAGTTCACTCCCAGTTCCCTTCCAGTATCTCCCAGTTCCCTTCCAGTATCTCCCAGTTCACTCCCAGTCCCTCCCAGTATCTCCCAGTTCACTCCCAGTTCCCTCCCAGTTCACTCCCAGTCCCTCCCAGTATCTCCCAGTATCTTCCAGTCCCTCCCAGTTCCCCCCAGTCCCCTCCCATTCCCCTCCCAGTCCCTCCCAGTCCCTCCCAGTATCTCCCAGTCCCTCCCAGTTCCCCCCAGTCTCCTCCCAGTTCCCTCCCAGTTCCCTCCCAGTTCCCCCCAGTCCCCTCCCAGTTCCCTCCCAGTCCCCCCCAGTCCCTCCCAGTCCCCCCCATTCCCCTCCCAGTTCCTCCCAGTCCCTCCCAGTTCACTCCCAGTTCCCTTCCAGTATCTCCCAGTATCTCCCAGTTCCCTTCCAGTATCTCCCAGTCCCTCCCAGTATCTCCCAGTTCACTCCCAGTTCCCTTCCAGTGCTCCCAGTCCCTCCCAGTCCCCCCCATTCCCCTCCCAGTCCCTCCCAGTTCCCTCCCAGTATCTCCCAGTCCCTCCCAGTTCCCAATTCCCCTCCCAGTATCTCCCAGTCCCTCCCATTCCCCTCCCAGTTCATCCCAGTCCCCTCCCAGTCCCTCCCAGTCCCCTCCCAGTCCCTCCCAGTTCCCCCCAATTCCCCTCCCAGTCCCTCCCAGTCCCTCCCATTCCCCCCCGTCCCCTCCCCGTTCACTCCCAGTTCCCTCCCAGTATCTCCCAGTATCTCCCAGTCCCTCCCAGTCCCCTCCCAGTCCCTCCCAGTTCCCCCCAGTCTCCTCTCAGTTCCCTCCCAGTCCCTCCCAGTCCCCTCCCAGTTCCCCCCAGTCCCCTCCCAGTCCCTCCCAGTCCCTCCCAGTCCCTCCCAGTCCCCCCCAGTCACCGGACTGGTCCTCGGTGGTGTCGGCCGCGTGGATCTGGTTGTCGAACCACAGATGCGCCACCGTCATGCGGTTCTGGGTCAGCGTCCCCGTCTTGTCGGAGCAGATGACCGAGGTGGAGCCCAAGGTCTCCACGGCCTCCAGGTTCTTCACCACGCAGTTCTTGCGCGCCAGGCGCTTGGCCGTGAGCGACAGGCACACCTGGGGACAGCGGGGACACCTTGGGGACATCCCGGAGGTCACACGGTGGCCTCGGACCCCCTGGGGACCATCAAGACCTTCAGGTTCCTCATAGAACCCGTAGGTTGTGGTGGGAACCCATAGACACGTCATGGGTTCCATCAAGACCTTCAGGTTCTTCATAGAACCCATGGGTTGTGATGGACCCTTGGGGACATCCCGGAGGTCAGACGGTGGCCTCGGACCCCCTGGGGACCATCAAGACCTTCAGGTTCCTCATAGGACCAACAGGTTGTGGTGGGAACCCATAGACACGTCATGGGTTCCATCAAGACCTTCGGGTTCTTTGTAGAACCAAGAGGTTGTGGTGGGAACCCATAGACACGTCATGGGTTCCATTAAGACCTTCGGGTCCCCCATAGCGCCCATGGGTTCTTGGGGACATGCCGGAGGTCACACGGTGGCCTCGGACCTCCCGGGGTCCATCAAGACCTTCAGGTTCCTCATAGGACCAACAGGTTGTGGTGGGAACCCATAGACACGTCATGGGTTCCATCAAGACCTTCGGGTCCCCCATAGCACCCATGGGTTCTTGGGGACATCCCAGAGGTCACACGGTGGCCTCGGACCCCCTGGGGACCATCAAGACCTTCAGGTTCCTCATAGGACCAACAGGTTGTGGTGGGAACCCATAGACACGTCATGGGTTCCATTAAGACCTTCGGGTCCCCCATAGCGCCCATGGGTTCTTGGGGACATGCCGGAGGTCACACGGTGGCCTCGGACCTCCCGGGGTCCATCAAGACCTTCAGGTTCCTCATAGGACCAACAGGTTGTGGTGGGAACTCATAGACACGTCATGGGTTCCATCAAGACCTTCAGGTCCTTTGTAGAACCCATGGGTTGTGACGGACCCTTGGGGACATCCCGGAGGTCACACGGTGGCCTCGGACCCATAGGGACATCTAGAACCCTTATGGAACCCTTGGGTTGTTTGATGGACCCATGGGGTCTATGAAGAACCTCAAGGACCTCGTAACACCCAGGGGTTGTGGTAGCTCCTTGGGGACCTTCTGGACATGCTGCGGTGGCCGTGGGGCCATGGGGACCTCCAGGAAGGACAGCGGGACTCATAGGGACATCTAGAACCGTTACGGAACCCTTGGGTTGGGTTGAGGCCCATGAAGAACCTCAGGGACCTTCTAGCACCCAGGGCTTGTGGCGAACCCATGGGACATGTCGGGGACGTGTTGGAGGTGCTGTGGTGGCCTTGGGGCCACGGGGACCTCCAGGGAGGACGTTGGTGGCCACAGACCCCATAGGGACATCTAGAACCCCTGTGGAACCCTTGGTTTGAGTTGGATCCATGTGAGATCCACGAAGAACCTCGTAGCACCCGCGGCTTGTGGTGGGACCCCATAACCACCTCGAGGATGCCACCAAGCCCTTCAGGTCCCCCATAGCACCCAAGAACCCCCCGTGCGGCTCTGCCCCTCACCGTGACGGTGGCCAACAAGCCCTCGGGGACATAGGCCACCACGATGGCCATGAAGAAGACCATGGCCCTCAGGAAGGGGTAACCAATGACCATGGCCACCACGAAGAAGGTGGCGCCGAAGAAGATGGCCAAGCCGGCGATGATGTCCACGAAGTGCTCGATCTCGATGGCGATGGGCGTCTTCTCGTTCTCCACCCCCGAGGCCAAGCTGGCGATGCGCCCGATGATGGTCCGGTCACCCGTGTTGATCACCAAGCCCGTGGCCGTCCCTAAACGGGGACAAAAATGGCGGGTCGGGGGACCCAGGCATCCGGGAGGGACCCAGGAGTCCGGGGGAGGATGGAGAAACTCGACGTTCGTGTGAAGAACGTTGGTTCCTGTTGAGGAACCTCAACAAGAGGTTGAAGAACCTCAACGACCAGTTGACCAACTGGTTGATGGACCAGGGGGAATGCGTTTTGGGGGGACCCAGGAGTCCGGGAGGGACCCAGGCGTCCGGGGGGGACCCAGGAGTCCGGGGGAGGATGGAGAAACTCGACGTTCGTGTGAAGAACGTTGGTTCCTGTTGAGGAACCTCAACAAGAGGTTGAAGAACCTCAACGATTGGTTGAGGAACCTCAACAAGAGGTTGAAGAACCTCAACGACCAGTTGACCAACTGGTTGATGGACCAGGGGGAATGGGTTTTGGGGGGACCCAGGAGTCCGGGAGGGACCCAGGCGTCCGGGGGGGACCCAGGAGTCCGGGGGAAGATGGAGAACCTCAACATCCCCATGAAGAACGTTGGTTCTTCCTTGAGGAACCTCAAGAACCAATTGGCCAACTGGTCACTGGACCCCAGGAACTGGTTTTAGGGGGGACCCAAGTGCCCGTGAGGGGACCCAGGCGTCCGGGCGGGGGGAACCCAGGCGTCCGGGTGATGACGTCACCTTCCAGACACATGGTGGAGAAGAAGGCGATGTTGCGCGTCTCCAAGGGCGACTCGTGGGTGCACTCGGGCGAGCGCGTCTGCGGCTCCGATTCGCCCGTCAACGACGAGTTGTCCACCTAGAGACCATGGGGACAATGACACTCCAGAAGAGGGGACCCAGGCGTCCGGGAGGGGACCCAGGCATCCGGGAAAGGGGACCCAGGCGTCCGGGTGAGGCCGAAAAACCTCAACGTCCACATGAAGAACGTTGGTTCCTCATTGAGGAACCTCAACAGTTGGTTGAAAAAGCTCAAAAACCAGTTGAGGAACCTCAATGACCAGTTGACCAACTGGTCGCTGGACCCCAGGGCCTGGTTTCTGCGGGGACCCAGGCGTCCGGGAGGGGACCCAGGAGTCCGGGAGGGACCCAGGCGTCCGGGTGAGGTTGAAGAACCTCAATGTCCACATGAAGGACATTGGTTCCTCATTGAGAAACCACAACGACCGATCGAGGAACCTCAAAAACCAGTTGACCAACTGGTCGCTGGACCTCAGGGACTGGTTTCTGAAGGGACCCAGGCGTCCGGGAAGGGACCCAGGCGTCCGGGTGACCTCACCTTGCACCCCTGAGCCGAGATGATGCGGATGTCGGCGGGAACGCGGTCGCCTCCTTTGATCTCCACCACGTCTCCCACCACCAGCTCGTTGGCGTTGATTTGGAGTTTGCCGCCTTCTCGGATCACGGTGGCTTGCTAAAGGGAACCCAGGCGTCCGGGTGAGGGACTCAGGCGTCCGAGAGGGACCCAGGAGTCCGGGGAGGGGACCCAGGCGTCCGGGTGAGGGACCCAACCCTTGGGGTGAAGGACTCAAGGAGTGAGGGTGAGAGACTGCGAGGTGTTGGGGTTGGAGACCCAGGAGTTCGGGAGGGACCCAGGAGTTCGGGAAGGGGACCCAGGAGTTTGGGAAGGGGACCCAGGAGTTCGGGCGAGGCTGAAGAACCTCAACATCCACATGAAGAACATCGGTTCCTCATTGAGGAACCTCAACAACCAGTTGACCAACGGGTTGGTGGAGCCCACAAACTGGTTTCGGAGGGGGGACCCAGGCGTCCGGGAGGGACCCAGGAGTCCGGGAGGGACCCAGGAGTCCGGGAGGGGACCCTGGTGTCCGGGTGAGGATGAAGAACCTCAACCTCCTGGTTGAGGAACCTCAACAACCAGTCAACCAACTGATCGATGGACCCCGGGGACCGGCTTTTGGGTGGGACCCAGGCGTCCGGGAGGGGACCCAGGAGTCCGGGAGGGGACCCAGGAGTCCGGGAGGGGACCCAGGCGTCCGGGTGACCTTCTCCTGACCTGTGGGACCAAGTTCTTGAAGCTGGCGATGATGTTGGTGCTCTTGAACTCCTGGTAGTAACCGAAGCAACCGGTGACGACGACCACGGCGATGAGGGCGATGGCCAAGTACAACTGGACACGGGGACAAGGTGACAGGGGACCCAGGCGTCCGGGGTGGCACCTCAGAAGGTCCCCGAACATCTGGATCCCACCCCCGAGACCCACAAGTTCTCTCTGCGCTGGGGATCGTTGTTCTCCAGATGTTCCTCAAGGTGGTCCCAGATGTTCCTCAACCCCCAAACGCACCCAGATCTGCCCCAAAACGGAGCCGAGTTTCTCCCGAGATGGTCCCAAATGTCCCCACGATGGCCCCAAATGTCCCCCGAATGGTCCCAAATGTCCCCACGATGGTCCCAAATCTCCCCAAATGGTCCCAAACGTCCCCCAAATGGTCCTAAATGTCCCCAAGATGGTCCCAAATCTCCCCAAATGGTCCCAAACATCCCCAAGGTGGTCCCAAGTGTCCCCAAGATGGTCCCAAGTGTCCCCCAAATGGTCCTAAATGTCCCCAAGATGTCCCCAAGATGGTTCCCAGGTGTCCCCCAAGGTGGCCCCAGATGTTCCTCAACCCCCAAACGCACCCAGATCTGCCCCGAAATGGACCCGAACTTCCCCGGAGATGGACCCGAATGTCCCCCAAATGGTCCCAAATGTCCCCCAAATGGTCCCAAATGTCCCCAGGATGGTCCCCGGCTGTCCCCTCCCATCCCAGATGTCCCTTCCAAGATATTCTCCATCCCAAATACCCCCAGATCTGCCCCAAAATGGCCCCGAACTTCCCCGGAGATGGACCCGAATTTCCCCCCCAGCCCCAAAACGGACCCGAACGTCCCCAAATGTCCCCCCAACGTCCCCAGGGGTGACCCACGTTGTCGGAGCTGCCGCGGTCGCCCTCGCCCTCCTGGACGCCGTAGGCGATGAGGCAGATGGCGGCCGCCACCCACATGAGGCACTGGAGCCCCCCGGCCAATTGGCGCCCGAATTTGACGCACTCGGGGGTCCCGCGGGGGGGGCGCAGCTCGTTGGGGCCGTCCCGTAGGAGGCGCTCGGCGGCCACGGCCTCCGCCAGGCCCTGGGGGGGCAAGGGGGGCAATGGGGTCAAGGGGGGGGGGGCATGGGGTCGATGGGATCAAGGCGGGGGTCAATGGGGTTGATGGGGGGTCAATGGGGTCAATGGGGTTGATGGGGGGTCAATGGGGTCAATGGGGTTGATGGGTCAAGAGGGTTGGGGGGTCCATGGGGTCAATGGGGGCCAATGGGGTCAATGGGGTTGATGGGTCAAGAGGGTTGGGGGGCCAATGGGGTCAATGAGGGTCAATGGGGTGAACGGGGTTGATGGGTCAAGAGGGTGGTGGGGTCAATGGGGTCAACGGGGTTGATGGGGGGTCAATGTGGTCAACGGGGTTGATGGGTCAAGAGGGTTGGGGGGTCAATGGGGGTCAATGGGGTCAATGGGGTTGATGGGGGGTCAATGGGGTCAACGGGGTTGATGGGTCAAGAGGGTTGGGGGGTCCATGGGGTCAATGGGGGCCAATGGGGTCAATGGGGTTGATGGGTCAAGAGGGTTGGGGGGCCAATGGGGTCAATGAGGGTCAATGGGGTGAACGGGGTTGATGGGTCAAGAGGGTGGTGGGGTCAATGGGGTCAATGGGGTTGATGGGGGGTCAATGGGGTCAACGGGGTTGATGGGTCAAGAGGGTTGTGGGGTCAATGGGGGGTCAATGGGGTCAATAGGGTTGATGGGGGGTCAATGTGGTCAACGGGGTTGATGGGTCAAGAGGGTTGGGGGGTCAATGGGGGTCAATGGGGTCAATGGGGTTGATGGGGGGTCAATGGGGTCAACGGGGTTGATGGGTCAAGAGGGTTGGGGGGTCCATGGGGTCAATGGGGTCAAGGGGGTTGATGGGGGGTCAATGGAGTCAATGAGGGTCAATGGGGTCAAGGGGGTTGATGGGTCAAGAGGGTTGGGGGGTCAATGGGGTCAATGGGGTCAACGGGGTTGATGGGTCAAGAGGGTTGGGGGGTCCATGGGGTGAATGGGGGCCAATGGGGTTGATGGGTCAAGAGGGTTGGGGGGCCAATGGGGTCAATGAGGGTCAATGGGGTGAACGGGGTTGATGGGTCAAGAGGGTGGGGGGGTCCATGGGGTCAATGGGGTTGATGGGGGGTCAATGGAGTCAATGAGGGTCAATGGGGTCAAGGGGGTTGATGGGTCAATGGGGTTGATGGGTCAATGGGGTCAATGGGGTTGATGGGCCAAGAGGGTTGGGGGGTCAATGGGGTCATGGGGGGTCAATGGGGTCATTGGGAGGTCAATGGGGGGTCAATGGGGTCATTGGGGAGTCAATGGGGTCATGGGGGGTCAATGGGGTCATTGGGGGTCAATGGGGTCAAGGGGGTCAATGGGGGGTCAATGGGGTCACTGGGGAGTCAACGGGGTCAATGGGGGGTCATGGGGTGGGGGGATGAGCTGGGGGTCAGAGGTCGGGGGTCGAAGGTCACCTTGCTGATGCTGGTGCTGTACTTGACCTCCAGGTCGCTCAGCTCCAGCTTGTGGTCGTCCTGGGGGCGGCGACCTCTGACCTCTGACCCTCCCAGTCCCTCCCATTGACCCCTCAGTCCATCCCAGTCCATCCCAGTTCCCTCCCAGTCCCTCCCATTGACCCCCCATTGACCCTCATTGAGCCCCCAGTCCATCCCAGTCCATCCCAGTTCACTCCCAGTCCATCCCAGTCCCTCCCATTGACCCCCCAGTCCCTCCCAGTCCATCCCAGTTCACTCCCAGTCCATCCCAGTCCCTCCCGTTGACCCCCCAATCCACCCCAGTCCATCCCAGTCCCTCCCAGTCCATTCCAGTTCACTCCCAGTCCATCCCAGTCCCTCCCATTGACCCCCCAATCCACCCCAGTCCATCCCAGTCCCTCCCAGTCCATCCCAGTTCACTCCCAGTCCATCCCAGTCCCTCCCATTGACCCCCCAATCCACCCCAGTCCATCCCAGTCCCTCCCAGTCCATCCCAGTTCACTCCCAGTCCATCCCAGTCCCTCCCATTGACTCTCCCAGTCCCCCCCCCATTTCCCCCCCCAGTCCCCCCCGCCCCTCCCAGTGCTCCCAGTTACCACGTCCATCTCTTTCTTCATGTCCTCCAGCCGCTCCTGCTTCCGTTGGCCACGCCCCCTGCTGGGCGGGGCTCGGCCCCGGGCGGGGCCCAGCGCGTAGCTCTCCTGGGGGCAGAGGTCAAGGGGGCGGGGCCGACACCAAGGGGGCGGGGCCAAGGGGGTGGAGCCAGACGGTCAAGGGGGCGGGGCGGAGACCAAGGGGGCGGGGGCGAGACCAAGGGGGTGGAGCCAGACGGTCAAGGGGGCGTGGCCAAGGGGGCGTGGCCAGAGGGTCAAGGGGGCGGGCCCAGAGAGGCAGGGGGCGGAGCCAAGAAGGGGCGGGGCCAGAGAGGCAGGGGGCGGGGCCAGAGGGCCAAGGGGGCGGGGCCAAGAGGGGTGGGGCCGAGACCAAGGGGGTGGAGCCAGACGGTCAAGGGAGGCAGGGCCAGAGAGCCAGGGGGGCGGGGCCAGAGAGGCAACGGGGCGTGGCCAGAGAGCCAAGGGGGCGGGGCCATGGGGTCAAAGGGGGCGGGGCCGGAGGGCCAAGGGGGCGGGGCCTCCAGTCGTCCCTCTGTCCGGCCGACCCGCTCTGTGTCCGTCTCTCCCAGTTCCCTCCCAGTTCACTCCAGTTCCTCCCATTTCTTCCCAGTCCCCCCCGGTCCATCCGTCTGTCCGTCCTTCTGTCCCTCCCTCCGCCTCGTCCCGTCCGTCCATCCGTCCGTCCCCGTGTCCGTCCCCCCGTCTGTCCTCCCACCCCCGCGTCCGTCCGTCCTTCCGTCCCCCCCGCCACCCGTCTCTGTGTCCGTCCGTCCGTCCGTCCCCCCGTCTGTCCTCCCACCCCCGCGTCCGTCCGTCCGTCCTTCCGTCCCACCCGCCACCCATCTCTGTGTCCGTCCGTCCGTCCTTCTGTCCCTCCCTCCGCCTCGTCCCGTCCATCCGTCCGTCCCCCCGTCTGTCCTCCCACCTCCGCGTCCGTCCGTCTGTCCTTCCGTCCCCCCATCTCTGTGTCCGTCCGTCCGTCCGTCCCTCCCCGCGTCCGTCCTTCTGCCCGTCCGTCCGTCCGTCCCTCCACCTCCGTGTCCGTCCTTCTGTCCGTCCTTCCATCCAGCCTTCCCCGTGTCCGTCCGTCCGTCCGTCCGTCCTCACCTCCTTCCCCATGGCAGCTCCCAGTGCTCCCAGTGCTCCCAGTGCCCTCCCAGTGCCCTCCCCACCTCCTCTTATACCCCCCGAACCCCGGGGGCGGGAACCGCCCCAAGGTGACCTCGCCCGGACGCCTGGGTCCCTCCCGAACGCCTGGGTCCCTCCCAGAACTCCTGGGTCCCTCCTGAACTCCTGGGTCCCCTCCCGAACGCCTGGGTCCCTCCCAGAACTCCTGGGTCCCTCCTGAACTCCTGGGTCCCCTCCCGAACGCCTGGGTCCCCCAGAACTCCTGGGTCCCCCCGAACTCCTGGGTCCCCTCCCAGAACTCCTGGGTCCCTCCCGAACGCCTGGGTCCCCCCGAACGCCTGGGTCCCCCCGAACGCCTGGGTCCCTCCCGAACTCCTGGGTCCCTCCCGAACGCCTGGGTCCCTCCCAGAACTCCTGGGTCCCTCCTGAACTCCTGGGTCCCTCCTGAACTCCTGGGTCCCCTCCCGAACGCCTGGGTCCCTCCTGAACGCCTGGGTCCCTCCTGAACTCCTGGGTCCTTCCCGAACTCCTGGGTCCCCCCGAACGCCTGGGTCCCCCAGAACTCCTGGGTCCCTCCTGAACTCCTGGGTCCCCTCCCGAACGCCTGGGTCCCCCAGAACTCCTGGGTCCCTCCCAGAACTCCTGGGTCCCTCCCGAACGCCTGGGTCCCTCCCGAACTCCTGGGTCCCTTCCCGAACTCCTGGGTCCCTCCCAGAACTCCTGGGTCCCTCCCAGAACTCCTGGGTCCCCCCGAACTCCTGGGTCCCCCCCGAACTCCTGGGTCCCCCCAGCCCCCCTCCCCCCACCCTTGGGTCGCCCTTGATGTTGTTCCCCCCCCCCCCCCTTATCAGGTTCCCTCTTATCAAATGTGGGGGGAGGGGGAGGCCCCCGGACGCCTGGGTCCCCTTTTTTGCTGCTCGTTAACGATTAATTAATATTATCTTATCGGCCTGGTCCTCGTGATGGGGGGGGGGGGGGTTAATTAATGGGGAGGGGGGGCTCCTGGGGACCCAGGAGTTCGGGAGGGACCCAGGCGTCCGGGATTTCCCATCATGCTTCGCTCCACCATCATTGTCCCCCAAGGGGACCCAGGCGTCCGGGGAGGTTCCCATGATGCTTTGCGGGGGATGCCAGGGGTGATGTGACCCTTCCCGGACGCCTGGGTCCCTCCCGAACTCCTGGGTCCCCCCCGAACTCCTGGGTCCCCCCTGAACTCCTGGGTCCCTCCCGAACTCCTGGCTCCCTGGGGCACTCCTGGGTCCCCCCCGAACTCCTGGGTCCCCCCCGAACTCCTGGGTCCCCCCCGAACTCCTGGGTCCCCTCCCGAACTCCTGAGTCCTCTCCTGAACTCCTGGGTCCCTCTCGAACTCCTGGGTCCCCCCCGAACTCCTGGGTCCCCTCCCGAACTCCTGAGTCCTCTCCTGAACTCCTGGGTCCCTCTCGAACTCCTGGGTCCCCCCCGAACTCCTGGGTCCCTCCCGAACTCCTGGGTCCCCTCCCGAACTCCTGGGTCCCCCCCGAACTCCTGGGTCCCTCCCGAACTCCTGGCTCCCTGGGGCACTCCTGGGTCCCCTCCGAACTCCTGGGTCCCTTCCCGAACTCCTGGGTCCCCTCCCGAACTCCTGGGTCCCTCCCGAACTCCTGGCTCCCTGGGGCACTCCTGGGTCCCCTCCGAACTCCTGGGTCCCTTCCCGAACTCCTGGGTCCCCCCCGAACTCCTGGGTCCCCTCCCGAACTCCTGGGTCCCTCCCGAACTCCTGGGTCCCCCCCGAACTCCTGGGTCCCCTCCCGAACTCCTGGGTCCCTCCCGAACTCCTGGCTCCCTGGGGCACTCCTGGGTCCCCTCCGAACTCCTGGGTCCCTTCCCGAACTCCTGGGTCTCCTCCCGAACTCCTGGGTCCCTCCCGAACTCCTGGCTCCCTGGGGCACTCCTGGGTCCCCTCCGAACTCCTGGGTCCCCCCCGAACTCCTGGGTCCCCTCCCGAACTCCTGGGTCCCTCCCGAACTCCTGGGTCCCCCCCCGAACTCCTGGGTCCCTCCCGAACTCCTGGGTCCCCCCTGAACTCCTGGGTCCCCCCCCCGAACTCCTGGGTCCCCCCCGAACTCCTGGGTCCCCCCCGAACTCCTGGGTCCCCCCCGAACTCCTGGGTCCTTCCCGAACTCCTGGGTCCTTCCCGAACTCCTGGGTCCCCCCACCCCACCACAACCAGCACCCAGCACCACTAACCCGACCCCATTAAAGCCCCGCCGCGCCACGCGCCTCTAATTAACCCTCAAAAACCCCAAAACCCCCGATTAATTAACCATTAAAACCCCAATTCACCGCGGCCAACATGGCGGCCCAGGGAGCTACAACTCCCGTGCTGCCCCGCGCGGGCGGCGTTTCCGGTCGCGGCGGGCGGCGTTTCCGGCCGCCGCGGGTCCGCCTGTTTCCCGGCAGCCCCCGCGGCCGCGCAGTCACCATGGAGGAGCTGGGGCTGGGCGAGAAGGCCCAGGTTTGGGGGGGGGGGGGGGGGGGGCGCGCGTTTTGGGGCGATTTGGGGAGTTTTTGGGGTCCCCGCAGCCCCGCGGACACCGGGAGGGGGTGGGGGGGACCCCCCCGGAGGGGGGTGCGGGGATAAAAGGGGCGGGGGGGGCGTTTGGAAAGCGTTGGTGCCCCCCCCCCCCCTCCACCCAGCGCTGGTAATGGGTGTTCCCCATAGATTGTGGGGCCTCCCGAACTCCTGGGTCCCTTCCCGAACGCCTGGGTCCCTCCCACACTCCTGGGTCCCCCCCGAATTCCTGGGTCCCCCCCCCCGAACTCCTGGGTCCCACCCGGACTCCTGGGTCCCTTCCCGAACTCCTGGGTCCCTTCCCAAACGCCTGGGTCCCTCCCGAACGCCTGGGTCCTTTCCCGAACGCCTGGGTCCCTTCCCGAACTCCTGGGTCGCTCCCACACTCCTGGGTCCCCCCCGAATTCCTGGGTCCCCTCCCCAAAGTCCTGGGTCCCACCCAGACTCCTGGGTCCCTCCCGGACTCCTGGGTCCCTTCCCGAACGCCTGGGTCCCCTTCCCGAACTCCTGGGTCCCTTCCCGAACGCCTGGGTCCCCTTCCCGAACTCCTGGGTCCTTTCCCGAACGCCTGGGTCCCCCTCCCGAACTCCTGGGTCCCCCTCCTGAACGCCTGGGTCCCCCTCCCGAACGCCTGGGTCCCCTCCCGAACGCCTGGGTCCCCACCCCATTTCTGGGTCCCCCCATCCCCGACTGCCCCCCCCCACCCATTTTTTAGGTCCCTCCCCATGTTCTGGGTCCCCACCAAATTTTGGGGTCCCCCCTTTCCCAGGAGGACCCTCCTCACATTTTGGGGTCCCCCCCATATTTTGGGGTCCCCCCCCTTTCCCAGGAGGACCCCCCGGCTCTGGCCGCCCCCCGGCCCCCCCCAGCGCTGCCGTTTCTGGTGCCCGAACCCGAGGACCTGGAGGATCTTTACAGTCGGTACAAGGTGAGGGGACAATGGGGACATGGGGACAATGGGGACATGGGGACAATGGGGACATGGGGACAATGGGGACGTGGAGCTTCAGGAGGTCCGAGGGGCGGGAGGCGGAAATTGAGAAGGTTCGAATTGAAGAATGTTGAGGTTCGGAAGGTCTGAGGGGCTGGAGATGGAGGTTGAGAAGGTCCAGGATGGAGAAGATGAAGATTGAGAAGGTCCAAGTTCAAGAACGTTGAGCTTGAGAAGGTTCAAGTTCAAGAACGTTGAGGTTGAGAAGGTCCAAGTTGAAGAACATTGAAGTTGAGAAGGTCCAAGGGGCAAGAGGTTGAGGTTGAGAAGGTCCAAGGGGCAGGAGGTTGAGGCTGAGAAGGTCCAAGTTGAAGAACGTGGAGGTTGAGAAGGTCCAAGGTGAAAAACGTGGAAGGCGAGAAGGTCCAGGATGGAGAAGACTGAGGTTGAGAAGGTCCAGGGTTGAGGTTCAGAAGATCCAAGGGGGAGGAGATGGAGGTTGAGAAGGTCCAGGATGGAGAAGATGAAGATTGAGAAGGTCTAAGGGGTGGGAGGTGGAAATTGAGAAGGTCCGGGATGGAGAAGATGAAGATTGAGAAGGTTCAAGGTCAAGAACGTTGAGGTTGAGAAGGTCCAAGTTGAAGAACACTGAAGTTGAGAAGGTCCAAGGAGCAGGAGGTTGAGGTTGAGAAGGTTCAAGGGGCAGGAGGTTGAGGTTGAGAAGGTCCAAGGGGCAGGAGGTTGAGGTTGAGAAGGTCCAAGGTGAAAAACGTGGAAGGGGAGAAGGTCCAGGATGGAGAAGACTGAGGTTGAGAAGGTCCAGGGTTGGGGTTCAGAAGGTCCAAGGGGGAGGAGATGGAAGTTGAGAAGGTCCAGGATGGAGAAGATGAAGATTGAGAAGGTCTAAGGGGTGGGAGGTGGAAATTGAGAAGGTCCGGGATGGAGAAGGTGAAGATTGGGAAGGTTCAAGTTCAAGAACGTTGAGGTTGAGAAGGTCCAAGTTGAAGAACGTTGAAGTTGAAAAGGTCCAAATTGAAGAACATTGAAGTTGAGAAGGTCCAAGGGGCACGAGATTGAGGTTGAGAAGGTCCAAGGTGAAAAACGTGAAGGGGAGAAGGTCCAGGATGGAGAAGACTGAGGTTGAGAAGGTCCAGGGTTGAGGTTCAGAAGGTCCAAGGGAGAGGAGATGGAGATTGAGAAGGTCCAGGATGGAGAAGATGAAGATTGAGAAGGTCCAAGGGGTGGGAGGTGGAAATTGAGAAGGTTCAAGTTGAAGAGTGTTGAGGTTGAGAAGGTCCAACTTGAAGAACGTTGAGGCTGAGAAGGTGAAACTTCAAGAACGTTGAGGTTGAGAAGGTGCAACTTGAAAAGCGTTGAGGTTGAGAAGGTCCAAGGGAGAGAAGATGAAGGTTAAGATGACCCAAGGTGGAAAACGTGGAGGTTGAGAAGGTCCAGGATGGAAAAGATGAAGATTGAGAAGGTCCAAGGGGCAGGAAGTAGAAATTGAGAAGGTTCAAGGGGTAGAACGTGGAGCTTGAGAAGGTCCAAGGGGCAGGAGATAGAGGTTGAGAAGGTTTAAGGTGGAGAAAGTGGAGGTTGAGAAGGTCCAGGGTGAGAAGATGGACGTTGAGAAGGTTCAAGTAGAAGACGGAACCTCAGGCGTGGTGGGACAGGCAGCAGAAGGTCCAGGGAGGTCCCCGATGTCCCCATTGTCCCCTCAGAAGCTGCAGCAGGAGCTGGAGTTCCTGGAGGTGCAGGAGGAGTACATCAAGGACGAGCAGAAGAACCTCAAGAAGGAGTTTCTCCACGCGCAGGAGGAGGTGAAGAGGATCCAGAGCATCCCCCTGGTCATTGGGCAGTTCCTGGAGGCCGTGGACCAGAACACGGCCATCGTGGGCTCCACCACCGGTCAGGGAGGCGACGGCGCGGGGGACGGGGACACGGTGGGGTGGGGACGTGGGGATGGACATGGGAGAAGGTTCGGGGTGGTGGGGACATGGGGATGGGTGGGGGAGAAGGTTCAGGGTGGTGGGTACATAGTTACGGACACAGGAGAAGGTTGTGGGTGGTGGGGGCATGGTTATGGATGTGGGAGAAGGTTCAGGGTGGTGGGCACATCAGGATGGGCCTGGGAGAAGGTTCAGGGTGGTGGGGACGTGGGGATGGACACGGGAGAAGGTTCGGGGTGGTGGGGACGTAGTTATGGACGTGGGAGAAGATTCGGGGTGGTGGGCACATCAGGATGGGTCTGGGAGAAGGTTCTGGGTGGCGGGGACGTGGTTATGGACATGGGAGATGGTTGTGGGGATGGACGTGGGAGAAGGTTCAGGGTGGTGGGGACATGGCGGTGGACATGGGAGAAGGTTCGGGGTGGTGGGGACATAGTTATGGACACGGGAGAAGGTTCTTGGGTGGTGGGCACATCAGGATGGGTCTGTGCGAAGGTTCTGGGTGGTGGGTACGTAGTTATGGACACGGAGAAGGTTCTTGGGTGGTGGGTACATAGTCGTGACCCCAAACCCCATTTCCGAAGCTCCCGAAGCCCCATTTCCCCACCCAATCCCCCTCAACCCCGCCCCGTGGAAGGTCCCCCGTGGTCACCACCTTGACCTTGACCCCGGGGCAGGTTCCAACTACTACGTGCGCATCCTGAGCACCATCGACCGGGAGCTGCTGAAGCCCAATGCCTCGGTGGCCCTACACAAACACAGCAACGCGCTGGTGGACGTGCTGCCCCCCGAGGCCGACAGCAGCATCATGATGCTCACGTCAGGTGAGACAACGGCACCGCGAGTCTCCATCCTTAGAGCCACCCAACCGTCGTCTGGAGAAGGTCTCAAGGGACCTCCAGTGGTTGGAGAAGGTCTGGAGGACGTTGGGTCCATCACCAAGGGTGGTGGGTCTCCATCCTTTGTCTTTGGACAACAGTGATGGGTCTCCAGGTCTGGTCCTTGACCATGGGTGATGGGTCTCCCACCTTGGTCATTGACCAACAGTGATGGGTCTCCATCCTTGGTCCTTGACCATGGGCGATGGGTCTCCAGCCTTGGAGCCACCCAAGCGTCATCTGGAGAAGGTCCCAAGGGACCTCCAGTGGTTGGAGAAGGTCCCAAGGGAGCTCCAGTGGTTGGAGAAGGTGTGGAGGACGTTGGGTCCATCACATGGGTGGTGGGTCTCCATCCTTTGCCTTTGCCCATGGGTGATGGGTCTCCAACCTTGGTCGTTGACCAACGGTAATGGGTCTCCAGGTCTGGTCCTTGACCACGGGTGATGGGTCTCCAGCCTTGGAGCCACCCAAGCGTCATCTGGAGAAGGTCCCAAGGGACCTCCTGTGGTTGGAGAAGGTCCCAAGGGAGCTCCAGTGGTTGGAGAAGGTGTGGAGGACGTTGGGTCCATCACATGGGTGGTGGGTCTCCATCCTTTGCCTTTGCCCATGGGTGATGGGTCTCCAACCTTGGTCGTTGACCAACGGTAATGGGTCTCCAGGTCTGGTCCTTGACCACGGGTGGTGGGTCTCCAGCCTTGGAGCCACCCAAGCATCATCTGGAGAAGGTCCCAAGGGAACTCCTGTGGTTGGAGAAAGTCCCAAGGTGGCCCAGGGGCCCTTGGGCACCCATGGGTGGTGGGTCTCCATCCTTGGTTCTTGGCCAATGTTGCTGGGTCTCCATCCTCGGAGCCACCCAAGCGTCATCTGGAGAAGGTCCCAGGGGACCTCCTGTGGCTGGAGAAGGTCCCAGGTGACCCGGGGGCCCTTGAGCACCCATGGGTGGTCACGGGCACCCATGGGCGCCCCCCCGTTGCAGACCAGAAGCCGGACGTGATGTACGCGGACATCGGCGGGATGGACATCCAGAAACAGGAGGTCCGCGAGGCCGTCGAGCTGCCCCTCACCCACTTCGAGCTCTACAAGCAGGTGGGAGGGGGCGACACCCATGGGTGGGGGGCGGGCGGGACCTCGGGCGACGTCACCCATGGGTGTCCCCCCCCCAGATCGGCATCGACCCCCCGCGGGGCGTCCTCATGTACGGCCCCCCGGGCTGCGGGAAGACCATGTTGGCCAAGGCCGTGGCGCATCACACCACAGGTGGGCACCCATGGGTGCTGGGGGGACCTCGGGGTGCTGGGGGGGACCTGGTGGGACCTCGGGGTGGTGGTTGGGACCTCAGGGTGCTGGTGGGACTCTTGAGGTTCTGAGGACACCCAAGGGTGCTGGTTGGGTCCTTGGGGACTTGGGGGGAACCTGGTGGGACCTCAGGGTGCCGGTGGGTCCCATGGGTGCTATGGGGGGCCCCATGGGTGCTGGTGGGACCTTGGGGTGCTGGTGGGACCCTGGAGGTTCTGAGGACACCCAAGGGTGCTGGTTGGGTCCTTGGGGACCTGGTGGGATCTGAGGGGACCTTGGGGTGCTGGTTGGGTCCTTGGGGAAGTGGTGGGTTCTTTGGGTGCTGTGGGGGCCCCATGGGTGCTGGTGGGACCCTTGAGGTTCTGAAGACACCCAAGGGTGCTGGTTGGGTCCTTGGGGACTTGGTGGGTTCTTTGGGTGCTCTGGGGGTCCCATGGGTGCTGGTGGGACCCTTGAGGTGCTGGTGGGACCATTGAGGTTCTGAGGACACCCAAGGGTGCTGGTTGGGTCCTTGGGGACCTGGTGGGACCTCAGGGTGCTGGTGGGACCCTTGAGGTCCTGAGAACACCCAAGGGTGCTGGTGGGTTCTGGGATCCTTGGGTGCCCGGGGCAGCTCCAGGGCTGCACCCAAGGCCACCCCAAGGTCCCACCAACCCACACCCCACCCATGGGTGCTCCCCCCCGACCCCAGCCGCCTTCATCCGGGTGGTGGGCTCGGAGTTCGTGCAGAAGTACCTGGGGGAAGGTCCCCGCATGGTGCGGGACGTGTTCCGCTTGGCCAAGGAGAACGCGCCGGCCATCATCTTCATCGACGAGATCGACGCCATCGCCACCAAGCGCTTCGATGCCCAGACCGGGGGTGAGGGGACACAGGGACGACCTGAGGGACCTCGGCGCGGGGACACCGGGGGGATCCGGGGCCATGGGTGGGGGTCAGGGACTTTTGGGGACACTTTGGTGGCCCTGAGATCTTGGGGAACATCCTGGAGAATGTCATGGTTGGGTTGGGGACACCTTGGAGGCCCTAGGCCCTTGGTTTGGGGTCAAGAACCTTCTGGAGAACCTCATGGTTGGGTTTTGGGGACGCTTGGGTGGCCCCGAGATCTTGGGGAACGTCCTGGAGAACGTTGTGGTTGGGTTGGGGACACCTTGGTGGCCCTAGGCCCTTGGTTTGGGGTGAGGAACCCATTGGAGAACGTCATGGTTGGGTTTGGGGACACCTTGATGTCCCCAAGACCATGGGTGGGGGTCAGGGACCTTCTGGAGAACATCAAGGTTGGGTTTTGGGGACACTTTGGTGGCCCTGAGATCTTGGGGAACGTCATGGTTGTATTGGGGGCACCTTGGAGGCTCTAGGCCCTTGGTTTGGGGTGAGGAACCCATTGGAGAACCTGAAGGTTGGGTTTTGGGGACACTTTGGCCCCAAGATGTTGGGGAACATTCTGGAGAACATCATGGTTGGGTTGGGGACACCTTGGTGGCTCTCGGCCCTTGGTTTGGGGTCAAGAACCGATTGGAGAACCTCATGGTTGGGTTTGGGGACACCTTGATGTCCCCAAGACCATGGGTGGGGGTCAAGGACCTTCTGGTGAAGGTCACGGTTGGGTTGGGGACACATTGATGTCCCCAAGACCTTGGTTTGGGGTCAAGAACTCATTGGAGGTGATCACGGTTGGGTTTTGGAGGCACGTTGGTGGCTCCTGGACTTTGGTTTGGGGTCAGGAAGCCATTGGAGAAGATGACGGTTGGGTTGGGGACACGTTGGGTGGGCAGTGGGTGCTGTTGGGGGGACCCATGGGTGTCACCCCCACCCATGTCCCCTCCCCTTCCCCACAGCTGACCGGGAGGTCCAACGGATCCTCCTGGAGCTCCTCAACCAAATGGACGGATTTGACCAGAATGTCAACGTCAAGGTGGGCACCCATGGGTGCTGGGGGGGGGTCCCATGGGTGGGGAAGGGACCTCAGGGTGCTGGTGGGGACCTCGAGGTGCTGGCGAGTTCTCTGAGGTTCTAAGGACACCCAAGGGTGCTGGTTGGGTCCTGTGGGTGCTCGTGGGACCCTTGAGGTTCTGGTGGGTTCCTAGGGTGCTGTGGGTGTCCCGAGAGGTCCCATGGGTTCTGGGAGGTCCCATGGGTCCTCCACTGTGATGGTGACACCCACGTGTCCCCCCCTGTCCCCAGGCTGCTGGTGGCACCTCAAGGTGCTGTTGGGTTCCTCAAGGTTCTTGGTTGGTCCCTTGACTTGTATGGAGGTCCATTGACTCATATGGAGTTCTCTTGACTTCTATGGAGCTCCCATGGATTCTAGGAGGTCCCATGGGTCCCCCATGGTGACGGTGACCCCCGTGTCCCCCCCAGGTGATCATGGCCACCAACCGGGCGGACACGCTGGACCCCGCCCTGCTCCGCCCGGGCCGCCTGGACCGCAAGATCGAGTTCCCGCTGCCCGACCGGCGCCAGAAGCGCCTCATCTTCTCCACCATCACTGGCAAGATGAACCTCTCCGAGGAGGTCGACCTGGAGGATTGTATCCGGGGACATCGGGGACCCCGTGGGGACATCGGGGACCCCATGGGGTCATCAAGATACCGTGGGGACATCAGGGAGGGTTGGGGACCCCATGGGGACATCAGGGACCCCATGGGGTCATCAAGATACCGTGGGGACATCAGGGAGGGTTGGGGACCCCATGGGGACATCAGGGACCCCATGGGGTCATCAAGATACCGTGGGGACATCAAGGGAGGGTTGGGGACCCCATGGGGACATAGGCGACCCAATGGGGACATCGAGGAGCCCAAGGGACATCGGGGGACATCAAGGGACCAAAGAGGGACGGGGGTGACCCCAGGGGACATTGGGGACCCCGTGGGGACATCAGTGACCACATGGGGACATCAGGGACATTAGGGGCCCATCAAGGGACCAAAGAAGGACATTGGGGACCCCATGGGGACACCAGGGACCCCATGGGGACACGAGGGGCCAAGCCGAGGGTGGCGGGGGGAGCTCGGGGACAGGGAGGTGACACCGAGGAGGGGACAAGGGAGGAGGTGACACCCAGAGGGGACGTTTCCTTGACACCCCCTCCCCAAGATGTGGCGCGGCCGGACAAGATCTCGGGGGCTGACATCAACTCCATCTGCCAGGAGGTGGGTGACACGGGGACACTTGGGGACAGTTGGGGACACCTGGGGACATGGGGTGCCAGGGGTGGCTGCAGGGGACACGGCCCTTTGTCCCCAGGGTGGCGGGGGTGACAGGAGGTGACACAGGTGACATGTCCCCAGGTTGGCTGGAGGTGACCTGGTGGCCCATCCCAAGGGCTTGGAGGTGACACAGGTGGCAGGGTGGCCTGTCCCCAAGGTGGTGGGGGTGACAGAGGTGACAATCACCTGTCCCCAGGGTGTCGGGGGTCTCAGGATGACCTGGCTTGAGCTGGGTAGACCTGGTGGCCCAACCCAAGGCCTTGGTGGAGGTGGCTGGAGGTGACACAGGTGACACCACAGGGTGCTGAGGGTGGCAGGGGGTGACCCGGGTGACACGGTGACACAGCGGTGACCTGTCCCCAGCATGCTGGAGGTGACAGGAGGTGACACTGTGGCCTGTCCCCAAGGTGCCTGTTGGCTGAATGACTTGAGTAGACCTGGTGGCCCAACCCAAGGTCTTGGTGGAGGTGACACAGGTCACATGGTGACCACAGCCTGTCCCCAGAGTTGTGGGGGTCTCAGGACATGACAGGGGTGGCAGAGGTGACACAGGTGACCAGGGTGACACAGCAATGACCCGTCCCCAAGGTGCCCATGTTGGCTGCAATGACCTGGCTTGAGCTGGGTAGACCTGGTGGCCCAGCCCAAGGTCTTGGTTGAGGTGGCTGTGGGTGACACAGGTGACACCACAGCCTGTCCCCAGAGTTGTGGGGGTCTCAGGACGTGACAGGGGTGGCAGAGGTGACACAGGTGACCAGGGTGACACAGCAATGACCTGTCCCCAAGGTGCCCATGTTGGCTGCAATGACCTGGGCTGAGCTGGGTAGACCTGGTGGCCCAGCCCAAGGTCTTGGTGGAGGTGGCTGGAAGTGACACAAATGACGTCACAGGGCGGTGAGGGTGACCGAGGGTGACACAGGTGACAGGGTGACCTGTCCCCAAGGTGGTGGGGGTGACAGGAGGTGACAGAATGACCTGTTGCCGGGATAATGGAGTTGAGCTGGGTAGACCTGGTGGCCCAACCCAAGGTCTTGGTGGAGGTGGCTGGAGGTGACACAGGTGACCTCCCAGGGCGGTGAGGGTGACAGGGGGTGACACGGTGGCCCTGTCCCCAGGGCGGGATGCTGGCGGTGCGCGAGAACCGCTACATCGTGCTGGCCAAGGACTTTGAGAAGGCCTACAAGACGGTCATCAAGAAGGACGAGCAGGAGCACGAGTTCTACAAGTGACGCCTCGGGGACGTTGGGGACAAACCGGGACCTTCATCCCCCCCCACCCCTGCACCCAATAAAAGCTCAAGAGGCACCAGCCGGGTGTCCTGGGGCTGCTTGGGGACATGGGGACAAGCTTGGGGACAATCTTGGGGTGTCTATGGAGCCATTTGGGGACAACCATGGGGACAAATTAGGGGGCATGGGGACAAGCTTGGGATGTCCATGGGGATATGGGGACAACCTTGGGGACATGGGGACAACCTTGAGATGTCTATGGGGCCATGGGGACAAGCTTGGGAACAACCCTGGGGACATAGGGGTGGCCATGGGGATAACTCTGGGGCCATGGGGACAACCTTGGGGTGTCCATGGGGACAACTCTGGGGCCATGGGGACAACTCTGGGGCCATGGGGACAACCTTGAGGTGGCCATGGGGACAACTCTGGGGCCATGGGGACAAGCTTGGGATGTCCATGGGGACAACCCTGGGGACATGGGGACAGCCTGGGGGGGACATGGGGCAGCCTTGGGGAGCTGGGGACACCGCTGGGGACACGGGGACAACTTCGGGGTGTCCGTGGGGACAAGCTTGGGATGTCCATGGGGATATGGGGACAACTTAGGGAGCATGGGGACCATCTCGGGGTGTCCGTGGGGCCATGGGGACACCCTTGGGGACATGGGGACACCCTCGGGGACATGGGGACAGCCCGGTGATGTCCTGTGGGGCCATTTGGGGCCATGGGGACACCCTTGGGGACATGGCGGGGGGGTCCCCAGGGGCGATCTTGGAGACACGGGCACAAACTTGGGGACGACAACCCTGGGGACATTCTCGGGGACACTGGGGGTGGCTTTGGGGACGTGGGGGGGCTCAGGCCCCGCCCCCTCGGTGCGTCACGGCAGGTGGCGGCCCCGCCCCCTGGCGCCGCACTGCGCCGAGCGGAGCCGAACGGAGCCGAGCGGAGCCGAACACGACCCGAGCGGAGCCGAACGGAGCCGAACGGAGCCGAACGGAGCCGAGCGGAGCCGAACGGAGCCGAACGGAGCCGAACGGAGCCGAACGGAGCCGAACGGAGCCGAACACGACCCGAGCGGAGCCGAACGGAGCCGAGCGGAGCCGAACCCGGCCCGAGCCGCAGCCGAACTGCAGCCGAATCCGACCCGAGTGGAGCCGGACCCGACCCGAACCGGAGCCGAGCGCAGCCGAACGGAGCCGAACTGCCCCGAAGGAGCCGCCGCCGGCCGCCGCGGGCCGGCCATGCCTTGAACCGGCCGCCGGCTCGTCCCGGGCCCATCTCCCGCTCCCCGCTCCCCTCCTCCCCCTCCGAGGGACCCCGGCGTCCTGCGGGGGAGGGGCCCATGGCCCAGGCAGGGGGCTGAGGGGGGACGGAGCGACGCTGAGGAACGGGCCGGGCCCGGAGAGACCGAACCGGGGCCGGAGAGACCCGAACCCGCCGGGAACCGGGGGCCGGAGAGACCCGAACCCGGCCGAAGGCAGCGGAACCGGGTCGGAAATAGCCGAACTCAGCCGAACCGGTGCCTAACCGACCCGAAAGGACCCGAACCGGACCCGAAGCCACCCGAACCGAGGCCGAACCCTTCCGGAAAGAGCCGAACTCAGCCGAACCGGTGCCTAACCGGACCCGAAAGGACCCGAACCGGACCCGAAGCCACCCGAACCGAGGCCGAACCCTTCCGGAAAGAGCCGAACTCAGCCGAACCGGACCCGAACCGGACCCGCCATGTTGCTCGGCGGCCTCTCGCTGCTCCTCGGGCTCCTCATGGGTGAGTGAGGCCGGGACCCCCCCAAAGTGTCACTTGTCCCCCCCCAAAGTGTCCCCTCACCCCCCCCGTGGTGTCACCTGTCTCCTCAGTGTCACCTCCCCCACCAAGTGTCACTTGCCCCCCCTCAAGTGTCCCATGTTCCCCCCCCCCAGTGTCACCTTCCCCTTTCAAGTGTCCCCTGACCCCCCCAAAAGTGTCACCCCCCCCCCAGTGCCACCCCCGCTGTCCCCATCCCGGCCCCTGTCACCTCCGCAGTGTCACCCCCCCCTCCCCTTCCCCCCCCGCGCGGTGTCACCTGTCCCTGCCGCAGTGTCCCAGTGTCCCCAACCCCCTTCCAAGTGCCACCACGCTGTTCCACCCGATTCCTATTTGGGAGATAGGGGGTAGACCTGGTGTCCCTCACTTTTCGGGTAGACCTGGTGTCCCTCACTTTTGGGGTTCTGGCAGGGGGGGATTTTGGGGGGGACTTTGGCCACTTCTGGGTGTCCTCAAGACTTGGGGTGACCCCCCGCGTGTCCTTTTTCCCCCCCCAAGCCAGGGAGGCGCAGGGGGGATCTGGGGGTGCCCCATAGCCCCCCGATTGGGAGATACGGGGTAGACCTGGTGTCCCTCACTTTTGGGGTAGACCTGGTGTCCCTCACTTTTGGGGTTCTGGCGGAGGGGATTTTAGGGGGGGTTTTGGCCACTTTTGGGTGTCCCCAAGACTTGGGGTGACCCCCCTTTGTCCTTTGTCCTCCCCCTTAATTTTGGGGGGCTTGAGGGGGGTGTGGGGGTGCCGCTATGTGTGTCCCCTCCTTTCCCAATTGGGAGAGTATGTGGGCATAGACCTGGTGTCCCGTCACTTTTGGGGCTCTAGGGATCGAATTTTTGGGGTGATTGTTGGCACTTTTGGGTGTCCTCAAGACTTGGGGTGACCCCCTCATGTCGCTTGTCCCCCTCACCAGCTGGGGGGGCCCAAGGGGGGGGTCTGGGGGTGCCCCTGTATCTTATTGGTGTCCCTTTCAGGGTAGACCTGGTTTCTTGTCACTTTTGGGGTTCCAGGGAGATGGATTTTGGGGGGATTTTGGCCACTTCGGGGTGCTCCCAAGACTTGGGGTGACCTCCCCCGTGTCACTTCTCCCCCTGTCCAGCCGGAGGGTCTGGGAGTGCCCCTTATCCCCCCCAGTTCCGAATTGGGAAATATGGGGTAGACATTGTCCCACATACAGGAGATACAGGGTAGACCTGGTCCCCTTCACTTTTGGGGTAGACGTGGTCTCCCGTCACCTTTGGGGTAGACCTGATGTCCTGTCACTTTTGGGGCTATGAGGAGCAGATTTTGGGGGGGCTTTTGGCCGTTTTTGGGTGTCCCCAAGACTTGGGGTGACCCCCCCCCCCGCCCCGTGTCCCTTGTCCCCCTCCCCAGCCGGGGGGGCCCAGGGGGGCTGCGTGGAGGTGGCGTCGGGGACCGAGGCGGTTTTGGGGGAGCCGTTCCGCCTGCTCTGCATCGCCTGCAAGCGCCGCAGCGAGACCCCGGCCCAGGCTGAGGGCGAGTGGTTCTTCCGTGGGGAGGGGGAGCCCCAGTTCCAGAAGGTACTGGGAGCACTGGGAGGGACTGGGAGGGACAGGGAGGGCAGCGTGAGAAGCTGTGGGGGCACTGGGAAGCACTGGGAGGGACTGGAGGAGTATTACGGGGGCATATGAAGGTGCTGGGATGGACTGGGACAGTCCTGGGAGGCACTGGGATGGTACTGGGAGAGACTGGGGGGCACTGGGAGGGTGATAGAGTGGCACTGGGAGGGGCTGGAGGGGCGTTATAGGTGCGTATGAAGGCACTGGGATGGACTGGGGCAGTACTGGGAGGTACTGGAGGGGTACTGGGAGAGATTTGGGAAGGACTGGGAGGGACTGGGGGGACTTTAGGAGGACAGTAGGAGGCACTTGGGGACTCTGGGGGTTACTGGGAGACACTGGGGGCTACTGGGAGACACTGGAGTGTATTGGGAGACACTGGGGGCTACTGGGAGATACTGGGAGGGACACTGAGGGTGTACTGGGAGTTAGCAGGGGGACACTGGGTTGTACTGGGGGTTACTGGGGGATACTGGGGAGACACTGGGGGACACTGGGGAGACACTGGAGTGTACTGGGGGTTACTGGGGAGACACTGGGGTGTACTGGGGGTTACTGGGGGATACTGGGGAGACACTGGGGTGTACTGGGGGTTACTGGGGGATACTGGAAAGACACTGGGGTGTACTGGGAGATACTGGGGAGATACTGGGGAGACACTGGGGTGTACTGGGGGATACTGGGGAGACACTGGGGTGTACTGGGGGATACTGGGGAGATACTGGGGAGACACTGGGGTGTACTGGGGGCTACTGGGGAGACACTGGGGTGTACTGGGGGACACTGGGGAGACACTGGAGTGTACTGGGGGTTACTGGGGAGACACTGGGGTGTACTGGGGGATACTGGGGAGATACTGGGGAGACACTGGGGTGTACTGGGGGATACTGGGGAGACACTGGGGTGTACTGGGGGATACTGGGGAGATACTGGGGAGACACTGGGGTGTACTGGGGGATACTGGGGAGATACTGGGGAGACACTGGGGTGTACTGGGGGATACTGGGGAGACACTGGGGTGTACTGGGGGATACTGGGGAGATACTGGGGAGACACTGGGGTGTACTGGGGGCTACTGGGGAGACACTGGGGTGTACTGGGGGACACTGGGGAGACACTGGAGTGTACTGGGGGTTACTGGGGACACACTGGGGTGTACTGGGGGATACTGGGGAGATACTGGGGAGACACTGGGGTGTACTGGGGGATACTGGGGAGACACTGGGGTGTACTGGGGGATACTGGGGAGATACTGGGGAGACACTGGGGTGTACTGGGGGATACTGGGGAGACACTGGGGTGTACTGGGGGATACTGGGGTGTACTGGGGGATACTGGGGAGACACTGGGGGACACTGGGGAGACACTGGGGTGTACTGGGGGATACTGGGAGATACTGGAGGGACACTGGGGTGTACTGGGGGCTACTGGGGGATACTGGGGAGACACTGGGGTGTACTGGGGAGACACTGGGGTGTACTGGGGGTTACTGGGAGATACTGGGGGATACTGGGGAGACACTGGGGTGTACTGGGAGATACTGGGGAGACACTGGGAGATACTGGAGGGACACTGGGGTGTACTGGGGGTTACTGGGGGATACTGGGGAGACACTGGGGTGTACTGGGGGATACTGGGAGATACTGGGGAGACATTGGGAGATACTGGAGGGACACTGGGGTGTACTGGGAGATACTGGGGAGACACTGGGAGATACTGGAGGGACACTGGGGTGTACTGGGGGATACTGGGGAGACACCGGGGTGTACTGGGGGTTACTGGGAGGCCCCAGGGAGGCACCGAGGCGGCTCTGGGAGTCCAGCAGCGAGGTCACTGGTCCTTACTGGTTGTTACTGGTGCGGCAGATCCTGCAGTACAGCCCGGAGGAGGGGCAGTGGGTGGCCCCGGGCCCGTTTCTCGGGGTGCTGTCCTGGAACGGCTCGCGGGGCACGCGGGACCTGCAGGACCTGTCCGTGCGGCTGTCGGCCGTGGGGCGCCCCCACGCCGGGCTCTACGTGTGCCGCCTGCGCCGCAACCTCACGTTCGAGGGCTACGTCTACAGCCTGGCCCGCAACAAGACGCTGCGCTTGGCCGTCGTGGAGACGGGTGGGCGGGGCTTGGCGAAAGGGGCGGGGCTTGGCGAGGGGGCGGGGCTTGGCGGGGGCGTGGCGTGGAGGGGGCGTGGCGTGGAGGGGGCGGGGCTTTGGGGAGGGGCGAGGCTTGGGGAAGGGGGGGCTTGGGAGAGGGGTGGGGCTTGGGGGAAGGGGCGTGGCTTGGGGTGGGGGCGGGGCTTGGGGAGGGGGCGTGGCTTGGGGAGGGGCGGGGCTTGGGAAAAGGGGTGGGGCTTGGAGGGGCGGGGCTTGGGGAGGGGGCGAGGCTTGGGGCAGGGCTTGGGGAGGGGGCGGGGCTTGGGGAAAGGGGTGGGGCTTGTCATATGGGGTAATGGGGAGCCTGGAGGGGGCGGGGCTTGGGTTAGAGGGTGTGGCTTGGGATGGGGGCGTGGCTAGGGGTGGGCGTGGCCTGGGGTGGGCGGAGCTTGGAGCAGGGCTTGGGGAAGGGGCGGGGCTTGTGATATGGGGTTATGGGGAGGCTGGAGGGGGCGTGGTTTGAGTTAGGGGGCGTGGCTTGGGTGGGGGATGGCTTTGGGTGGGCGTGGCCTGAAGGGTAGGCGGGGCCTTGGGGGCGGGGCTTGGGGAGGGGGCGGGGGCTTGGGGTATGGAGGGATAATGGGGAGGCTTGAGGGGGCGTGGCTTGGGCTGGGGGCGTGGCTTGGGAGGTGGGTGTGGCCTCGGGTGGGATATGGAGGTGGCTGAAGGGGGCGTGGCCTGGCCCTGCCCTTGGGGGCGTTGCCCCCTGGGGTGGGCGTGGCCTGCCGCCGAAAGGGGGCGTGGCCACACAGGGGGGGCATCACAGTGTGGTGCAGGGGGCGGGGCTTCCGGAGGGGGCGGGGCTTCCTGGTCGGGGATGGGGGGGGGGGTGGTGTGTGTGTCCCCGTCCCCGGGGCCGCGGGTTCGAGCCCCGTGTGCGGCAGCGCGCCGGGACCTGGCGTCCATCGTGTCCGAGATCCTGATGTACGTGCTGATCGTGGTGCTGACGCTCTGGCTGGCGGCCGAGATGCTCTACTGCTACCGCAAGGTGGCGGCCGCCGCGCCGCCCCCCGACAGCGCGTGAGAGACGGGCGGACATGGGGGGGGCGGGGACATTGGGGAGGGGGCGGGGACATGGGGGGGGCGGGGGCATTGGGGAGGGGGCGGGGACATGGGGGGGGCGGGGACAAGGGAGGGGGAGGAGACAAGGGGGGTGGGGACATTGGGGAGGGGGCGGGGCTAAGGGGGCGTGGACAATGGGGAAGGGGCGGGGACAAGGGGGTGGGGACATTGGGGGCGGGACTAAGGGAAGGGGGCGGGGCATAGGGAGGGGGCGGGGCGAAGGGAAGGGGTGGGGCCAAGGGAGGGGGCGGGCCAGGGGAGGGGGTGGGGCTAAGGGAGGGGGCGGGGCCAAGGGAGGGGGCGGGGCTAAGGGGGGGAGAGGGACAATGGGGAGGGGGCGGGGACATTGGGGAGGGGGCGGGGATAACGGGGGCGGGGCCAAGGGAGGGGCGGGGCTAAGGGGGGAGTGATGGGTGGTGGGGGGGTGTGGGGTATTCCAGGGTCCCCATTTCCCCCCCCCCCCACACACACCCCCCTGCCCCCAGCTCGGAATATTTGGCCATCACGTCGGAGAGCAAAGAAAACTGCGCGGGGGTGCAGGTGGCCGAGTAGCCCCGCCCACAACCCCCCCAAGCCACGCCCACACCCCCCCAGCCACGCCCCCTCCGCCCTGGCCCCGCCCACACCCCAGGGGAGGCCACGCCCCCTCCTCCCCCCTTCACTCCCCCTGTGGCCCCTCCCACCCGGGGCCACGCCCCTTCCCCCGAGGCCACGCCCCTTCCCCCGAGGCCACGCCCCTTCCCCCGAGGCCCCGCCCCCTTTGCATGGGCCGAAGCTGCTGCGGGGGCCGACGGGTCATTTTGGGGCGAAAAAGCCCCGGAACGGGTTCTCCGCGGCGCACGAGCAATTTCTCTTCCTTCTCCGGGCAATAATTAAGCGTATGCAAATGAGCCACATGCAAACGAGCATCACGCGATATGCAAACGAGGACGAGGCGGGTTTGAATGTACGCTAACGAGCACTAAAGCAATCAATAAAGCAGCTGCTTTGTACACGGGGAGGTGGGGGGCGTGGCCTATGCAAATGAGCTCCGTGCAAATGAGCGGCGTGCAAATGAGCCGCTAACGAGCGACGCGCAAATGAGCCGCCCCCCCCCCCCCGGCCTGCAAATGAATTAATCAATCAATCAAATGCGCAAATGAGCCGCGAGCTGCCAACGGGAGGGTGATTATGCAAATCCATGGTGCGCCAATTAGCTGCGGGCTAACGAGCCGCGGCGGAGCGGGGATTATGCAAATGATGCGTGCAAACGGTGCGCGCGGGTGTGCGTTAATTGGGCGAATCGCCACAATCTGCAAAAATTAGCGCGATCGAGCAAACGAGCGCGATTTAAACGCCCCCCCCCCCCCCCCGCCTTCCCAGGGCGGGAAAACGCCGCGTTATGCAAATGATGCGTATGCAAATGAGGCGTATGCAAATGGAGCGTATGCAAATGAGGCGCCGCTTCCGGCCCCAAGAGGCGCGAAAGGGGAGGCCGCGCCCACCGCCCCAAGCCACGCCCACCGCCCCCAAGCCACGCCCACCGCCCCAAAGCCACGCCCCCTCCGCCAAAGCCACGCCCCCCCCCCCCTCCAGCTCCCGCTCTCCCGGCGGCTTTTTGGGCTGAATTCCGAGGTTTTTGGGGCTTTTGGGGCGGGGGGGAGCGGGCGGTGACGTCACGGGGAAGGGCGGGGAGCGTTTTGGGGCTGAACTGAAGGATTTCGGGGCTTCAGGGAGGGGTTGGGGGAAAATCGAAGGATTTTGGGGGTTTTAGCGAAAGGTTTTGGGGGGAAATTTAAGGATTTTGGGGCTTCGGGGACAATTTTGGGGTGAAATTGAAGGATTTTAGGGGCGGTTTTTTGTTCAATTAAGGGGTTTTGGGGGGCTCGGCGATGGGTTTTGGGGTGAAATTCAAGGATTTTGGGGGTGAAATTCAAGGATTTTTGGGTCCGGGGTCATTTGGGGGCTCAACGAAGAGGAATTTTGGGGTGAAATCGAAGGATTTTGGGGGTGAAATTCCAGGTTTTGGGGGTTAACGAGGTTCCGGGCGCGTTTTGGGGTTAATTACAGGGGTTCGAGGTCGTTAATTACAGACGCGGCGTTAATTACAGCTTTGGGCTTAATTACGGGGCTTTGGGGTCGGTGACGAGTTTTTGGGGGCGTCGTGACCTCGTTTGGGGCTTCGGGGGCAGTTTTGGGGTGAAATCGCAGGATTTTGGGGCTCGGGGGGGGCCGTCCAGAGCAGTTTTGGGTCCAATGCTGAAGTTTCGGGGCGTCCGGACTCATTTTTGGGGTGAAATGCCGGGATTTTGGGGCTCAGAGGTTTGGGGTTTCCGGATCTCTTTTGGGGCAAAATTCTGAAGTTTTGGGCGTTCGGCAACGAGTTTCGGGGTTTCCGGACCCATTTTGGGGTGAAATCGCAGGATTTTGGGGGTTCCGAGCGGGATTTTTGGGGAGTTTTTGGGGTTTCAAGTCGGGTTTTGGGTCCAATTCTGAAGTTTCAGGGTGTCCGGACTTATTTTTGGGGTGAAACGCCGAGATTTTGGGGCTCCGCGATGAATTTTGGGGCGTCCGGACTCATTTTGGGGTGAAACGCCAGGATTTTGGGGTTCAAAGGTTTGGGGTTTCCGGATCTCTTTTGGGGCAAAATTCTGAAGTTTTGGGCGTTCGGCAACGAGTTTCGGGGTTTCCGGACCCATTTTGGGGCGAAATCGCAGGATTTTGGGGGTTCCGAGCGAGATTTTGGGGAGTTTTTGGGGTTCGGAGGCGGGTTTTGGGGTGAAATTCCCGGATTTGGGGCCGGCGCCGCCGTTCGGGGTGAATCACGGGGGTTTTGGGGTGAATCACGGGGGTTTTGGGGTTAATTATGGGGTTTGGGGTTAATTATGGGGTTTGGGGTTAATTAACGACGCGTTTTGGGGCTAATGAGGGGGTGTGGGGTTAATTGGGGGGCCCCTCCCCCCGCGCCCCTAAAGGCGCCTCCGGCCCCTCCCCCCCCAGAGCCGCCGCCGCTTTGGGGCAAAACCCGCCCGGTTCAGGCAAAACACCCTCGGCGGGGGTTGGGGGGATTTTGGGGGATTTTGGGGCATTTTGGGGGGTTTGGGGCATTTTGGGGGGTTTGGGGGTTTTGGGGCGTTTTGGGGGATTTGGGGCGTTTTGGGGGATTTGGGGGGTTTGGGGGGTTTGGGGCGTTTGGGGGAAATTTGGGGGAATTTGGAGGGAAATTGGGGCATTTTGGGGGGATTTGGGGCGTTTTGGGGAATATGGGGCGTTTTGGGGGATTTGGGGGATTTGGGGCATTTTGGGGGATTTTGGGGCATTTTGGGGGGTTTGGGAGATTTTGGGGCATTTTGAGGGGTTTGGGGGTTTTGGGGCATTTTGGGGAATTTGGGGCATTTTGGGGGATTTGGGGCGTTTTGGGGGATTTTGGGGGATTTGGGGCATTTTGGGGGATTTGGGGCGTTTTGGGGGTTTTGGGGGGTTTGGGGCATTTTGGGGGATTTGAGGCTTTTTGAGGGATTTTGGGGGGGTTGGGGGATTTGGGGGAAATTCGGGGGAATTTGGAGGGAAATTGGGGCATTTTGGGGGGATTTGGGGCATTTTGGGGGATTTGGGGGGTTTGGGGGATTTGGGGACATTTTGGGGCATTTTGGGGCATTTTGGGGGGTTTTGGGGTTTGGGGCGTTTTGGGGGATTTGGGCGTTTTGGGGGATTTTGGGGGATTTTGGGGCATTTTGGGGGATTTTGGGGCATTTTGGGGGATTTTGGGGCGTTTGGGGGAAATTCGGGGGAATTTGGAGGGAAATTGGGGCATTTTGGGGGGATTTGGGGCGTTTTGGGGGATTTGGGGCGTTTTGGGGGATTTGAGGGGTTTGCGGCATTTTGGGGGGATTTGGGGAATTTGGGGGGGTTTGGAGGATTTGGGGAATTTGGGGAATTTCGGGGGGTTTTGGGGCATTTTGGGGGATTTGGGGCGTTTGGGGCAAATTCGGGGTATTTGGAGGGAAATTGGGGCATTTTGGGGGGATTTGGGGCATTTTGGGGAGTTTTGGGGCAATTTGAGGCAATTTGGAGGGAAATTGGGGCATTTTGGGGGGATTTGGGGCATTTTGGGGTGACCCGAGGTGTTTTGGGGTAATTTGGGGGAGTTTTGGGGCGTCTTAAGGCGATTTGGGTCATTTGGGGGTAATTTTACCTTATTTGGGGTCATTTGGCCCATTTTGGGGCCATTTCGGGCCCGTTTGGGCCCGTTTTGGGTCATTCTCCCTTTATTTTGGGGTCATTTTGGGGCTGTTTTGGCCCATTTTGGGTCATTTTCCTCTCATTTCAGGGTCATTTTGGGGCCGTTTTTCCCATTTCGGGCTCATTTTTGGGCCGTTTCGGGCTCATTTTTGGGCCATTTCGCCCCGTTTCGGGCTCATTTTTGGCCTGTTCGGCCCCATTTCGGGCTCATTTTTGGGCCGTTTCGCCCCATTTCGGGCTCATTTTTGGGCCATTTCGCCCCATTTCAGGCTCATTTTGGGCCTGTTCAGCCCCATTTCAGGCTCATTTTTGGGCCGTTTTGGGCTCATTTTTGGGCCATTTTGCCCCATTTCAGGCTCATTTTTGGGCCGTTTCGGGCTCATTTTTGGGCCGTTTTGGGCTCCTTTTGGGGCCGTTTTGGGCTCATTTTTGGGCCATTTCGCCCCATTTCAGGCTCATTTTTGGGCCGTTTCGGGCTCATTTTTGGGCTCGTTTTTGGGCTGTTTCGGGCTCGTTTTTGGGCTGTTTCGGGCTCATTTTTGGGCCGTTTTGGGCTCCTTTTGGGGCCGTTTTGGGCTCATTTTTGGGCTCATTTTTGGGCCGTTTTGGGCTCGTTTTGGGGCCGCTTTGGGCTCATTTTTGGGCCGTTTTGCCCCATTTCGGGCTCATTTTTGGGCTGTTTTGGGCTCATTTTTGCGTTTGTTTTTGGGCCGTTTTGGGCTCGTTTTGGGGCCGTTTCGGGCTCATTTTTGGGGCCATTTCGGGCTCATTTTTGGGCCGTTTCGGGCTCATTTTTGGGCCGTTTTGGGGCTGTTTTGGGCTCATTTTTGGGCCGCTTCGGGCTCATTTTTGGGCCATTTTGGGGCCGTTTCGGGCTCGTTTTTGGGCTCGTTTTGGGCTCATTTTTGGGCCATTTCGGGCTCATTTTTGGGCCATTTCGGGCTCATTTTTGGGCCGCTTCGGGCTCATTTTTGGGCCGTTTCGGTCTCATTTTCGGGCCGTTTTGGGCTCGTTTTTGGGCCGTTTCGGGCTGATTTTCGGGCCGTTTCGGGGCCGTTCCGCCCGGTCTCGGCCCCGCTGACGCGCTGTCCCCGCGCGCAGGTTTTGGGGCCGAATGGGCCGTTTTCGCCGTTTCTGCCGCTGTTTCCGGCGCCGCCGCCGCTCGGCCCCTCCCCCCCCCAAGGTACCACCCTCCCCTCCCCCCCCCACCCCGGGGCCTCATTTTGGGGCCAAACCCCCAGATTTTGGGGCCGTTTCGACACCGTTTTTTTTGTTTTTTTTTTTTTCCCCCCCCCCAGGCCAAGCGTCGGGTGACGCCGCTGACGTCATCAGTGACGTCACCGGTGACGTCAGCGCCGCTCGGCGCCGCCGTCATCGTCTGGCCCCCCCCGGCCATCGTCACCCTGGGGGGGCCCCGCGTGGCCCTGCTCCGGGAGCCCCAAAAACGCCCTTTTTAACCCCAAAATTGCGCCGCCACCAGACCCACCCCCCCCATAAAAAAACCCAGGACTTTCCGACCCAAACCGCCGCTTTTTCGCCCCAAAATTCCACCCTTCGAAGCTTGAACCCCCCCCCCCCACCCCGCGCTTTTCGGACCCAAAATAACGAGTTTTCCACCCAAAAAGGAGTCGCGGCAGAAAGCGGTTTTACGCCCCTCCCCCCCCCCCAAAAAAAAAAAAAAAGCCCCTTTTCGTACCAAAACGATGCGATTTGGACCCAAAACGGGGCCTCCCAACCCCCCTCCGCGGCTTTTGACCCGAATCCGCCGTTTCTCGCCCCAAAACCACGTGAGCGAAATGATGAAATTTGGCTTCCGCCCAAACCCGGGGGGGGGGGGTTTTTTTGCTTCAAACCACAGAGTTCTGGCCGCCCCCAAAAAAGGGGCTTTTTGCCCCAAAATGGGCTTGGACCCCAAAAATGGGGCTTTTAGCCCCAAAACTCCAGGGTTTGTGTTAAAAAAAAAAAAAAAAAAAAAAAGCCGTTTGAGTCGAAATTCTCCTTTTGGCCCCAAAAACGGGCGTTTGACCCAAACGCCGCCCTTTTCGACCCAAAATGAAGGCCCCGGCACTGCATTTGATTCTGGGCCCCCCAAATTGTCTTGAAATCGCTTCTGTTTTCCTCAAAAATTGATTAAAATTCATTCGAATTGATTAAAATGTGTCGTCTGTGCGGCCGGGGGGGGGGAGGGGGGTTCCCGGACGCCTGGGTCCCTCCCGGACGCCTGGGTCCCTCCCGGACGCCTGGGTCCCCTGTGGGGGTGGGGTGGGGGGGGCGGGAACTGAGGGGTTCAAGGTCAACGGACCCCGGACGCCTGGGTCCCTGCCCAACCCCCGCGCGGCGGCTGCACCGAAGGGACCCAGGAGTTCGGGAGGGACCCAGGAGTGCCCCAAAGGACCCAGGAGTTCGGGAGGGACCCAGGAGTGCTCCAGGGACCCAGGAGTTCGGGAGGGACCCAGGAGTGCCCCAGGGAGCCAGGAGTTCGGGAGGGACCCAGGAGTGCCCCAAAGGACCCAGGAGTTCGGGAGGGACCCAGGAGTGCCCCAGGGACCCAGGAGTTCGGGAGGGACCCAGGAGTGCCCCAGGGACCCAGGCGTCCGGGCAGGTAACACTTGGGGTGGGGGCAACTGGGGGAACTGGGAGGGGGGGTGGGAAGGTCCCCAGAAGGGACCCAGGCGTCCGGGAGGGACCCAGGCGTCCAGGTGACCCAACAGGAGGGACCCAGGCGTCCGGGAGGGACCCAGGCGTCCGGGTGACCCTAAGAAGGGACCCAGGCGTCCGGCGACCCCCAACCAAGAAGGGACCCAGGCGTCCGGGTGACCCAACAGGAGGGACCCAGGCGTCCGGGCGACCCCAAGAAGGGACCCAGGCGTCCGGGCGACCCAAAAAAGGGACCCAGGCGTCCAGTGACCCCCAACCAAGAAGGGACCCAGGCGTCCGGGAGACGCCACAGGAGGGACCCAGGCGTCCGGGAGGGACCCAGGCATCCGGCGACCCCCCCACAAGGAGAGACTCAGGCATCTGGGTGACCCCCTAAGAAGGGACCCAGGCGTCCGGGCGACCCAAAAAAGGGACCCAGGCGTCCGGTGACCCCCAACCAAGAAGGGACCCAGGTGTCCGGGTGACCCAACAGGAGGGACCCAGGCATCCGGGAGGGACCCAGGCATCCGGTGACCCCCTAAGAAGGGACCCAGGCGTCCGGGCGACCCAAAAAAGGGACCCAGGCGTCCGGCGACCCCCAACCAAGAAGGAACCCATGCATCCGGGTGACCCCACAGGAGGGACCCAGGCGTCCGGGAGGGACCCAGGCGTCCGGGCCATGGAGGGCGTGGTTCTGCTCACGCGCATCGTGCCGGGCGGGGCCGCGCCGGGGGGGCCCCCGCAGGCCCGGGGGGGGCAGCGCTGGGGGAAGCCCCTGGCCCTGGGGGTGAGTGGCCCCGCCCCCTCCCGTTGGCCCCGCCCCCTTTGGCCCCGCCCCCCCCCCCCATTGGCCCCGCCCCCGAGGCGGCCCAGGTGCTGCAGGGGGGTGGAGCCTCCTCTGACTCCACCCCCTCCCCTTGGCCCCGCCCCCAGTTCACAAGGGCGGAGGGGGGACACACACACTCCCCAGTCCTGACTCCGCCCCCTGATCCTTTGGCCCCGCCCCCTCCCCTGGCCCCGCCCCCCCGAGGTCACTCGGGTGCTGCAGGGGGCGGGGCCTCCTGTGACTCCACCCCTTGATCCTTGGCCCCGCCCCTGACACCCCCCCATCATTGGCTCCGCCCCCCCGGTCACCCCGGTGCTGCAGGGGGCGGGGCCTCCCCTGACCCCGCCCCCTCCCCCTGGCCCCGCCCCCCCGTCACTCGGGTGCAGCAGGGGGCGGGGCCTCCCCTGACCCCGCCCCCTCCCCTGACCCCGCCCCCCGGCCCCGCCCCCGCAGGCGGCGCAGGTGCAGCAGGGGGCGGGGCCTCCCCTGACCCCGCCCCCTCCCCCTGACCCCGCCCCCCGGCCCCGCCCCCGCAGGTGGCGCAGGTGCTGCTGGGGCGGGGCCTCCCCTGACCCCGCCCCCTCCCCTGACCCCGCCCCCCGGCCCCGCCCCCGCAGGTGGCGCAGGTGCTGCTGGGGGCGCTGCAGCTGGCGCTGGGCGGGGCCCTGCTGGGGGCGCTGCGGGACCCGCTGGGGGCCCAACTGGGGGCGCCCCTGGGCAGCGGGGCCCTGGTGAGCGGGGAGCCGTGGGGCGGCGGCCGTGGGGCGGGGGGAGCTATGGGGCTGGGGCTATGGGGCTGGGGGAGCTATGGGGCGGGGGGAGCTATGGGGCTGGGGCTGTGGGGCTGGGGGAGCTATGGGGCTGGGGCTGTGGGGCTGGGGGAGCTATGGGGCTGGGGGTATGGGGCTGGGGGTATGGGGCTGGGGGTATGGGGAGGGGGTTATGGGGCTGGAGGAGCTATGGGGCTGGGGCTGTGGGGCTGGGGGAGCTGTGGGGCGGGGGGAGCTATGGGGCGGGGGGAGCTATGGGGCTGGGGCTGTGGGGCTGGGGTTATGGGGCTGGGGGAGCTATGGGGCTGGGGCTGGGGTTATGGGGCAGGAGCCGTGGGGCTGGGGTTATGGGGCTGGGGTTATGGGGCTGGGGGTATGGGGCTGGGGTTATGGGGCTGGGGTTATGGGGCGGGAGCCATGGGGCGGGGGCCGTGGGGCTGGGGCTGTGGGGCTGGGGCTGTGGGGCTGGGGGATCTATGGGGCTGGGGCTGTGGGGCTGGGGTTATGGGGCTGGGGTTATGGGGCAGGAGCCGTGGGGCTGGGGTTATGGGGCTGGGGTTATGGGGCTGGGGGAGCTATGGGGCTGGGGGAGCTATGGGGCTGGGGGAGCTATGGGGCTGGGGCTATGGGGCTGGGTTTATGGGGCTGGGGGAGCTATGGGGCTGGAGTTATGGGGCTGGGGTTATGGGGCTCAGGGAGCTATGGGGCTGGGGTTATGGGTCTGGGGCTATGGGGCTGGGGCTGTGGGGCTGGGGTTATGGGGCTGGAGTTATGGGGCTGGGGGAGCTATAGGGCTGGGGTTATGGGGCTGGGGTTATGGGGCTGGGGGTATGGGGCTGGGGGAGCTATGGGGCTGGAGGAGCTATGGGGCTGGGGCTGTGGGGCTGGGGCTGTGGGGCTGGGGTCATGGTGCTGGAGCTATGGGGCTGGAGCTATGGGGCTGGGGCTATGGGGCTGGGTTTATGGGGCTGGGGGAGCTATGGGGCTGGAGTTATGGGGCTGGGGTTATGGGGCTCAGGGAGCTATGGGGCTGGGGTTATGGGTCTGGGGCTATGGGGCTGGGGCTGTGGGGCTGGGGTTATGGGGCTGGAGTTATGAGGCTGGGGGAGCTATGGGGCTGGGGTTGTGGGGCTGGAGTTATGGGGCTGAGGGAGCTATGGGGCTGGGGTTGTGGGGCTGGGGTTATGGGGCTGGAGCTATGGGGTTGGGGCTATGGGGCTGGGGTTATGGGGCTCAGGGAGCTATGGGGCTGGAGCTATGGGGCTGGGGTTATGGGGCTGGAGTTATGGGGCTGGTGGGGGAGTTATGGGGCAGGGGGGCACTTATGGGGCTGAGGGGGTGGTGATGGGTCTGGAGGGGTCACTGGGGGCGGTTGTGGGGCTGGGGACACTTATGGGGCAGCTGGTGACCCCGTGACCCCTGTGACCCCATGACCCCCGTGACCCCTGTGACCCCGTGACCCCGTGTCCCTGTCCCCAGTTGGTGGTGTCGGGGTCGCTGCTGGTGACGCTGGAGATGAGACCGAGTGTGGGGATGGTGAGACGGACATGGGGACGGGGGACAGACAGGGGGACATGGGGACAGGGGGACAGGGGGACAGGGGGACATGGGGACAGGGGGACATGGGGACAGGGGGATATGGGGATATGGGGACAGGGGGACATGGGGACATGGGGACAGGGGGACGGGGGATATGGGATGGGGACAGGGGGACAATGGGGGATGAGGGGTTATGGGGACAGCGGGATATGGGGACAGGGGGACAGGGGGACAATGGGACATAATGGGGACAGGGGGACAGGGGACAGGGGGACATGGGGACAATGGGACATGGGGACAGGGGGATATGGGGACAGGGGGACATGGGGATATTGGGACAATGGGACAATGGGACATGGGGACAGGGGGACAATGGGACATGGGGACAGGGGGACAGGGGGACATGGGGACAGGGGGACAGGGGGACAGGGGGACAGGGGGACAGGGGGATATGGGGGGCAATGGGACATAATGGGGACAGGGGGACAGGGGGATGGGGGGACATGGGGGGACGGGGGACATGGGGACAGGGGGACAAGGGGACAGGGGGATATGGGGGACAATGGGACATAATGGGGACATGGGGACGGCAGTGACCCCAACTGACCCTGGTGTCCCCGGCTGCCCCCGTGTCCCCGGCTGACCCCTTGTCCCCGGCTGACCCCGTGCCCCCGGCTGCCCCCGTGTCCCCGGCTGACCCTGTGCCCCCCGTGTCCCCGGATGACCCTATGCCCCCGGCTGACCCCGTGCCCCCGGGTGTCCCCGTGTCCCCGGCTGCCCCCGTGTCCCCGGCTGACCCTGTGCCCCCCGTGTCCCCGGCTGCCCCCGTGCCCCTGGCTGACCCCGTGCCCCCGGGTGTCCCCGGCTGACCCCATGTCCCCAGCTGACCCCGTGTCCCCGGCTGACCCCGTGTCCCCGGCTGACGCCGTGTCCCCGGCTGACCCTGTGCCCCCGGCTGCCCCCGTGTCCCCAGCTGACCCCGTGTCCCCGGCTGACCCCGTGTCCCCGGCTGACGCCGTGTCCCCGGCTGACCCTGTGCCCCCCGTGTCCCCAGCTGACCCCGTGCCCCCGGCTGCCCCCGTGTCCCCAGCTGACCCCGTGTCCCCGGCTGACCCTGTGTCCCCGGCTGCCCCCATGTCCCCGGCTGACCCTGTGCCCCCCGTGTCCCCAGCTGACCCCGTGCCCCCGGCTGCCCCCGTGTCCCCAGCTGACCCCGTGTCCCCGGCTGACGCCGTGTCCCCTGTGTCCCCAGCTGACCCCGTGTCCCCGGCTGACGCCGTGTCCCCAGCTGCCCCCATGTCCCCAGCTGACCCCGTGTCCCCGGCTGCCCCTGTGTCCCCGGCTGCCCCCATGTCCCTGGCTGACCCTGTGCCCCCCGTGTCCCCGGATGACCCCATGCCCCCGGCTGCCCCCGTGTCCCCAGCTGCCCCCGTGTCCCCGGCTGCCCCCGTGCCCCCAGCTGACCCCATGTCCCCGGCTGACCCTGTGCCCCCCGTGTCCCCGGCTGTCCCCGTGTCCCCAGCTGACCCCGTGTCCCCCATGTCCCCAGCTGACCCCATGTCCCCCGTGTCCCCGGCTGACCCCGGCTGCCCCCGTGTCCCCCGCGTCCCCGTGTCCCCGTGTCCCCGGCTGCCCCGGCTGACCGGTGCCCCCGCAGGCCCGCGCGGCCGTGGCCGTGGGCGCGCTCTCATCCTGCTGCCTGGTGCTGGCGCTGCTGGGCCAGGGGCTGAGCCTGGGGCTGGGGCTGAGCCAGCCGTGTGCGGAGTGTCCGCGGCTGCGGCCCGCGGGGACGGTACCGCGGCACGGGCGCGGGGGCGCGGGGGGACGGGGGGACGGGGGGACTGGGGGCACTGGGATAGACTGGGGGGACTGGGGGGAATGGGGGGATGGGGGGACTGGGATACACTGGGATAGAATGGGGGGACTGGGATAGACTGGGGGGAAACTGGGATAGAATGGGGGGACTGGGGGGACTGGGGGGACTGGGGGCACTGGGAGGAACTGGGATAGACTGGGGGGAAGGGGGGAATGGGGGACTGGGATAGACTGGGGGGAAACTGGGATATATTGGAGGCACTGCGATAGACTGGGGGGACGGGGATAGAATGGGGGGACTGGGGGGACTGGGATAGACTGGGGGGACTGGGGGGACTGGGGGAACTGGGGGGAATGGGGGAATGGGGGGAATGGGGGGACTGGGATAGAATGGGGGGACTGGGATAGACTGGGGGGACTGGGATAGACTGGGGAGACTGGGGGGACTGGAGGGAATGGAGGGACTGGAATAGAATGGGGGGACTGGGGGGACTGGGATAGACTGGGGGAACTGGGGGGAATGGGGGAATGGGGGGAATAGGGGCGACTGGGATAGAATGGGGGAAAACTGGGATAGAATGGGGGGACTGGGATAGACTGGGATAGACTGGGGGGAAAGTGGGATATATTGGGGGGACTGGGGGGAATGGGGGGACTGGGATAGACTGGGGGAAACTGGGATATATTGGGGGACTGGGATAGAATGGGGGGACTGGGATAGACTGGGAGGACTGGGATAGAATTGGGGCAATGGGGGGACTGGGGGGACTGGGATAGACTGGGGGGAAAGTGGGATATATTGGGGGGACTGGGGGGAATGGGGGGACTGGGATAGACTGGGGGAAACTGGGATATATTGGGGGAATGGGATAGAATGGGGGGACTGGGATAGAATGGGGGGACTGGGATAGAATGGGAGGACTGGGGGGAATGGGGGGAATGGGATAGACTGGGGGGGAAACTGGGATATACTGGGGGGACTGGGATAGAATGGGGGGAATGGGGGGCTGGGGGGACTTGGATAGAATGGGGAGACTGGGATATACTGGGGGGACTGGGACAGACTGGGGGGACTGGGGGGAATGGGGGCACTGGGAGGAACTGGGAGGGTTAATGGGGGGGACTGGGATGAACCGGGATGGAACTGGGAGGGACTGGGACTGAGCCACAGGCGTCCCCAGTGCCCGTGGCTGGGGCCCACGAGGATGGTAGTGGGGCAACTGGGATAGACTGGGGGAGACTGGGGGGGAACTGGGATAGACTGGGAGGGACTGGCAGGTTTAATGGTGGGGACTGGGGGGACTGGGAGTTTACTGGGGGGTTATTGGGTGTTACTGGGAGCCCTGCTGGGGTTACTGGGAGAGGTTACTGGGAGGGGTTACTGGGAGCTCTGGGGGACTTACTGGGGCTACTGGGAGATACTGGGAGGGGTTACTGGGAGTTATTTGGGTTACTGGGAGATACTGGTGGGGTTACTGGGAGATACTGGGAGATACTGGTGGGGTTACTGGGGTTACTGGGAGGGGTTACTGGGAGTTATTTGTGTTACTGGGAGCCCTGTGGGGGTTACTGGGGTTACTGGGAGGGGTTACTGGGAGCTCTGGGGGACTTACTGGGGTTACTGGGAGATACTGGGAGGGGTTACTGGGAGTTATTTTGGGTTACTGGGAGCCCTGTGGGGGTTACTGGGGTTACTGGGGTTACTGGGAGGGGTTACTGGGAGCTCTGGGGGACTTACTGGGGTTACTGGGAGATACTGGGAGGGGTTACTGGGAGTTATTTGTGTTACTGGGAGATACTGGTGGGGTTACTGGGGTTACTGGGAGGGGTTACTGGGAGTTATTTGGGTTACTGGGAGATACTGGTGGGGTTACTGGGAGATACTGGGAGGGGTTACTGGGAGTTATTTGTGTTACTGGGAGATACTGGTGGGGTTCCTGGGGTTACTGGGAGATACTGGAGGGGTTACTGGGAGCCCTGGTGGGGTTACTGGGGTTACTGGGGTTACTGGGAGGGGTTACTGGGAGCTCTGGGGGATTTACTGGGGTTACTGGGGGATACTGGGGAGGTTACTGGGAGCCCTGCGGGGGTTACTGGGCTCAGTTCCCTGTCCCGCCAGCAGGGGGCGGGGGGGCGTGGCCGTGGGCGTGGCCGGGGGCGTGGCCCGCGCTGAGGCCCCGCCCCTGTCGCCTCCGCTCCCGCAGGGGGCGCTGCTGCTGCTGCTGGGCGTGGCCGGGGCGGGGCTGGCGGCCAGCGGGGCCGTGGCGGCCGGAAGGGGCGGGGCCAAGGGGGCGGGGCCGGTGAGCCGGGGGGCGGGGCCCGGGCGCCTGGGTCCCTTCTGGGGGGGGGAAGGGGGCGGGGCCTGGGAGAAGGGGGCGGGGCCTGGGGGAAAGGGGCGGGGCCTGGATCTCTATGGAGAGAAGGGGGCGGGGCCTGGGGAGAAAGGGGCGGGGCCTGGGGAGAAAGGGGCGGGCCCTGGGTCTCTATGGAGAGAAGGGGGCGGGGCCTGGGGAGAAATGGGCGGGGCCTGGATCTCTATGGAGAGGAGGGGGCGGGGCCCGGACGCCTGGGTCCCTTCGGGGGGGGGGGGAGGGGGCGGAGCCTGGGAGAAGGGGGCGGGGCCTGGGGATAAAGGGGCGGGGCCTGGGTCTCTATGGAGAGAAAGGGGCAGGGCCCGGACGCCTGGGTCCCTTCTGGGGGAGAAGGGGGCGGGGCCCGGACGCCTGGGTCCCTTATGCTGGAAAAGGGGGCGGGGCCTGGGTCCCAAAGGAGAGAAAGGGGGCGGGGCCCGGACACCTGGGTCCCTTAAGGGTGAGAAGGGGGCGGGGCCCGGACGCCTGGGTCCCTTAAGGGGGAAAATGGGGCGGGGCCTGGGAAGAAAGGGGCGGGGCCTGGGTCACTATGGAGAGAAGGGGGCGGGGCCTGGACGCCTGGGTCCCTTATGGGGGAAAAGGGGGCGGGGCCCGGACGCCTGGGTCCCTTATGGGGGAAAAGGGGGCGGGGCCTGGGTCCCTATGGGGGATAAAGGGGCGGGGCCTGGGAGAAAGGGGTGGGGCCTGGGTCCCTATGGGGGATAAAGGGGCGGGGCCTGGGAGAAAGGGGTGGGGCCTGGGTCCCTATGGGGGATAAAGGGGCGGGGCCTGGGAGAAGGGGGCGTGGCCCGGACGCCTGGGTCCCCGTTGACCCCGCCCCTTTCCCCCCCAGCCAATGGTGATCTACCAGACGGCCCTGCCCGGGGCGGGGGCGGAGCTTGCGGAGGCCCCGCCCCCTGTCCCCACCCCTCAATAAAAGCCAAGCGGCCAATCAGCATCCTCCTGCCCCTGGCCAATCACATTCAAGGGAGGGGGCGGAGCGGGGGGGGGGGGGGGCGTGGCCCAGTGGGTGGGGCCAGAAAGGGGGGGTGTGGCCTGGAGGGGGCGGGGCCTAAAGGGGAATCCAAATCTCCCCCCAGTAACTCCCAGTGAGCTCCAGTAACCCCTCCCAGGGCTCCCAGTAACCACCAGTAATGGCTCTAAAGCCTCCCAGTGGGCTCCAGTATCCCCCAGTAACCCCTCCCAGTGCTCCCAGTAACTCCCAGTAACCCCCAGTAACCCCCCCAGGGCTCCCAGTAACTCCCAGTAACCCCCAGTAACCCTCCCAGTGCTCCCAGTAACTCCCAGTAACCCCTCCCAGTGCTCCCAGTAACCCCCCATGACCCCCAGTAACCCCCCCAAGGCTCCCAGTAACTCCCAGTAACCCCCAGTAGCCCTCCCAGTGCTCCCAGTAACTCCCAGTAACCCCTCCCAGTGCTCCCAGTAACCCCCCATGACCCCCAGTAACCCCCCCAAGGCTCCCAGTAACCCCCAGTAACCCCCAGTAACCCCCCCAGTGCTCCCAGTAACCCCCCATGACCCCCAGTAACCCCCCCAAGGCTCCCAGTAACCCCCAGTAACCCCCAGTAACCCCCCCAGTGCTCCCAGTAACCCCCCATGACCCCCAGTAACCCCCCCAAGGCTCCCAGTAACCCCCAGTAACCCCTCTCAGTGCTCCCAGTAACTCCCAGTGACCCCCAGTAACCCCTCCCAGTGCTCCCAGTAACTCCCAGTAACCCCTCCCAGTGCTCCCAGTAACAGCTCTAGAAGCTCCCAGTAACCCCCAAATTACGGCGTTTTAAAGCGCCGAGTGATTCCGGGGGGGGTTTGGGGACATTCCGCAGCTCCTAATTACTTTAATTATTCTTTTTATCGTAACCGGGGGCGGTTCCGGGGCTGTTCCTCGGGATTTTGGGGCCGTTTGGGGCCAAGTTCGGCTACCGAAAGATTCACTTAATGTCCCTAAATCTTGAGGATCCCAATTCAGGGCCGATTCGGGGCTTTGAAAACCGAATTGAAATTGAAAAACGGAATTCGGGGCCGGTCGCCCAAGAATTCGAGGCCGAATCTGGTTTATTTCTGCGCTTCTTTAATTCAATTGTTATAATTCAATGGGGGGGGCTTTGGGAGGCCACGCCCCCCCTCCGAGGCCACGCCCCCTCCGAGGCCACGCCCCCCCTTTCCTTTTATAGCCCTGAAGGTCTCAGCCAATCACAGCGGCCGCTGCCCCCTCAGGGGCGGGGCTGGTCCTGGCCCCGCCCCTCGTCAGGCGGGGTGGGCGGGGCCAAGGCGAGGGGGCGGGGCCAAGCCAGGGCCCGGGCCGCGCGGCTCCAGCGCTGCAGCCAATGGGAGAACGGGACGCCGCCAGGGGGCGGGGCCAAAGTCCACTGGGCCGGTTGCTCCCACCTGGGGCGACCAGTGGCCACCAGTGGCAACCAGTGGCCACCAGTGAGTGACCCCCAGTGACCAGCCCAGGGCTCCCAGTACCCACCGGTAATGGCTCGAGAGCCTCCCAGTAGCTCCCAGTAACCAGCTCAGTGTTCCCAGTAGCCACCAGTAACTCCCAGTAGCCACCAGTAACTCCCAGTAACCACCAGTAACTCCCAGTAACCCTCCCCAGTGCTCCCAGTACCCACCAGTAATGGCTCTAGCCCCTCCCAGTAACCACCAGTAACTCCCAGTAACCACCAGTAAGTCCCAGTAACCACCCTGGGACTCCCAGTAACCACCAGTAACTCCCAGTAACCACCAGTAACCACCCCGGGACTCCCAGTAGCCACCAGTAAGTCCCAGTAACCACCCCAGAGCTCCCAATAACCCTCCCCAGTGCTCCCAGTAACCACCAGTAACTCCCAGTAACCACCAGTAACCACCCCGGGACTCCCAGTAGCCACCAGTAAGTCCCAGTAACCACCCCAGAGCTCCCAATAACCCTCCCCAGTGCTCCCAGTAACCACCAGTAACTCCCAGTAACGCTCCCCAGTGCTCCCAGTGACCACCAGTAATGGCCCTAGCCCCTCCCAGTAACCACCAGTAACTCCCAGTAACCACCAGTAAGTCCCAGTAACCACCAGTAACCACCCCGGGACTCCCAGTAGCCACCAGTAAGTCCCAGTAACCCCCCCAGAGCTCCCAATAACCCTCCCCAGTGCTCCCAGTACCCACCAGTAATGGCTCTAGCCCCTCCCAGTAACCACCAGTAACTCCCAGTAACCACCAGTAACCACCCCGGGACTCCCAGTAGCCACCAGTAAGTCCCAGTAACCCCCCCAGAGCTCCCAATAACCCTCCCCAGTGCTCCCAGTAACCACCAGTAATGGCTCGAGAGCCTCCCAGTAACCACCAGTAACCAGCCCGGTGCTCCCAGTGACCACCAGTAATGGCTCTAGTCCCTCTCAGTAACCACCAGTAACTCCCAGTAACGCTCCCCAGTGCTCCCAGTAACCACCAATAATGGCTCGAGAACCTCCCAGTAGCCACCAGTAATTCCCAGTAACCACCAATAACCACCCCGGGACTCCCAGTAGCCACCAGTAAGTCCCAGTAACCCCCCCAGAGCTCCCAATAACCCTTCCCAGTGCTCCCAGTACCCACCAGTAATGGCTTGAGAGCCTCCCAGTAACCACCAGTAAGTCCCAGTACCCCCCCAGTGCTCCCAATAACCCCCAGTAACCCCCCCGTTTAGCCCCGCCCACTCCCCTCGGCCCCGCCCCCCCGGGGGCAATGCCGCCTCACCATTGGCTGACCAGCTCCTGGAGGCGGGGCCAAGCCTCCAGGCGCCGCCGGGTCTGGGCGGCGACCAATCGCAGCCGGGGGAGGAGCTCCGGGTCGGCCCCGCCCACAATCCTCTCTGGGCGGGGCCAAGTGTGGGGGGGCGGAGTCAACCCCAGGACCCGCAACCCCGCCCCCTTTAAATCCCTTTAAGCCCCGCCCCTTTAAAGCCCCACGAGCCTCTTAAACCCCGCCCCCTTAAGCCCCACCCCTTTTAAGCCCTGCTCCTTTAACCCCACTTTATTTAATCCCCAATTTATTTAATCCCCAGTTTATTTAATCCCCACCTTATTTAATCCTCATCTTATTTAATCCCCACCCCCTTTAATCCCCACCCCTTTAACCCCCACCCCTTTAAGCTCCACCCCCTTTAACCCCACCCCATCAACCCCCGCCCCCTTTAAGCCCCACCCCATCAAACCCCACCCCCTTTAAGCCCCGCCCCTTTAGCCCCACCTTATTTAATCCCCACCCCCTTTAATCCCACCCCATCAAACCCCGCCCCCTTAAAGCCCCACCCCCTTACCCCCATCAAACCCCGCCCCCTTTAACCCCCACCCCTTAAAGCCCCGCCCCCTTAAAGCCCCAAGAGCCTCTTAAGCCCCACCCCCTTCAAGCCCCGCCCCTTTAACCCCACCTTATTTAAGCCCTGCCCCCTTAAAGCCCCGCTCCTTAAGCCCCACCCCCTTTAAGCCCCGCCCCTTAACCCCACCAAACCCCACCCCCCTTTAAGCTCCACCCCTTTTAAGCCCCGCCCCGCAAAGCCCCCTTAACCCCACCCCTTTAAGCCCCGCCCCCTTTAAGCCCCGCCCCCCCCGCCCCCCGCACTCACCCGGTGGGCGGGGCAGCGCCGGCCACGCCCCCTGCCGAAGCCCCGCCCCCCGGCGCAGTTCCTGCCTCAGCGCGGCCGCCCTGCACAGCGCCCCCTGCGGGGCCTGGGGGGGGGAACCGCCCCGTCAAGGGGGCGGAGCCTGAGCACAACCGGCCCCGCCCCCTTCCCCCGGCCCCGCCCACACGCACCTTATATGGCGGCAGCCCCAGGGCGCGGCTCACGGGCAGCAGAGGGTCCGGGGCGGGGCTTAAAGGGGAGGGGAGGGGCTAGTGCAGGGGACCCAGGCGTCCGGGTGACACAACCCCCTCCCTGCACTCCACATAGCGGACCCAGGCGTCCGAGAGCCCCACTCCATAAGGGAGCCAGGCGTCCGGGGACCCCCCCAATAAGGGACCCAGGCGTCCGAGAGCCCCACTCCATAAGGGAGCCAGGCGTCCGGGGACCCCCCCATAAGGGACCCAGGCGTCCGAGAGCCCCACTCCTTAAGGGAGCCAGGCGTCCGGGGACCCCCCCATAAGGGACCCAGGCGTCCGAGAGCCCCACTCCTTAAGGGAGCCAGGCGTCCGGGGACCCCCCCAATAAGGGACCCAGGCATCTGGGGACCCCCCCATAAGTGACCCAGGCATCCGGGGACCCCCCCAATAAGGGACCCAGGCGTCCGGGGACCCCACCCAATAAGGGACCCAGGCATCCAGGGACCCCCCCATAGTGGCCCCAGGCGTCCGGGGACCCCCCCATAAGGGACCCAGGCGTCCGGGGACCCCCCCATAGTGGCCCCAGGCATCCGGGGACCCCCCCATAAGGGACCCAGGCGTCCGGGGACCCCCCCCATAAGGGACCCAGGCATTCAGGGGACCCCCCAATAAGGGACCCAGGCGTCCGGGAGCCCCCCAATAAGGGACCCAGGCGTCCGGGGACTCCACCCCATAAGGGACCCAGGCGTCCGGGGACCCCACCCAATAAGGGACCCAGGCATCCGGGGACCCCCCCAATAAGGGACCCAGGCGTCCGGGGACCCCCCAATAAGGGACCCAGGCGTCCGGGAGCCCCCCAATAAGGGACCCAGGCATCCGGGGACCCCCCCATAAGGGACCCAGGCGTCCGGCTCACCTCGGGGGGGCCTCTCGCAGCGCTCCCAGTGCTCCCAGTTCTCCCAGTAACCGCTGCAGCCGCTCCCCCTCCCCCAGCAGCGCGAGGGGGGCCCCGCCCAGCCCCTCCCCCCGCACCTGGAACGGGGGGGGGGGTCAGGGGGGGACCCCAAAACCGGGGGGGGGCGGTCAACAGCTCCTCCCCCCACCCAGGGACACCCCAACTCCCCAATTTTAGGGACCCCCCCCCGCCTCCAGTTTTTAGAGACCCCCCCCCCATTTACTGGGACCCCCCATTTATTTGGGTTCCCCCCCATTTATTTGGATTTTGCCCCAATTTTTGGGGTCCCCCCCATACTGTGGGTCCCCCCCATGTTTCGGGGTCCCCCCGTTTTCGGGGTCCCCCCCATGCTCTGGGTCCCCCCATGCTTGGGGTCCCCCCCGTTTTCGGGGTCCCCCCCATGTTTCGGGGTCCCCCCCAGGTTTCAGGGTCCCCCCCATGTTTTGGGGTCCCCCCCACGCTCTGGGTCCCCCCTATGTTTCGGGGTCCCCCCGTTTTCGGGGTCCCCCCCATGCTTGGGGTCCCCCCCACACTCGGGGTCCCCCCCGTTTTCAGGGTCCCCCCCATGTTTCGGGGTCCCCCCCATGTTCTAGATCCCCCCCATGCTCTGGGTCCCCCCCAGTTTTCAGGGTCCCCCCCATACTCTGGATCCCCCCCATGTTTCGGGGTCCCCCCCATGTTTTGGGGCACCCCCATTTTCAGGGTGCCCCCGTTTTTGGGGTCCCCCCGTTTTCGGGGTCCCCCCCATGCTCTGGGTCCCCCCCATGTTTCGGGGTCCCCCCCATGTTTTGGGGTCCCCCCCGTTTTCGGGGTCCCCCCCGTGTTCTGGATCCCCCCCATGTTTCGGGGTCCCCCCCATGTTTTGGGGCACCCCGTTTTCAGGGTGCCCCCATTTTCAGGGTCCCCCCCATGCTCTGGGTCCCCCCCAGTTTTCATGGTCCCCCCCATGTTTCAGGGTCCCCCCCATGTTTCGGGGCACCCCCATTTTCAGGGTGCCCCCGTTTTTGGGGTTCCCCCGTTTTTGGGGTCCCCCCCACGCTCTGGGTCCCCCCCATGTTTTGGGGTCCCCCCCACACTCGGGGTCCCCCCCCATGCTCTGGGTCCCCCCCCGTTTTCGGGGTCCCCCCCATGTTTCGGGGTCCCCCTCACGTTCTGGGTCCCCCCCAGGTTTCAGGGTCCCCCCCATGTTTTGGGGTCCCCCCACGCTCTGGGTCCCCCCCCATGCTTGGGGTCCCCCCCATGCTCTGGGTCCCCCCCAGTTTTCGGGGTCCCCCCCATGTTTCGGGGTCCCCCCCACGCTCGGGGTCCCCCCCCATGCTCGGGGTCCCCCCCATGTTTCGGGGTCCCTCCGTTTTTGGGGTCCCCCCCATGCTCTGGGTCCCCCCCAGTTTTCAGGGTCCCCCCCAAGTTTTGGGGTCCCCCCCGTTTTCGGGGTCCCCCCCATGTTTCGGGGTCCCCCCCATGCTCTGGGTCCCCCCCAGTTTTCAGGGTCCCCCCCAAGTTTTGGGGTCCCCCCAGTTTTCAGGGTCCCCCCCATACTCTGGATCCCCCCCATGTTTCGGGGTCCCCCCCATGTTTTGGGGCACCCCCATTTTCAGGGTGCCCCCGTTTTTGGGGTCCCCCCGTTTTCGGGGTCCCCCCCATGCTCTGGGTCCCCCCCATGCTCGGGGTCCCCCCCATGTCTTGGGGTCCCCCCCGTTTTCGGGGTCCCCCCATGTTCTGGATCCCCCCCATGTTTCGGGGTCCCCCCCATGTTTTGGGGCACCCCGTTTTCAGGGTGCCCCCATTTTCAGGGTCCCCCCCATGCTCTGGGTCCCCCCCAGTTTTCAGGGTCCCCCCCATGTTTCAGGGTCCCCCCCATGTTTCGGGGCACCCCCATTTTCAGGGTGCCCCCGTTTTTGGGGTACCCCCGTTTTTGGGGTCCCCCCCACGCTCTGGGTCCCCCCCATGTTTCGGGGTCCCCCCGTTTTCGGGGTCCCCCCCATGCTCTGGGTCCCCCCCATGTTTCAGGGTCCCCCCGTTTTCGGGGTCCCCCCCATGCTCTGGGTCCCCCCTGTTTTCGGGGTCCCCCCCATGTTTCGGGGTCCCCCCCATGCTCTGGGTCCCCCCCATGCTCGGGGTCCCCCCCGTTTTCGGGGTCCCCCCCATGCTCTGGGTCCCCCCATGCTCAGGGTCCCCCCCATGTTTCGGGGTCCCCCCCGTTTTCGGGGTGCCCCCGTTTTCGGGGTCCCACCTGCTCCTGCAGGGCGCGCAGCCCGCGCCAGCGCCCCCTTGTGGCCGCCTCGAGCGCCCGCAGCCGCCGCCCCCGCCGGACCTGGGGGGGGGGGGGGGCACCCCGAAAATGGGACAAAACCACCCCGGGAACCCCAAAAATCAGATAAAATACACCCCCGGGGACCCCCCAAAAGCCAACAGGATCCCCCTGAACCCCAAATCCCCTGAACCCCCCAATCCCCCCAATATCCCCCCAGGACCCCCCTGAACCCCCAATTCCCCTGAACCCCCAAACTCCCCTGAACCCCCAAATCCCCCTGAACCCCCAAACCCCCTGCACCCCCAAATCCCCCCCAAACCCCCAATCCCCCCCAACCCCCAATTCCCCTGAACCCCCAAACCCCCTGAACCCCCAATCCCCCCCAACCCCCAAGCCCCCCCAAACCCCCAATTCCCCTGAACCCCCAAATCCCCTCGAACCCCCAAACCCCCCGAACCCCCAATTCCCCGGAACCCCCAAACCCCCCAAACCCCAAATCCCCCCGAACTCCCAATTCCCCCCACACCCCCAAACCCCCGAACCCCCAAATCCCCCCGAACCCCCCCCTGAACCCCCAATTCCCCTGAAACCCCAATTCCCCCCGCACCCCCAATTCCCCCGAACCCCCAAACCCCCCGAACCCCCCCAAACCCCCACACCCCCTGAACCCCAAATCCCCCCCAAACCCCCAATTCCCCCCAAACCCCCTGAACCCCCAATATCCCCCCAGGACACCCCTGAACCCCCAAACGCCCCCAAACCCCCTGAACCCCCAATCCCCCCAATATCCCCCCTAGACCCCCTGAACCCCCAAACCCCCTGCACCCCCAAACCCCAATTCCCCAAACCCCCAAATCCCCCTGAACCCCCAAACCCCCCAAACCCCCTGAACCCCCAATCCCCCCAAACCCCCCTGAACCCCCAAACCCCCCAATATCTCCCTGAACCCCCAAACCCCCTGAAACTCCAAATCCCCTGAACCCCCAAATCCCCCTGAACCCCCAAACCCCCCAATATACCCCCAGGACCCCCCTGAACCCCCAAACCCCCCAAATCCCCGTGAACCCCCAAAACCCCGAACCCCCAATTCCCCTGAACCCCCAAACCCCCCAATATCGCCCCAGGACCCCCCCGAACCCCCAAACCCCCCAAATCCCCGTGAACCCCCAAACCCCCGAACCCCCAAATCCCCCCTGAACCCCCAATTCCCCCCAAACCCCCCCAACCCCAAATCCCCCCCAAACCCCCAAATCCCACCAAACCCCCCGAACCCCCAAATCCCCCCTGCACCCCCGAATCCCCCCGCACCCCCAAACCCCCTGAACCCCCAAACCCCCTGCACCCCCAAACCCCCCCGAACCCCCAATTCCCCCCACACCCCCAAACCCCCCAATTCCCCCCAAACCCCCTGAACCCCCAATTCCCCTGAACCCCCAATCCCCCCAATATACCCCCAGGACCCCCTGAACCCCCAAGCCCCCTGCACCCCCAATCCCCCCCAAACCCCCAAATCCCCCCCAAACCCCCCGAACCCCCAAATTCCCCCTGCACCCCCAAACCCCCCACACCCCCAAATCCCCCCCAAACCCCCTGAACCCCCAATCCCCCCAATATCCCCCCAGGACCCCCCTGAACCCCCAATTCCCCTGAACCCCCAAATCCCCCCAAATCCCCCCTGCATCCCCAAATCCCCCTGAACCCCCAAATCCCCCCACACCCCCAAACTCCCTGAACCCCCAATCCCCCCAATATACCCCCAGGACCCCCTGAACCCCCAAACCCCTGCACCCCCAATCCCCCCCAAACCCCCAATTCCCCTGAACCCTCAAACCCCCCGAACCCCCAAATCCCCCCGCACCCCCAAACCCCCTGCACCCCCAAACCCCCCCGAACCCCCAATTCCCCCCGCACCCCCAAACCCCCCAATTCCCCCCAAACCCCCCAAACCCCCAAATCCCCCGAACCCCCAATTCCCCCCGCACCCCCAAACCCCCTGCACCCCCAAACCCCCCAATTCCCCCCAAACCCCCAAATCCCCCCGAACCCCCAATTCCCCCCCGAACCCCCAATTCCCCCCAAACCCCCCAACCCCCCCGAACCCCCAAATCCCCCCGAACCCCCTGAACCCCCAATTCCCCCCCGAACCCCCAATTCCCCCCAAACCCCCCCAAACCCCCCGAACCCCCAATTCCCCCCGCACCCCCAAACCCCCCAATTCCCCCAAACCCCAAAATCCCCTGAACCCCCAAATCCCCCCAATATCTCCCTGAACCCCCAAACCCCCTGCACCCCCAAACCCCCCAATTCCCCCCAAACCCCCCCGAACCCCCAAACCCCCCAATTCCCCCCAAACCCCCCGAACCCCCAAATCCCCCCAAACCCCCTGAACCCCCAATTCCCCCCCGAACCCCCAATTCCCCCCAAACCCCCCAACCCCCCCGAACCCCCAAATCCCCCCGCACCCCCCACTTCTCCCCCGTCCTCACCCCCCGTCGCCGTTGCCGCCGCAGCCGCGTCCCCAGCTCCCCCAGGGTCGGTTTTGGGGGGTCCCGCGGCCCCCGCAGCTGCCGGACCCCCCGATGCAGCCCCCGCCGGGCCCCCCGCAGCCCCGCGGCCTCCAGGGCCAGCCTGGCACCCCGAAAACGGGGCGCCCCAAAAACCAGCCGTCAGGCAGCGCCGCGGAGCCACATCGGGGGGACCGGGGGGGAAATTGGGGGTTTTGGGGTCCCCAAAGGGTCTAAGTCCCATTTTTGGGGGGAACTCAGGGGGTTTTGGGGTCCCCATTGAGCCCGATGGGGGTTTGGGGGAGAACTGGGGGGTTCTGGGGTCCCCATTGAGCCCAGTGGGGGTTTGGGGGAGAACTGGGGGGTTTTGGGGTCCCCATTGAGCCCGATGGGGGTTTGGGGGAGAACTGGGGGGTTTTGGGGTCCCCAAAGGGTCTAAGTCCCATTTTTGGGGGGAACTCAGGGGGTTTTGGGGTCCCCATTGAGCCCGATGGGGTTTGGGGGAGAACTGGGGGATTTTGGGGTCCCCATTTGGTTCAATGGGGGTTTGGGGGAGAACTGGGGGGTTTTGGGGTCCCCCCAGGATCTAAATCCCATTTTTGGGGGGAACTCAGGGGGTTTTGGGGTCCCCATTGAGCCCGATGGGGGTTTGGGGTCCCCAAAGGGTCTAAGTCCCATTTTTGGGGGGAACTCAGGGGGTTTTGGGGTCCCCATTGAGCCCAATGGGGGTTTGGGGGAGAACTGAGGGTTTTGGGGTCCCCATTGAGCCCGATGGGGGTTTGGGGGAGAACTGGGGGGTTTTGGGGTCCCCATTGAGCCCAATGGGGGTTTGGGGGAGAACTGGGGGGTTTTGGGGTCCCCATTTGGTTCAATGGGGGTTTGGGGGAGAACTGGGGGGTTTTGGGGTCCCTATTGAGCCCGATGGGGGTTTGGGGGAGAACCAGGGGGTTTTGGGGTCCCCAAAGGGTCTAAGTCCCATTTTTTGGGGGAATTCAGGGGGTTTTGGGGTCCCCATTGAGCCCGATGGGGGTTTGGGGGAGAACCGGGGGGTTTTGGGGTCCCCATGGAGCCCGATGGGGGTTTGGGGGAGAACTGGGGGGTTTTGGGGTCCCCAAAGGGTCTAAGTCCCATTTGGGGGGGGAATTGGGTGGTTTTGCGGATTCAGGAGCTGTTTTGGGGTTCAGGGGCTGTTTTAGGGTTCAGGGGCCGTTTTGGGGTTCAGGGGCTGTTTTGGGGTTCAGGGGCCCTTTTGGGGTCCCAGGGGCTGGTTTTGGGGTTCAGGAGCTGTTTTGGGGTTCAGGGGCCGTTTTGGGATTCAGGGGCCGTTTTGGGGTCCCAGGGGCTGGTTTTGGGGTTCAGGGGCAGTTTGGGGATTCAGGGGCCGTTTTGGGGTTCAGGGGCTGGTTTTGGGGTTCAGGGGCAGTTTGGGGGTCCCAGGGGCTGGTTTTGGGGTTCAGGGGCTGTTTTAGGGTTCAGGGGCCGTTTTGGGGTTCAGGGGCTGGTTTTGGGGGTTCAGGGGCAGTTTGGGGGTTCAGGGGCTTTTTGGGGGTTCAGGGGCTGTTTTGGGGTTCAGGGGCAGTTTGGGGGTCCCAGGGGCTGGTTTTGGGGTTCAGGGGCTGTTTTGGGGTTCAGGAGCAGTTTTTGGGGTTCAGGGAACGTTTTGGGGTCCCAGGGGCTGTTTTGGGGTTCAGGGGCCATTTGGGGGTTCAGGGGCCGTTTGGGGGTCCCAGGGGCTGGTTTTGGGGTTCAGGGGCTGGTTTTGGGGTTCAGGGGCTCTTTGGGATCCCAGGGGCTGTTTTGGGGTTCAGGGGCCGTTTGGGGGTTCAGGGGCCGTTTTGGGGTCCCAGGGGCTGGTTTTGGGGTTCAGGGGCCGTTTTAGGGTTCAGTGGCCGTTGGGGGTCCCAGGGGCTAGTTTTGGGGTTCAGGGGCTGTTTTGGGGTTCAGGGGCCGTTTTGGGGTCCCAGGGGCTGGTTTTGGGGTTCAGGGGCCGTTTTGGGGTCCCAGGGGCTCTTTTGGGGTTCAGGGGCCGTTTGGGGGTTCAGGGGCTGGTTTTGGGGTTCAGGGGCTGTTTTGGGGTTCAGGGGCTGTTTTGGGGTTCAGGGGCCGTTTTGGGGTCCCAGGGGCTGGTTTTGGGGTTCAGGGGCCGTTTTGGGGTCCCAGGGGCTCTTTTGGGGTTCAGGGGCCGTTTGGGGGTTCAGGGGCTGGTTTTGGGGTTCAGGGGCTGTTTTGGGGTTCAGGGGCCCTTTTGGGGTCCCAGGGACTGGTTTTGGGGTTCAGGGGCTCTTTGGGGGTTCAGCGGCTGTTTTGGAGTTCAGGGGCCGTTTTGGGGTTCAGGGGCTCTTTGGGATCCCAGGGGCTGTTTTGGGGTTCAGTGGCCGTTTGGGGGTCCCAGGGGCTGGTTTTGGGGTTCAGGGGCCGTTTTGGGGTTCAGGGGCTGTTTTGGGGTTCAGGGGCTGTTTTGGGGTTCAGGAGCAGTTTTTGGGGTTCAGGGGCTGTTTTGGGGTTCAGGAGCAGTTTTTGGGGTTCAGGGGCTGTTTTGGGGTTCAGTGGCCGTTTGGGGGTCCCAGGGGCTGTTTTGGGGTTCAGGGGCCGTTTTGGGGTTCAGGGGCTGTTTTGGGGTTCAGGGGCTGTTTTGGGGTTCAGGAGCAGTTTTTGGGGTTCAGGGGCTGTTTTGGGGTTCAGGGGCTGTTTTGGGGTTCAGGGGCCGTTTGGGGGTCCCAGGGGCTGTTTTGGGGTTCAGGGGCTGTTTTGGGGTCCCAGGGGCTGTTTTGGGGTTCAGGGGCCGTTTTGGGGTTCAGGGGCTGTTTTGGGGTTCAGGGGCAGTTTTGGGGTCCCAGGGGCTGTTTTGGGGTTCAGGGGCTGTTTGGGGGTCCCAGGCGCTCTTTGGGGGTTCAGGGCATATTTGGGAGGTTCAGGGGCTGGTTTTGGGGTTCAGGGACTGTTTTGGGGTTCAGGAGCAGTTTGGGGGTTCAGGGGCAGGTGTTGGGGTTACCTGGCGGCCCGCAGGGTTTCGGGGTCCCCCCCCAGGCGCTGCCGCAGCCGCCGCAGCCGGCCCTGCAGGGGGCGCAGCCGAGCGGCCAGGGGGGGCAGCCGGCCCCACAGCGCCCCCACTGCGCCCCACAACTCCTGGGGGGCACCCCGGACACCCCCAAATCAGGGGGGGCCCCACACACCCCCCCCCGAACCCCCAAATCACCCCCTGACCCCCCCAATCACCTCCGCCCCCCCCCGAACCCCCAAATCACCCCCTGACCCCCCCAATCACCTCTGACCCCCCCGAACCCCCAAATCACCCCCTGACCCCCCCAATCACCTCTGACCCCCCCGAACCCCCAAATCACCCCCTGACCCCCCCAATCACCTCCGCCCCCCCCGAACCCCCAAACTCATCCTCACCCCCCCCAATCACCTCCGCCCCCCCCCGAACCCCCAAACTCATCCTCACCCCCCCCAATGACTTTCGGTCCCCCCTGAACCCCCCAAATCAGCCCCTGAACCCCCAAATTAATCCTAAGACCCCCCCAACCCCCCGAAAATTTTTTGGCCCCCCCTGACCCCCCAAATCACCCCCTGACCCCCCCGAACCCCCAAATTAACCCTGACCCCCCCCCAACCCCTCCAATAACCTTTTGACCCCCCGAACCCCCAAATCCCCCCCAGGCCCCCCCCAAACTGCCCCTGACCCCCCCCAATTAATCCTGACCCCCCCCATGACCTTTGACCCCCCCCCACCTGGATGAGGCTCCTCACGGTGGGCGGAGCCTCGGGGTCAAGCTCGGGGTCAAGCTCGGGGTCAAGGTCAAGGTCGGGCTCAGGCTCCGCCTCCCTGGGAGGGGCGGGAACCAGCCCCGATCAAGCCCCGCCCCTTTGTCCTGGCCCCGCCCACAGCCCCCATGTGACCCCCCCTTAACCCCGCCCACCCCAGGAGCCCCGCCCTCATTGGCTGCCCCCACCCCCTTTCCTAAGCCCCGCCCATCGCTCCAAGCCCCACCCCTTCCTAAGCCACGCCCACAGGGTGCACACTAACCCCGCCCCCTCCCTAAGCCCCGCCCCTTCCCCACCGCAAGTGACCCCTTAGCCCCGCCCACCGATCTAAGCTCCGCCCCCTTAAGCCAGACCCGCCACCCCAAAACCCATTAGCCCCGCCCCTCCCCCAGGCCCCGCCCCCTTCCCTAAGCCCCGCCCCCTCCCGCAGGCCACACCCACCCGGGGCGGGGCAGGTGGGAACTCTCCCGGGCCAATCGCTGCAGAGCCCAAAGCACCGAGGCGGGGGGGTGGCGGCTCAGCACGGCCTGCAGGGGGCGCACGGGGTCAGGGGACCCAGGAGTGCCCCAGAGACCCGGGAGTTCGGGGGGGACCCAGGAGTTCGGGGGGGACCCAGGAGTTCGGGAGGGACCCAGGAGTTCGGGGGGGGACCCAGGAGTTCGGGAGGGACCCAGGAGTTCGGGGGGGGACCCAGGAGTTCGGGAGGGACCCAGGAGTTCAGGGGGGACCCAGGAGTTCGGGAGGGGACCCAGGAGTTCGGGAGGGACCCAGGAGTTCGGGAGGGGACCCAGGAGTTCAGGGGGGACCCAGGAGTTCGGGAGGGGACCCAGGAGTTCGGGGGAGCCAGGAGTTCAGGGGGGACCCAGGAGTTCGGGAGGGACCCAGGAGTTCGGGAGGGACCCAGGCGTCCGGGAGGGACCCAGGAGTTCTGAGAGGGACTCAAATAGGGGACCCAGGAGTTCAGGGAGGGACCCAGGAGTTCGGGAGGGACCCAGGCGTCCGGGGCTCCCACCTCAGCCTCCCGCCGCCAGCGCTGATTCGCCGCCTCCATCAGCTCCCGTGTCCTGTGGGGACGATTGACAGGTGGGGGATGATTGGCAGGTGGGCACGATTTACAGCATGGAAAACATGATTGACGGTAGGGGATAATTGACAGGACGCGGAGAATGATTGATAGCTGGGGGATGATTGACAGCAGGGGGATGATTGACGGGTGGGGGACGATTGATGGGTGGGGGGATGACGGGTGGGGGGATGATGGACAGGTAGGGGGATGATAGACAGCGGGGGGATGATTGACAGCAGGGGGATGATTGACAGGTAGTCAGATGATTGACGGGTGGGGATGACTGACAGTGCGGGACGACTGACGGGTGGGAATAATTGACAGGTGGGGATGATTGACAGAGAGATGACTGACGGGTGAGGATGATTGACGGGTGGGGATGATTGAGGGGTGGGGATGACTGACGGGTGGGGATGATTGACAGGTGAGATAATTGACGAGTGGGATGATTGATAGGGGATGATTGACAGTGGGGGGATAATTGACGGGTGGGGATGATTGACAGGTGGGGATGACTGACAGGTGGGGATGATTGACGGGTGGGCGTGTCTGACCTGCTGGCCGGCCGCGTCTCCAGCCCCGCCCCCAGCGCCGCCGCCCGGGCGCTGCACACGGCACGGACCGCCCCCTGGGGGCGGGGCCGGTCAGAGACACGCCCCCCAGGCCCCGCCCCCCCCGCCCTAACCCCCTGCCCGGCCCCGCCCCCTCCCAGGCCCCGCCCCCCCACCGGCCCCGCCCCCCCCGCCAGACCCCGCCCACTCCCAGCCCCCGGCCCCGCCCCCTCCCAGGCCCCGCCCCTCCCAGGCCCCGCCCCTCCCAGGCCCCGCCCCCTCCCAGGCCCCGCCCCCCGCACTCACCAGCACTTCCGGCTCCGCCCCCCCCGGCCTGCGGGGCCACGAGAAGCTCAAACTGGGGCCAAAAAGCGACAATTTAGGGCCCAAGCGACACCCCCGGGGCCACGGGGGACAAGTTCACGCCCCAAAGCGACGGTTTTAAGCCCCAAAATGACAGTTTTAGGTCCAAACGAACAATTTTTAGCCCCAAAGCGACGCTTTCAAGATCACAAGTGACGCTTTGGGGTCACAAAGTGACAATTTTAAGCCCCAAAGCGACAGTTTTAGGGCCAAAAATGTTACTTTTGGGGCCACCGGTGCCGCTTCTGGGTCCCAAAGTGGCAATTTTCGGCCCCAAAGCGACAGTTTTAGGGCCAAAAATGTCACTTTTGGGGCCACCGGTGAGAATTTCGGGGCCACCTGTGACGCTTTTTTGGGCTCAAATCCCCATTTTGGGGCCAAAAATGACGGTTTTAGGGGCACTTGTGGGGCTGTGGGAAGGACACCCCCCCCCCAAGCCCCGCCCCCCCCCGAGACCACGCCCCCAGCCCCGCCCCCGAGGGAGACCACGCCCCCCAAGCCCCCCCGAGACCACACCCCCCCCGAAGCCCCGCCCCCCGGAAGCCCCGCCCCATGTGACTCACCCCTGGGGGGGGCGCAGGGCCTCTGACCCCGCCCCCAGGCGCCGCCCCGCCCGCTCAAGCTCCGCCCCCAGCAGCCGCAGCTCCGCCCCCCGCCGAAGCTCCGCCCACCGGCGGGACAGCCCCGCCCCCAGTGCCGCCTCTGGAAGGGGGGGGGAAAAAAAGGGGGGGGGGGGGGTCAGGGGACCCAGGCGTCCGGGTGCCCCTGAGCCCCCCCAAATAAAGGACCCAGGCGTCCGGGGACACCCTAATAAGGGACCCAGGCGTCCGGGTGCCCCCCCAAAACCCCCCATAAGGGACCCAGGCGTCCGGGGACCCCCAAGTAAAGGACCCAGGCGTCCGGATGCCCCCCCACCAAGGGACCCAGGCGTCCGGGGACCCCCAAATAAAGGACCCAGGCGTCCGGGCGCCCCCCCACCAAGGGACCCAGGCGTCCGGGCACCCCCAAGTAAAGGACCCAGGCGTCCGGGCGCCCCCCCATAAGGGACCCAGGCGTCCGGGGACACCCTAAAAAGGGACTCAGGCATCCGGGGGCCCCCCCACCAAGGGACCCAGGCATCCGGGGACCCCCAAATAAAGGACCCAGGCGTCCGGGCGCCCCCCCACCAAGGGACCCAGGCGTCCGGGGACCCCCAAATAAAGGACCCAGGTGTCCGGGTGCCCCCCCACCAAGGGACCCAGGCGTCCGGGGACCCCCAAACAAAGGACCCAGGCGTCCGGGCGCCCCCCCACCAAGGGACCCAGGCGTCCGGATGCCCCCCCACCAAGGGACCCAGGCGTCCGGGCGCCCCCCCACCAAGGGACCCAGGTGTCCGGGGACCCCCAAACAAAGGACCCAGGCGTCCGGGCGCCCCCCCACCAAGGGACCCAGGCGTCCGGGGACCCCCAAATAAAGGACCCAGGCGTCCGGGCACCCCCAAATAAAGGACCCAGGCGTCCGGGGACACCCTAATAAGGGACCCAGGCATCCGGGTGCCCCCCCAAAACCCCCCATAAGGGACCCAGGCGTCCGGGGACCCCCAAATAAAGGACCCAGGCGTCCGGGTGCCCCCCCACCAAGGGACCCAGGCGTCCGGGGACCCCCAAACAAAGGACCCAGGCGTCCGGGTGCCCCCCCACCAAGGGACCCAGGCGTCCGGGGACCCCCAAACAAAGGACCCAGGCGTCCGGGCGCCCCCCCACCAAGGGACCCAGGCGTCCGGATGCCCCCCCACCAAGGGACCCAGGCGTCCGGGCACCCCCAAATAAAGGACCCAGGCGTCCGGGCGCCCCCCTACCAAGGGACCCAGGCGTCCGGGGACCCCCAAACAAAGGACCCAGGCGTCCGGGTGCCCCCCCACCAAGGGACCCAGGCATCCGGGGACCCCCAAACAAAGGACCCAGGCGTCCGGGCGCCCCCCCACCAAGGGACCCAGGCGTCCGGGCACCCCCAAACAAAGGACCCAGGCATCCGGGTGCCCCCCCACCAAGGGACCCAGGCGTCCGGGGACCCCCAAATAAAGGACCCAGGCGTCCGGGTGCCCCCCCACCAAGGGACCCAGGCGTCCGGGGACCCCCAAATAAAGGACCCAGGCGTCCGGGCGCCCCCCCACCAAGGGACCCAGGCGTCCGGGGACCCCCAAACAAAGGACCCAGGCGTCCGGGCGCCCCCCCGCTCACCCAGCTCCAGCGCCGCCTCCTGGGCCCCCCCCAGGGCCCCCCCCAGCCCCCCCACTTCCTGCTGCAGCCGCCGAACGGCCCCGCCCAGCGCCGGCTCCGCCCCCTGCGGGGTCAAAGGGCAAAGGTCAGTGACCCCCCCAACCCCCTGACCCCCCCAATCCCCCCTGAACCCCCAAACCCCCTGAACCCCCAAAATCCCCTGAACCCCAAAACCTCAGGACCCCCCAAATTCCCCCTGAACCCCCAAATCCCCCCAAAACCCCAAATTCCCCTAAACTCTCCGGACCCCCCAAATTTACCCCTGAACCCCCAAAATCCCCAGAACCCCCAAACCCTCAGGACCCCCCAAATTAACCCCCAACCCCCAAATCCCCCCAAAACCCCAAAATCCCCTGAACCCCCAAACCCCCTGACCCCCCAAAACCTCAGGACCCCCCAAATTCTCTCTGAAGCCCCAAATCCCCCCAAAACCCCAAATTCCCCTAAACTCTCCGGACCCCCCAAATTTACCCCTGAACCCCCAAAATCCCCTGAACCCCCAAGCCCCCAGAACCCCCCAAAATCCCCTGACCCCCCAAAATCCCCTGAACCCCAAAACCTCAGGACCCCCCAAATTCCCTCTGAACCCCCAAATCCCCCCAAAACCCCAAATTCCCCTAAACTCTCACGACCCCCCAAATTTACCCCTGAGCCCCCAAACCCCCTGACCCCCCAAAACCTCAAGACCTCCCAAATTCCCTCTGAACCCCCAAATCCCCCCAAAACCCCAAATTCCCCCTGAACCCCCAAATCCCCCCAAAACCCCAAATTCCCCTAAACTCTCAGGACCCCCCAAATTTACCCCTGAACCCCCAAAATCCCCAGAACCCCCAAACCCCCTGAACCCCCAAATCCCCCCAGATTTACCCCTGAACCCCCAAAATCCCCTGAACCCCCAAACCCCCTGAACCCCCAAATTAACCCCCAAATTCCCCCTGAACCCCAAATTCCCCCTGAACCCCAAAATCCCCTGAACCCCCAAAACCTCAGGACCCCCCAAATCCCCCCAAAACCCCAAATTCCCCTAAACTCTCAGGACCCCCCAAATTTACCCCTGAACCCCCAAACCCCCCCAAATTCCCCCCGAACCCCCAAAATCCCGTCACCTCCGTCTCCAGGTGCCGGTACCTGAACCCCGAGTTAAGGACCAAACCCGGGGGCACTTTTGGGGGGACCCCCCCAATTTCAGGGCATTTCAAGGGGTTTGGGGGGCTCCTGTGGATTTTTGGGGTCCCCCCCCATTTTTTGGGGTCCCCCCATATTTTGGGGTCCCCCCTATATTTTGGGGTCCCCCCCATATTTCAGAGGGTCCCCCCCATATTTCAGGGTCCTCCCCTTATTTTGGGGTCCCCCCCAATATTTTAGGGTCCCCCCCATATTTCAGACTCCCCCCTGTATTTTGGGCCTCTCCCCCATATTTTGGGGTCCCCCCCATTTTTGGGGTCCTCCCAATTCTTGGGGTCCCCCCCATATTTTGGGGTGCCCCCATATTTTGGGGTCCCCCCACATTTTGGGGACCCCCCCACATTTTGGGCCCCCCCATTTTGGGCCCCCCCCACATTTTGGGGTCCCCCCCATTCTTGGGGTCCCCCCCACATTTTGGGGACCCCCCCATTTTTGGGGTCCCCCCCATTTTTGGGCCTCCCTCATATTTTGGGGTCCCCCCATATTTTGGCCCCCCCCCATTTTTGGGGACCCCCCCACGTTTTGGGGTCCACCCCACATTTTGGGGACCCCCCCATATTTTGGGGTCCCCCCCACATTTTTGGGCCTCCCCCATATTTTGGGGTCCCCCCATATTTTGGGGTCCCCCCACATTTTGGGGTCCCCCCACATTTTGCCCCCCCCCCCACATTTTGGGGTCCCCCCATTTTTGGGGTCCCCCCACATTTTGGGCCCCCCCCCACATTTTGGGGACCCCCATTTTTGGGGACCCCCCCACATTTTGGGGTCCTCCCCATTCTTGGGGTTCCCCCCCATTTTGGGGTCCCTCCCACATTTTGGGGTCCCCCCCCATTTTTGGGGCGTCCCCCCCCAATTTTTGGGGTGCAGCGGATTCCACAGCAGGTTCCCCCGAATCATCTTCACGGTCCTGGGGACACAAACCACCCCCCCCCACCCCCCCCAAAATTAAACTCCGCCCCCTCCCCCGGACGCCTGGGTCCCTCCGGACGCCTGGGTCCTCTCCAGATGTCGGGGGGTCCCCCCGCCCCCCCCCCCCCCCAAATTTGGGGGGTCCCCCCCCCCAATTACCGGGGGTGTCGCACGTGCCGGGTGACGAATTCCCAGATGGGGCCACAGGAACCTGAGCACAACCTGGGGGGGGGGGGAGAGAAAAATGGGGGGTCAGGGGGACCCCAAAAATGGGGGGGACCCCAAAAATGGAGGCGACACCCCCCAAGGGACCCCAAAAGTGGGGGGGACCCCAAAATCCTCTGGGACACCCCCCCCCCCCCCCCAGTACCAAGGGGACCCCAAAATGTGGGGGGGGACCCCAAAAATGGGGGGAACCCCAAAACCCCAGGGGGGTCCGGGGGGGGGAGATTTGGGGGTTCGGGGGGGTCCCCAAAGGGTCTAAAATCCAATTTTGGGGGGAAATCGGGGGTTTTTGGGGTCCCCAAAGGGTCTAAAATCCAATTTTGGGGGGAAATCGGGGGGTTTTGGGGTCCCCAAAGGGACTAAAATCCAATTTTGGGGGAAAATTTGGCGGATTTGGGGTCCCCAAGGGGTCTAAAATCCAATTTTGGGGGAAAATCGGGGGGTTTTGGGGTCCCCAAAGGGTCTAAAATCCAATTTTGGGGGGAAATCGGGGGATTTTGGGGTCCCCAAAGGGTCTAAATTCAATTTTGGGGGAAAATCGGGGGATTTTGGGGCCCCCAAAGGGACTAAAATCCAATTTTGGGGGAAAATTTGGCGGTTTTGGGGTCCCCAAAGGGTCTAAAATCCATTTTTGGGGGAAAATTTGGCGGATTTGGGGTCCCCAAAGGTCTAAAATCCAATTTTGGGGGGAAATCGGGGGGTTTTGGGGTCCCCAAAGGGACTAAAATCCAATTTTGGGGGGAAAATTTGGCGGATTTGGGGTCCCCAAAGGGTCTAAATTCCAATTTTGGGGGGAAATCGGGGGGTTTTGGGTCCCCAAAGGGTCTAAAATCCAATTTTGGGGGAAAATTGGGGGATTTTGGTGTCCCCAAAGGGTCTAAAATCCAATTTTGTGGGGAAATCGGGGGGTTTTGGGGTCCCCAAAGGGTCTAAATTCCAATTTTGGGGGGAAATCGGGGGGTTTTGGGGTCCCCAAAGGGACTAAAATCCAATTTTGGGGGAAAATTTGGCGGATTTGGGGTCCCCAAAGGGTCTAAATTCAATTTTGGGGGGAAATCGGGGGATTTTGGGGTCCCCAAAGGGTCTAAATTCCAATTTTGGGGGAAAATCGGGGGGTTTTGGGGTCCCCAAAGGGTCTAAAATCCAATTTTGGGGGAAAATTTGGCGGTTTTGGGGTCCCCAAAGGGTCTAAATTCCAATTTTGGGGGAAAATCGGGGGTTTTGGGGTCCCCAAAGGGTCTAAAATCCAATTTTGGGGGGAAATCGGGGGGTTTTGGGGCCCCCAAAGGGTCTAAAATCCAATTTTGGGGGAAAATCGGGGGGTTTTGGGGCCCCCAAAGGGTCTAAAATCCAATTTTGGGGGGAAACCGGGGGTTTTTGGGGCCCCCAGAGGGTCTAAACGCCATTTTTGGGGTGAATTTCGGGGTTTTTTGGGCTGCCCAGGGGGTCCCAGCGGCCGTTTGAAGCGGGAATTCGGGGTTTTCGGGGCCGCCGCGCAGCCCATTAGCGATTCCCGGGGGTTCCCGCGTTGGTTTTGGGGTGAATTGCGGGGGTTTCGGGGTTTTACCTGCGCAGCACCGGCCCGGGCGGGGGCGGCAGCTCCATCTCGGTGCGGGCCCAGCGGCCCAGAGCGGCCTCCATGGCGGGCCGCGCCGGAAGTGGGAAAGCGCGGGAACCGCGGGGCACCACGGGAGTTGTAGTCCAGGCGGGGCGCGGGGATAATGGAGCTCTATGGGAGCCGCGGGGCACCATGGGAGTTGTAGTCCCGGAAGCGGCTTTAAACGGCGGCCTACGGCGGCGCGGGGCACGACGGGAGTTGTAGTTTCAGAGGCACGTGGGTATAATGGAGCTCTATGGGAGCCGCGGGGCACCATGGGAGTTGTAGTCCCGGAAGCGGCTTTAAACGGCGGCCTGCGGCGGCGCGGGGCACGACGGGAGTTGTAGTTTCAGAGGCACGTGGGTATAATGGGGCTCTATGGGAGCCGCGGGGCATCATGGGAGTTGTAGGCCAAGAACGGGGCTCTGGGGGCAAAACCATTATGGGCTTGGGGGGGGGGGAACCCCCCAAATTTTAGGGGTTTTGGGGGGGAGGGGAGAATTGGGGACCCCCCCCAAGGATGGGGGAGGGGCTCGGGGGTCCCCCCGCCCCCCCCCCAAAAAAAAACTCCACCCGAGGCCTTTTATTTTTTGGGGGGGGGTGTCGTCACTTTATTAGCAACCCCCCCAAATTTTGGGGGGGGTCCAGCGCTGCCAGCAAAGAATCCACGGCCCTGGTTGGGGGGGATAAAAGGGGGTGTCGGGGACCCAGGCGTCCGGGAGGGGGACCCAGGCGTCCGGGGGATGGGGGGGGGGGGACACACCCCCAAAATTTGGGGGGGGGGGGGGGGGGGGTCGTACCGGAGCCGCCCCCGCAGCGCCCGGCGCCGCCCCCGCAACAGCCGCAGGATGGGGTCGCCCCCGAAATCTGGGGGGACACGGGGGGCGGGGACCCATAAGTGACCCCCCCAGACCCATAAGTGACCCCTGGGACCCATAAGTGACCCCCCCAGACCCATAAGTGACCCCCCCCGGACCCATAAGTGACCCCTGGGACCCATAAGTGACCCCCCCAGACCCATAGGTGACTCCCCGGACCCATAAGTGACCCCCAAATTCCCCCCTGGGACCCCCAAGAGAAACCGTCAGCCCCACAAGTGACCCCCCCAGGACCCATAAGTGACCCCCCAGACCCATAAGTGACCCCCTGGACCCATAAGTGACCCCCCCAGACCCATAAGTGACCCCTGGGACCCATAAGTGACCCCCAAATTCCTCCCTGGGACCCCCAAGACAAACCGTCGGCCCCATAAGTGACCCCCTGGACCCATAAGTGACCCCCCCAGACCCATAAGTGACCCCTGGGACCCATAAGTGACCCCCAAATTCCCCCCTGGGACCCCCAAGACAAACCGTCAGCCCCATAAGTGACCCCCCCAGGACCCATAAGTGACCCCCCCAGACCCATAAGTGACCCCCATGGACCCACAAGTATCTCATTGGACCCATAAGTGACCCCCCAGACCCATAAGTGACCCCCGGGACCCATAAGTGACACCCCCAGACCCCCAAATTCCCCCCTGGGACCCCCAAGACAAACCGTCAGCCCCACAAGTGACCCCCCCAGACCCATAAGTGGCCCCCCCGGACCCATAAGTGACCCCTGGGACCCATAAGTGACCCCCAAATTCCCCCCTGGGACCCCCAAGAGAAACCGTCAGCCCCACAAGCGACCCCCCCAGGACCCATAAGTGCCCCCCCAGACCCATAAGTGACCCCCCAGACCCATAAGTGACCCCCATGGACCCACAAGTGTCTCATTGGACCGATAAGTGACCCCCGGGACCCATAAGTGACACCCCCAGACCCCCAAATTCCCCCCTGGGACCCCCAAGACAAACCGTCGGCCCCATAAGTGACCCCCTGGACCCATAAGTGACCCCTGGGACCCATAGGTGACCCCTGGGACCCATAAGTGACCCCCAAATTCCCCCCTGGGACCCCCAAGACAAACCGTCAGCCCCACAAGTGACCCCCCAGACCCATAAGTGACCCCCCAGACCCATAAGTGACCCCCATGGACCCACAAGTGTCTCATTGGACCCACAAGTGACCCCCCCTGGACCCATAAGTGACCCCTGGGACCCATAAGTGACCCCCAAATTCCCCCCTGGGACCCCCAAGAGAAACCGTTAGCCCCATAAGTGACCCCCCCCAGACCCATAAGTGACCCCCCAGACCCATAAGTGACTCCCCGGACCCATAAGTGACCCCCAAATTCCCCCCTGGGACCCCCAAGACAAACGGTCAGCCTCACAAGTGACCCCCCCGAGACCCATAAGTGCCCCCCCCGGACCCATAAGTGACCCCTGGGACCCATAAGTGACCCCCAAATTCCCCCCGGGACCCCCAAGAGAAACCGTCAGCCCCACAAGTGACCCCCCCCAGGACCCATAAGTGCCCCCCCAGACCCATAAGTGACCCCTGGGACCCACAAGAGAAACTGTCAGCCCCACAAGTGACCCCCCCAGGACCTATAAGTGACCCCCATGGACCCACAAGTATCTCATTGGACCCATAAGTGACCCCCCAGACCCATAACTGACCCCTGGGACCCATAAGTGACCCCCCCCCAGACCCCCAAATTCCCCCCTGGGACCCCCAAGAGAAACCGTCAGCCCCACAAGTGACCCCCCCCAGGACCCATAAGTGACCCCCAGACCCATAAGTGACCCCTGGGACCCATAAGTGACCCCCCCGGACCCATAAGTGACCCCTGGGACCCATAAGTGACCCCCAAATTCCCCCCTGGGACCCCCAAGAGAAACCGTCAGCCCCACAAGTGACCCCCCCCAGGACCCATAAGTGACCCCCAGACCCATAAGTGACCCCCCAGCCCCTCACCCGGCTCCTGCTGCCCCACGGCCCCATCGTGCCCCACGGCTGTGCCCCACGGAACCTGCGGGGCAAACAGACCCACGGATCAGCCCCATAGACCAGCCCCATAGATCAGCCCCATAGACCGGCCCCATAGACCAGTCCCATAGACCAGCCCCATAGATCAGCCCCATAGACCGGCCCCATAGATCAGCCCCACAGCTCCTGCGAGACACCCAGACCCATAGACCAGCCCCATAGATCAGACCCACAGATCAGCCCCATAGACCAGCCCTACAGATCAGCCCCATAGACCGGCCCCATAGACCGGCCCCATAGACCAGCCCCACAGATCAGCCCCATAGACCAGCCCCATAGATCGGCCCCATAGATCGGCCCCATAGACCGGCCCCATAGATCAGCCCCATAGACTGGCCCCATAGAACAGCCCCATAGATCGGCCCCATAGATCAGCCCCATAGACCGGACCCATAGACCAGCCCCATAGATCAGCCCCATAGACCGGCCCCATAGACCGGCCCCATAGACCAGCCCCATAGATCAGCCCCATAGACCAGCCCCATAGATCAGCCCCATAGACCGGCCCCATAGACCAGCCCCATAGATCAGCCCCATAGATCAGCCCCATAGATCGGCCCCATAGACCGGCCCCATAGCCCCATAGACCAGCCCCATAGATCAGCCCCATAGACCAGCCCCATAGATCGGCCCCATAGATCAGCCCCATAGCCCCATAGACCAGCCCCATAGACCGGCCCCATAGATCAGCCCCATAGACCGGCCCCATAGATCAGCCCCATAGCCCCATAGACCAGACCCATAGACCACCCCCATAGATCAGCCCCATAGACCGGCCCCATAGATCAGCCCCACGGACCAGCCCCATAGATCAGCCCCATAGCCCCATAGATCGGCCCCATAGACCAGCCCCATAGACCGGCCCCATAGACCAGCCCCATAGCCCCATAGACCGGCCCCATAGACCGGCCCCATAGATCAGCCCCATAGCCCCATAGACCGGCCCCATAGACCGGCCCCATAGACCAGCCCCATAGATCGGCCCCATAGATCGGCCCCATAGACCAGCCCCATAGACCGGCCCCATAGACCGGCCCCATAGACCAGCCCCATAGACCAGCCCCATAGACCGGCCCCATAGACCAGCCCCATAGATCAGCCCCATAGACCGGCCCCATAGACCGGCCCCATAGACCGGCCCCATAGCCCCATAGACCACCCCCATAGATCAGCCCCATAGACCGGCCCCATAGACCGGCCCCATAGACCAGCCCCATAGATCAGCCCCATAGCCCCATAGACCGGCCCCATAGACCGGCCCCATAGATCAGCCCCACGGACCAGCCCCATAGATCAGCCCCATAGCCCCATAGCCCAGCCCCATAGATCAGCCCCATAGACCGGCCCCGCGGCCCCGCCCCCCACGCCCACCTCCTGGCAGCCGCCCCTCGGGGGCTGCCGAGCATCATGGGAGTCACGTGACCCCCAAGATGGCTCCCGCCGCGGGGCATCGCGAGCGTCACGTGACCCCGGGCGCGTCTCCCGCCGCAGAGGATCATGGGAGCGGCTCCTGGTCGGCCCAGGGGCCTCGGGGGGGTCACGTGACCCCAGACATGGCCGCCGCCGCTGGGCGTCACGGGGGTCACGTGACCCCAAACATGGCGCCTCCCGCGAGGGGTCACGTGACCTCCCAGGCGGCGCCCGCAGGAGCCGCCATTGGAGGAGGGGGTCGGGGTGGGCGGGGCCGGCCTGGGGCTCCGCCCCCCGGGGGCGGGGCTGCTGGGGGGGGCGGGGCCGGCGGCTCAGGACGGCCTGGCTGGGGGGGGAGGGGCCAAATGGTGACCACGCCCCCCACGAAGAGGTCACGCCCCCAACAGAGAGACCACGCCCCCCACAAAGAGGCCACGCCCCCAAAACAGAGACCACACCCCCAAACAAAACCCACGCCCCCAAAACAGAGACCACGCCCCCAAAACAGAGACCACGCCCCAACAAAGAGACCACGCCCCCAAGCAGAGAGTACACGCCCCCCAAACAGAGACCACACCCCCAACAAAGAGACCACACCCCCCAAGAGGCCACACCCCCAAACCAGAGGCCACGCCCCCAAAACAGAGACCACACCCCCAAACAAAAACCACGCCCCAAAACAGAGACCACACCCCCAACAAAGAGACCACACCCCCAACAAAGAGACCACGCCCCCCAAACAGAGACCACACCCCCAAAACAGGCCACGCCCCCAAGCAGAGAGTCCACGCCCCCAAAACAGAGTCCACGCCCCAACAAAGAGACCACGCCCCCAACGAAGAGACCACGCCCAAAAAGGAGAGGCCACGCCCCCAAAACAAAGACTACGCCCCCCAGAAACCACGCCCCCAAAACAGAGACCACACCCCCAAAGAAAAAGACCACGCCCCCCAGAGACCACACCCCCAACAAAGAGACCACGCCCCATAGGCCACGCCCCCAACCGAGGCCACGCCCCCAACAAAGACACCACGCCCCCAAACAGAGAGACCACGCCCCCCCAAGAGGCCACGCCCCCAACAAAGAGCCCACGCCCAAAGGGGCCCAGAGCCCATTTTGGGGGGAAATCGGGGGGTTTTGGGGTCCCCAAAGGGTCTAAATTCCAATTTTGGGGGAAAATTTGGGTTTTTGGGGTCCCCAAAGGGTCTAAAATCCAATTTTGGGGGAAAATCGGGGGTTTTGGGGTCCCCAAAGGGTCTAAATTCCATTTTTGGGGGGAATTTCAGGGATTTTGGGCTCCCCAGTGGGTCCCAGTGCCCATTTTGGGGGGAAATTGGGGGTTTTGGGGGACCACGCCCCCCCCCCATTACCTCCTCCTCAGCAGCCAATCCGCGCGCTCCTCCAGCCCCAGCTCCCGCGTGACGTCAGCCGGCGTCATGCTGACGTCAACCCCCCCCCCAAAACCCTCCGTTTTCACCCCAAAATTGTGGGACGCCCCGGAGGCTCCGCCGCCCCCGCTAGGCCGCGGCGACGCGTCCCGCCGCCCTCCCATTGGCCAATCGCTGCGCCCGCCCCCTCGCGGGAGCCAATCAGCGTGCGAGAACGGGGAAAGGAGGGGGCGGTGCCGCGCGGCGCGCCGCGGTGCCCGCTGGGAATTGTAGTCCCGCGGGGTGTGGGGGGGGCGGCCGCCAAACGGCGCGCAACGTGGCGACGGACTACAACTCCCGTCGTGCCCCGCGGCGCGCTGCACGGCGCCACGCCCCCTCGCCCCCCTTGTCGCTCGCTGATTGGCTCCCGCGAGGGGGCGGGCGCAGCGATTGGCCAATGGGAGGGCGGCGGGCCCGCTGAGGCAGCGGCGGCGGCTGAGGGGAGCGGTGAGGGGGGGGGGCGGCCGGTTTTGGGGCGTTTTAAGTTATTTTGGGGGGTCCCCGGGGGGCCAGGAGGGTCCCCGGGGGGTCTGGGGGGTCCCCGGGAGGTTTTTTGGGGGAAACCGGGGGGTTCGGGAGGTTTTCGGGGCGTCCAGGGGGGGTCGGGATGGGGAGGAGACGGGGGGGACCCAGGCGTCCGGGTGACCCCGTGACCTCTGCCATAGGGGACCCAGGCGTCCGGGTGACCCCGTGACCCCGCGATGCTGTCGGTCAAGGTCAAGGTGGAGAAGCCGGGTGAGCCCCAGCCCCCACCCTTGTCACCCCCCCCCCCCTCCCCGAGTTTGGGGGGACCCAGGAGTGCGGGGGGACCCAGGAGTACCCCGTGTGACCCCCCATAACCTCCAATGGCCCCAATGTGCCCCATGTCCCCCTGTCCCCATGTCCCCCTGTCCCCATTATGTCCCATTGTCCCCCATTGTCCCCCTGTCCCCATGTCCCCATGTCCCCATGTCCCCATATCCCCATATCCCCCTGTCCCCCTGTCCCCATGTCCCCTTGTCCCCCTGTCCCCATTGTCCCCATGTCCCTATATCCCTCTGTCCCCCTGTACCCCTGTCCCCATGTCCCCCTGTCCCCCTGTCCCCATATCCCCCTGTCCCCCTGTCCCCATGTCCCCCTGTCCCCCTGTCCCCATGTCCCCATATCCCCATGTCCCCATATCCCCATATCCCCCTGTCCCCCTGTCCCCCTGTCCCCATGTCCCCCTGTCCCGCTGTCCCCATGTCCCCATATCCCCCTGTCCCCCTGTCCCCATGTCCCCATGTCCCCCTGTCCCCATGTCCCCATATCCCCATGTCCCCATATCCCCATATCCCCATATCCCCATATCCCCATATCCCCCTGTCCCCGTGTCCCCATGTCCCCCTGTCCCCCTGTCCCCCTGTCCCCATGTCCCCCTGTCCCCCTGTCCCCATATCCCCATGTCCGCCTGTCCTCATGTCCCCCTGTCCCCATTATGTCCCATTGTCCCCCATTGTCCCCCTGTCCCCATGTCCCCCCAATATCCCCATTGTCCCCATTGTCCCCAATGTCCCCACATCTCCCATTGCCCCCATTGTCCCCATGATGTCCCCCCATTGTCCCCCAATGTCCCCAATGTCCCCACATCCTCCAATGTCCCCAATGTCCCCACTGTCCCAAACGTCCCAAATGTCCCCATTGCCCCCAATGCCCCCATTGTCCCCACTGTCCCCAATGTCCCAAATGTCCCCATTGCCCCCATTGGCCCCAACATCCCCCAATGTCCCCACTGTCCCCATTGTCCCCACTGTCTCCACATCCCCCAATGTCCCCATTGTCCCTATTATCCCCGCATCCCCCATTGTCCCCAATACCCCCCTGTCCCACCATGTCCCCCATTATCCCCAATGTCCCCGCATCCCCCGTTGTCCCCCTGTCCCCATTATGTCCCATTGTCCCCACTGTCCCCAATGTCCCCAGTGTCCCCATATCCCCCAATGCCCCCCTTGCCCCATTGTCCCCCATTGCCCCCACTGTCCCCAATGTCCCCGTATCCCCCATTGCCCCCATTGTCCCCCATTGTCCCCCATTGTCCTCATTGTCCCCATTGTCCCCATTGTCCCCAATGGCCCCATTGTCCCCATTGTCCCCAGTGGCCCCATTGTCCACATTGTCCCCATTGTCCCCAATGGCCCCATTGTCCCCATTGTCCCCATTGCCCCCACTGTCCCCAATGTCCCCATATCCCCCAATTGCCCCCATTGTCCCCATTGTCCCCAATGTCCCCAATGTCCCCATTGTCCCCAACGCCCCTATTGCCCCCACTTTCCCCCATGTCCCCATATCCCCCAATGTCCCCATTGCCCCCGTATCCCCCATTGCCCCCGTTGCCCCCACTGTCCCCAATGTCCCCAATGCCCCCATTGTCCCCCATTGTCCCCCATTGTCCCCATTGTCCCCAGTGGCCCCATTGTCCACATTGTCCCCATTGTCCCCAATGGCCCCATTGTCCCCATTGTCCCCATTGTCCCCGTTGCCCCCACTGTCCCCAATGTCCCCATATCCCCCAATGCCCCCATTGTCCCCCATTGTCCCCATTGTCCCCAATGGCCCCATTGTCCCCATTGTCCCCATTGCCCCCACTGTCCCCAATGTCCCCATATCCCCCAATTGCCCCCATTGCCCCCATTGTCCCCAATGTCCCCATTGTCCCCAATGTCCCCACATCCCCCAATGTCCCCCTGTCCCCCCAATGTCCCCAATCTCGCCATTGCCCCCATTGCCCCCAATGTCCCCATTGCCCCCATTGCCCCCAATGTCCCCGTTGTCCCCAACGCCCCTATTGCCCCCACTTTCCCCCATGTCCCCATATCCCCCAATGTCCCCATTGCCCCCGTATCCCCCATGGCCCCCGTTGCCCCCACTGTCCCCAATGTCCCCATATCCCCCAATTGCCCCCATTGTCCCCCATTGTCCCCAATGTCTCCACATCCCCCAATGTCCCCCTGTCCCCCCAATGTCCCCAATCTCGCCATTGTCCCCATTGCCCCCAATGTCCCCAATGTCCCCAATGTCCCCGTTGTCCCCAACGCCCCTATTGCCCCCACTTTCCCCCATGTCCCCATATCCCCCAATGTCCCCATTGCCCCCGTATCCCCCATGGCCCCCGTTGCCCCCACTGTCCCCAATGCCCCCATTGTCCCCCATTGTCCCCATTGTCCCCAGTGGCCCCATTGTCCACATTGTCCCCATTGTCCCCAATGGCCCCATTGTCCCCATTGCCCCCACTGTCCCCAATGTCCCCATATCCCCCAATTGCCCCCATTGTCCCCATTGTCCCCAATGTCCCCATATCCCCCAATGCCCCCATTGTCCCCCATTGTCCCCCATTATCCCCATTGTCCCCAATGGCCCCATTGTCCCCATTGTCCCCATTGTCCCCACTGTCCCCAATGTCCCCACATCCCCCAATGTCCCCCTGTCCCCCCAATGTCCCCATTGCCCCCAATGTCCCCAATGCCCCCATTGCCCCCAATGTCCCCAATGTCCCCAATGTCCCCAATGTCCCCATTGCCCCCAATGTCCCCATTGCCCCCGTATCCCCCATGGCCCCCGTTGCCCCCACTGTCCCCAATGTCCCCGCTGTCCCCAACATCCCCACTGTCCCCAATGTCCCCAGACCTCGAAGCCGCCTCCGCCCGCAGCCGTTTGGACGCCGTCCTGCAGGGGCTGCTGGAGCGCAGCCACGGCCCCCGGTGCGCCTTTGGGGGGGTCCCCAACATTTCGGGGGGTCCCCAAGAGTCTGGGGGGGGGGGCCTGGGGCTTGGGGGGGGGGCCCAAAATATGGGGGGGTTGAGGGGGGACCCCAAGATTTGATGGGGGGGTCCTGAGATTGGGGGGGGACCCAAAATTATTGGGGGGTCCTGGGGGGACCCCAAGATTTGATGGGGGGGTCCTGAGATAGGGGGGGACCCAAAATTATTGGGGGGTCCTTGGGGGACCCCAAGATTTGATGGGAGGGTCATGAGATGGGGGGGGACCCAAAATTATTGGGGGGTCCTGGGGGGACCCCAAGATTTGATGGGAGGGTCATGAGATTGGGGGGGACCCAAAATTATTGGGGGGGGACCCCAAGATTTGGTGGGGGGGTCCTGAGATGGAGGCGTCCCAAGATGTGGGGGGGTTTAGGGGTGACCCCAAGATTTGATGGGGGGGTCCTGAGGGTTTGGGGGTCCCTGAGGGCACTCAATGAGCCCCCCCAGATTTTGGGGACCCCCCCCCCATGATTTTGGGACATTTGGGGCCCCCCAAATGCAGGGAACCGATGGAGGAAGAAGCTGGAAAAGCACCTGGAGACACCCTGAACAAGTGAGGGGGGGGACCCCGATTTTTGGGGGGGGGTCCCCAATTTTTTGGGGGGGGGGCCCTGGAGGGGGGGACCCCAATTTTGGGGGGTCCTGGGGAGGGAATTAAATGAGGGACACCCCACGTTTGGGGGTGGTTCCCATTTGTTGGGGGGGGGACACCCCACTTTGGGGTGGGGATGGGGGGGGTTACAAGTGGGAGGACCCCCCCCAAATTGGAACCCGCCCCCCAAATCTCCCCCCCCCACCCCAGGGAGGCGTCGCCCACGGCCCCGGGAAAGAGGTGAGTGGGGGAGGGGATGGGGCGGGGCCCGAACTCCTGGGTCCCCCCCGAACTCCTGGGTCCCCCCCGGACGCCTGGGTCCCCCCCCCAAACTCCTGGGTCCCCCCCCGGACACCTGGGTCCCCCCCGAACTCCCAGGTCCCTCCCGGACGCCTGGGTCCCCTCCCGAACTCCTGGGTCCCTCTCAAACTCCTGGGTCCCTCCCGGATGCCTGGGTCCCCCCCGCCGAACTCCTGGGTCCCCCCGGACGCCTGGGTCCCGCCCTGAACTCCTGGGTCCCCCCCGCCGAACTCCTGGGTCCCTCCCGATCTCCTGGGTCCCTCCCGGACGCCTGGGTCCCACCCCGAACTCCTGGGTCCCTCCCGAACTCCTGGGTCCCTCCCGATCTCCTGGGTCCCTTCCGGACACCTGGGTCCCCCCGGACGCCTGGGTCCCGCCCTGAACTCCTGGGTCCCCCCCCCGAACTCCTGGGTCCCTCCCGAACTCCTGGGTCCCCCCCGAATTCCTGGGTCCCTCCCGATCTCCTGGGTCCCTCCCGGACGCCTGGGTCCCCCCGGACGCCTGGGTCCCTCCCGGACGCCTGGGTCCCCCCAGGCCCTCGGGCCGGTTCCCGCAGCAGCGGCGCAAGAAGCGGCGGGAGGCCGACGAGGGGCCCGATCCTGCCCAGCAGCGCCCCAGTGAGTCCGGCCATGGGGCTGCCCCACGGATTCTGTGGGGCTGGGGGAGTCTCTATGGGGCTGGGGGGTGTGTGTTGGTCTCTGTGGTTCCGGGGGGGGCTCTATAGGTCTGGGGGGGGTCCCTGTGGGTCTCTATGGTTCAGGGGGTGTTTCTATAGGTCTGGGGGGTCTCTATGGTGTCTCTATGGGTCTTGGGGGGGTCTCTGTGGGTCTGGGGGGTCTCTATGGTGTCTCTATGGTTCGGGGCGGTCTCTATAGGTCTCTATGGGTCTGGGGGAGTGTCTATGGGTGTCTATGGGTCTGGGGGGGGGTCTCTGTGGGTCTGGGGGATCTCTATGGGTCTCTATGGGTCTGGGGGGGTCTCTGGTTCAGGGGGGTCTCTATGGTTCAGGGGGGGTCCCTATGGGTGTCAATGGGTCTGAGGAGTCTCTATGGGTCTCCGTGGTTGAGGGGGGGTCTCTGTGGGTCTGGGGGGTCTCTATGGGTCTCTGTGGGTTTGGGGGGTCTCTATGGGTCTCTGTGGGTCTGGGGGTCTCTATGGGTCTCTGTGGGTCTGGGGGTCTCTATGGGTCTCTGTGGGTTTGGGGGGTCTCTATGGCTCCAGGGGTGGGTCTGGGGGGTCTCTACGGGTCTCTGTGGGTCTGGGGGGTCTCTATGGGTCTCTGTGGCTCTGGGGGGTCTCTATGGGTCTCTGTGGGTCTCTGTGGGTCTGGGGGGTCTCTATGGGTCTCTGTGGGTCTGGGGTGGGTCTGGGGGGTCTCTATGGGTCTCTGTGGCTCTGGGGGGTCTCTATGGGTCTCTGTGGGTCTCTGTGGGTCTGGGGGGTCTCTATGGGTCTCTGTGGGTCTGGGGTGGGTCTGGGGGGTCTCTATGGGTCTCTGTGGGTTTGGGGGGTCTCTATGGGTCTCTGTGGGTCTCTGTGGGTCTGGGGGGTCTCTGTGGGTCTCTGTGGGTCTGGGGGGTCTCTATGGGTCTCTGTGGGTCTGGGGGGTCTCTATGGGTCTCTGTGGCTCAGGGGTGGGTCTGGGGGGTCTCTATGGGTCTCTGTGGCTCTGGGGGGTCTCTATGGGTCTGTGTGGGTCTGGGGGGTCTCCATGGGTCTGTGTGGGTCTGGGGGTCTCCATGGGTCTCTGTGGGTCTGGGGGGTCTCTATGGGTCTCTATGGGTCTCTGTGGCTCGGGGGTGGGTTTGGGGGGTCTCTATGGGTCTCTATGGGTCTCTGTGGCTCTGGGGGGTCTCCATGGGTCCCGCTGTGGGTCTGCCCCCCAGGCACGTACGTGATCCGCCTGTTTGAGCGCAGCGTGGAGCTGGGGCAGTTCCCGGACGAGACCCCCCTGTACCCCGTGTGCCGGGCCTGGATGCGCAACTGCCCCGTGGGGCGGGGCCAGGGGGCGGAGCCACGGCCGGCCCCGCCCCCCAGCGAGGTGAGACCCCGCCCACAACCAACCCCGGGGAGGCGGGGCCAACAAACCCCGCCCCCAGCAAGGTGAGACCCTGCCCACCCCCTGACCCCGCCCACAACCAAACCCGGGGAGGCGGGGCCAAGAAACCCCGCCCCGCAGCGAGGTGAGACCCCGCCCGCCCCAACCCCGCCCCCCTGTGGGCGGGGCCAAGGCGGGGGGCGGAGCCACCATCCACCCATTGCCTCCAATGGGTGGGGCCGGGGCAGGGGCGGAGCTTCCCTTAGACCCTGCCCCTTGACCCCTATTGACCCCCATTGACTCCAATGGGCGGGGCCAGGGGGGCGGAGCTTCCCCCAGACCCCGCCCCCTGACCCCAGTTGACCCCTATTGACCCCCATTGACACCAATGGGCAGGGCCAGGGGGGGCGGGGCTTCCCTTAGACCCCGCCCCTTGACCCCTATTGACCCCCATTGACTCCAATGGGCGGGGCCGGGAGGGGGGGGGGGCAGAGCATCCCCCAGACCCCGCCCCCTGACCCCACGTGACCCCCATTGACTCCAATGGGCAGGGCCGGGGGGGGCGGAGCTTCCCTCAGACCCCGCCCCCTGACCCCAATTGACCCCTATTGACCCCCATTGACTCCAATGGGCGGGGCCGGGGGGGGGGGGGGCGGAGCATCCCCCAGACCCCGCCCCCTGACCCCACGTGACCCCCATTGACTCCAATGGGCAGGGCCGGGGGGGCGGAGCTTCCCCCAGACCCCGCCCCCTGACCCCACGCGACCCCCATTGACTCCAATGGGCGGGGCCAGGGGGGCGGAGCTTCCCCCAGACCCCGCCCCCTGACCCCACGCGACCCCCATTGACTCCAATGGGCGGGGCCAGGGGGCGGAGCCACCACTCCCCCATTGACCCCAAATGACCCCCATTGACTCCAATAGGCGGGGCCAAGGGGGGAGGGGGGGCGGAGCTTCCCCCTGGCCCCGCCCCCGACCCCGCGTGCCCCCCAGGCCCCGGTGCACTCTGGGAAGGGGGGGGACGTGTACGAGCTGCCCCCCCCCGCCCCCCCCGGCCCCCCCCGCGTCCCCTCCCCCCTCGGGCCCGACGAGGACGCCCCTCCCCCCGACCAGGTGAGATCGCATTAATTAACCCCTCGTTAACTCCTAATTAACCCCCCACGACCCTTAGTTACCCCCCGGACTCCTAATTAACCCCCCCAGACCCTTAATTACCCCCCAAGAACCCCCTAATTATCCCCCCGACCACTAATTACTCTCCTAGGACCCCTAATTACCCTCCAGGGTCCCTCTAATTATCCCCTAGGACTCATAATTACCCCCCACAGCCCCTAATTACCCCCCCAGCCCCCTCTAATTACCCCCCCCGGGACCCTTAATTAGCCCCCCCGATTCATAATTAGCCCCTAAGAACCCCCCCAATTACCCCCCAGACCCTTAATTACCACCCAAGAACCCTCTAATTACCCCCCAGACCCCTAATTACCCTCCGGGCCCGCCCAATAACCCCCCCAGGACCCCTAATTAACCCCCAGGACCCCTAATTAACCCCCAGGACCCCTAATTAACCCCCAGGATCCCTAATTAACCCCCAGGATCCCTAATTATTTCCAGCCCTGCCCCTCATTACCCCCCAGGACCCTTAATTACCCCACCGCCTCCTAATTACCCCAACCCCCAAATTAGCCCCGGACCCTTAATTACCCCCGAGACCCCTAATTACCCCCCAAGAGCCCCCCTAATTAACTCCCTGATACCCTAATTACCCACCAACCTCCCTTAATTACCCCTCAGTCCCCCCTAATTACCTCCGGTCGCTCTAATTACCCCCCACGCCCCTAATTACGCCTCCAGACCCCTAACGAAGCCCCGATCCCTAATTACCCCCTGACTCTTAATTCGCCCCCCCACCCCATAATTACCTCCAATCTCTAATTATTCCCCTGACCCTTAATTACACTCTTGAGCCCTAATCAATCTCCCAGCCCATTCATTACCCCCAACCTCATGTTGTCACTGGTGATGTCACTGGTGATGTCACTGGTGACGTCACTGCTGACGTCACTGCTGACGTCACAGCCCCCTGACCCCGCCCCCTCGATGTCGTCGCTGATTTACAAGAACATGGAGCGATGGAAACGAGTCAGGCAGAGGTGGGAACTGGGGGGGACTGGGAGGGACTGGGAGATACTGGGAGGGACTGGGAGATACTGGGAGGGACTGGGAGGGACTGGGAGAGAAATAGGAGGGAACTGGGATGCACTGGGATGGGATTGGGAGGGACTGGGAGGGCACTGAGATAGACTGGCATGGACTGGGATATACTGGGAGGGACTGGGATGGAACAGGGAGGGAACTGGGAGGGACTGGGATGGACTGGGATAGACTGGGAGGGACTGGGAGGGAACTGGGAGGGACTGGGATGGACTGGGATAGACTGGGAGGGACTGGGAGGGAACTGGGAGGGACTGGGATGGACTGGGGGAAACTGAGGGGCACTGGGAGGAACTGGGGGAAACTGGGATGGACTGGGATAGACTGGGAGGGACTGGGAGAGAAATAGGAGGGAATTGGGATAGACTGGGATGGGATTGGGAGAGACTGGGGGGGACTGGGAGGGAAACTGGGGGGACTGGGATGGACTGGGAGATACTGGGAGGGACTGGGAGAGACTGGGATAGACTGGGAAGGGACTGGGAGGGACTGGGAGAGAAATAGGAGGGAACTGGGACGGACTGGGATGGGATTGGGAGGGACTGGGGTGGACTGGGAGGGGACTGGGATAGACTGGGATGGACTGGGATAGACTGGGAGGGACTGGGGGAGAAATAGGAGGAAACTGGGATAGACTGGGATGGGATTGGGAGGGACTGGGGGGGACTGGGAGGGACTGGGAGGGAACTGGGATAGGCTGGGTTATACTGGAAGGGACTGGGATGGAACAGGGAGGGACTGGTATATACTGGGATATAGTGGGATGGACTGGGATGGACTGAGATAGACTGGGATGGGACTGGGGGGGACTGGGGGGGACCGGGATGGGGATACTGGGACAGGGGAGTGGGGGAAATGGGGGGGACTGGGGATACTGGGAGGGGTTATTGGGGGGTAACTGGGGGGTTACTGGGTGTACTGGGAGACGGGACCTGGGGGGACTGGGAGGGAACTGGGGATACTGGGAGGGGTTATTGGCGGTAACTGGGGGGACCGGGTGGGGATATGGGGTCAGTTATTGGTGGGGGGATACTGGGGCTGGGGGGGGGGGGTGAGGGGGCGGGGCGATGACGTCACGGCGCTGGCGCGGTGACGTCACGGCGCTGGCGTGGTGACGTCACGGCACGGCGGCAGGTGGCGGGAGGCCGGGCAGCGGCAGCAGCAGCGCTACGGGAGCAGCCTGCGGCTCCTGCGCCTCATCTACGAGCGCCAGTAGCCACGCCCACCCCCCCCGCGGGCCACGCCCACCCCCCCAGGCCACGCCCACCCCCCAGGCCACGCCCACCCCCCCAGGCCACACCCCAAAACTTCCCCCCCCCCCCCCATCCCTCCCATAGCCGCCTATAGGGAGCAGCAAGCTCCGCCCCCTCTGCCTGGCCACGCCCCTGTGCCTAGCCACGCCCCCTTGGCCACGCCCCCATAGGCAGCAGCAAGCCCCGCCCCCGCCTGGCCACGCCCCTCAGCGTGGCCACACCCCCTAACCACGCCCCCCCCCCGCCACGCCCCCACCCCTCCTATAGCTGCCTATAGGGAGCAGCAAGCTCCGCCCCCTCTGCCTGGCCACGCCCCCCCTTAGCCACGCCCCCACCCCCCCACAGGCAGCACCAAGCCCCGCCCCCCTGCCTGGCCACGCCCCTCAGCGTGGCCACGCCCCCTAACCACGCCCCTCCCCCCGGCCACACCCCCCACCCCTCCTATAGCCGCCTATAGGGAGCAGCAAGCTCCGCCCCCTCTGCCTGGCCACGCCCCTGTGCCTAGCCACGCCCCCACCCCCATAGGCACCAGCAAGCCCCCGCCCCCCTGCCTGGCCACGCCCCTCAGCGTGGCCACGCCCCCTAACCACGCCCCCCCATAGCCACCTATAGGGAGCAGCAAGCTCCGCCCCCTCTGCCTGGCCACGCCCACCCCCGAGGCCACACCCCAAAACTCCCCCCCCCCATAGCTGCCTATAGGGAGCTGCAAGCCCCACCCCCTCTGCCTGGCCACGCCCCCCCGCCACGCCCCCCCCCTCTCCTATAGCCGCCTATAGGGAGCAGCAAGCCCCTCCCCATGGCCACACCCCATTAACCACGCCCCTCCACTTGGCCACACCCCCCCAACCTCCCCATCCCTTCCATAACCACCTTTAGGCAGCAACAAGCTCCGCCCCCTCTGCCTGGCCACGCCCCCAACCCCTATCGCAAACAAGCCCCGCCCCTCGGCGCAGCCACGCCCCCTCATTAGCCACGCCCCCATAAAAGCCCCACCCCCTACATGACCAGCTGTGGGAACCAACGGGCCCCGCCCACCCCGGGAGGCCACGCCCCCACCCCGCCCATAGACAGCAAGCCCCACCCACTCGTTAACTCCGCCCCCTTGGCCACGCCCCCTCCACAAGCCCCACCCCCTCAATAAAGGGTCTTCCCTCCCCCATCGTGTTCTATGGGGGGTGGGCGGGGCTTGGGCGGGACACGCCCACCCGGGGGCGGGGCCAACCACGTGCCACAAGTGGGCGGGGCCAAAACAGCTTTAATGGGGGGGGGGGGGGCGGGGATTGGGGAGCCCCAAAACCCCCAGAAACAGCCTCAAAATGGGGGGGGGGGGGGGATGATGTCACACGTTGTCACATGACGTCACCTGGGGGGGGGGAGTCACGTGGTCAACACCCCAAAACCCCTTGGGGGGGGTCCCCAAATTCCAACCCCCCCCCCTCCCCCAAATCACCCCTCCCCATCTCCCCTAATATTGGGCCGTCCCCCCCTCATTTTAACCCCCCCCAACCACTTTAAGGGACAACCCCCAAAATTTGGGTCCCCCCCCCCATTTTGGGGACCCCCCCCCCTTGTCCTCTCCTCAAATTTCGCACCGTCCCCCCCATTTTTTCATCCCATTCCCCCCAATTTCTACGTGTCCCCCCCATTATTCCCACCTCCAACCAGCTCCATCTTCACCCCCTTTTTCTCCCCCCCATTAATTTCGGGGACCCCCCCCCCTCATTTTGGGGACCCCCCCCATTTTGGGGACCCCCCCTTGTCCTCTCCTCAAATTTCACGCCGTCCCCCCCATTTTTTCATCCCATTCCCCCCACTTTTTACGTGCCCCCTCCCCCATTCTCACCTCCAACCAGCTCCATCTTCACCCCCTTTTTCTCCCATTAATTTTGGGGACCCCCCCAATTCCACAACCCCCCTCATTTTGGGGACCCCCCCCATTTTGGGGACCCCCCCCTTGTCCTCTCCTCAAATTTCACGCCGTCCCCCCCATTTTTTGGTCCCATTCCCCCCACTTTTTATGTACCCCCCCCCCATTCCCACCTCCAACCAGCTCCATCTTCACCCCCTTTTTCTCCCCCCCATTAATTTCGGGGACCCCCCCCAATTCCACACCCCCCCCCCCATTTTGGGGACCCCCCCCCTTGTCCTCTCCTCAAATTTTGCGCCGTCCCCCCCATTTTTTGGTCCCATTCCCCCCATTTCTACGTGTGTCCCCCCCCATTCCCACCTCCAACCGGCTCCATCTTCACCCCCTTTTTGTCCCCCCCATTAATTTCGGGGACCCCCCCCAATTCCACACCCCCCCCCCCATTTTGGGGACCCCCCCCCTTGTCCTCTCCTCAAATTTCACGCCGTCCCCCCCATTTTTTCATCCCATTCCCCCCACTTTTTACGTGCCCCCCCCCCACATTCCCACCTCCAACCGGCTCCATCTTCACCCCCTTTTTGTCCCCCCCATTAATTTCGGGGACCCCCCCCAATTCCACAACCCCCCTCATTTTGGGGACCCCCCCCCATTTTGGGGACCCCCCCCCCTTGTCCTCTCCTCAAATTTCGCGCCGTCCCCCCCATTTTTCATCCCATTCCCCCCACTTTTTACGTGCCCCCCCCCCCATTCTCACCTCCCACCGGCTCCATCTTCACCCCCTTTTTCTCCCCCCCATTAATTTTGGGGACCCCCCCACCTCATTTTGGGGACCCCCCCCCATTTTGGGGACCCCCCCTTGTCCTCTCCTCAAATTTCAGGGTGTCCCCCCCATTTTTTCATCCCATTCCCCCCAATTTCTATATGTCCCCCCCCCATTATTCTCACCTCCAACCAGCTCCATCTTCACCCCCTTTTTCTCCCATTAATTTTGGGGACCCCCCCCAATTCCACAACCCCCCTCATTTTGGGGACCCCCCCCCATTTTGGGGACCCCCCCCTTGTCCTCTCCTCAAATTTCAGGCCGTCCCCCCCATTTTTTCATCCCATTCCCCCCACTTTTTACGTGCCCCCCCCCCCCCCATTCTCACCTCCAACCAGCTCCATCTTCACCCCCTTTTTCTCCCATTCATTTCGGGGACCCCCCCCAATTCCACGACCCCCCTCATTTTGGGGACCCCCCCCATTTTGGGGACCCCCCCCCTTGTCCTCTCCTCAAATTTCGCGCCGTCCCCCCCATTTTTTGGTCCCATTCCCCCCATTTCTACGTGTGTCCCCCCCCATTCCCACCTCCAACCAGCTCCATCTTCACCCCCTTTTTCTCCCCCCCATTAATTTTGGGGACCCCCCCACCTCATTTTGGGGACCCCCCCCCATTTTGGGGACCCCCCCCTTGTCCTCTCCTCAAATTTCGCGCCGTCCCCCCCATTTTTTCATCCCATTCCCCCCACTTTTTACGTGCCCCCCCCCCCCCCATTCTCACCTCCCACCGGCTCCATCTTCACCCCCTTTTTGCCCCCCTGGGAATTTTCGGGCCGCCCCAAAACTTCCCCGGGGGGCTGGGGGGGGGTCCCCCCCACTTTTCCGCTGGGTTTGGGGGTTCAGGGGGTGCCCAGGGGGAGGGTAAAGGCCAAATAGTCGCCCAGGGCCCCCCAGCTCTGCCGGCGGCTCTGGAACAGCCCGACCCACAGGCCCAGGGCCGCCCCCCACAGGCCCAGGCCCAGCGCCGAGCGGCGCACGTCTGGAAAAACACCGAGAAACGCCAAAATTGGGGCGAATCGCAGAGAATTCGAAGGGTTGGGGATATGGGGGGGACCCCCCCGGACCCGTAAACCAAATCCCGGGTCTAAAATCCCTCCCAGTTGCTCCCAGTAGCTCCCAGTATGAGGGGTCCCCCCAACTCCCACAGGCCCAGGCCCAGCGCTGACCTAATCTCATCTTGAAATAAAATAAAAAATATTGAAAATAAATGAAAAAGGCACAAAATGGGGGTTTGGGGGAACCCCCCCAGACCCGTAAACCCAATCCCGGGTCTAAAATCCCTCCCAGTTGCTCCCAGTAGCTCCCAGTAAGAGGTGACCCCCCAACTCCCACAGGCCCAGGCCCAGTGCCACCTTAATCGCACATTAAAATATAATAAAAAATATTGAAAATAAATGAAAAAAGCACAAAATGGGGGTTTGGGGGAACCCCCCCGGACCCATAAACCCAATCCCGGGTCTAAAATCCCTCCCAGTTGCTCCCAGTAGCTCCCAGTAAGGGGTGACCCCCCCTCAGCTCCCACAGGCCCAGGCCCAGCGCCACCTTAATCGCACATTAAAATATAATAAAAAATATTGAAAATAAATGAAAAAGGCACAAAATGGGGGTTTGGGGGGAACCCCCCCGACCCATAAACCCAATCCCGGGTCTAAAATCCCTCCCAGTTGCTCCCAGTAGCTCCCAGTAAGAGGTGACCCCCCAACTCCCACAGGCCCAGGCCCAGCGCCGACCTAATCTCATCTTGAAATAAAATAAAAAATATTGAAAATAAATGAAAACGACACAAAATGGGAGTTTGGGGGGAACTCCCCGGACCCATAAACCAAATCCCGGGTCTAAAATCCCTCCCAGTTGCTCCCAGTACCTCCCAGTATGGGGGGTCCCCCCAACTCCCACAGGCCCAGGCCCAGCACCACCTTAATCGCACATTAAAATATAATAAAAAATATTGAAAATAAATGAAAAAGGCACAAAATGGGGGTTTGGGGGAACCCCCCCGGACCCGTAAACCAAATCCCAGGTCTAAAATCCCTCCCAGTTGCTCCCAGTAGCTCCCAGTAAGGGGTGACCCCCCAACTCCCACAGGCCCAGGCCCAGCGCTGACCTAATCTCATCTTGAAATAAAATAAAAAATATTGAAAATGGATTAAAATGACACAAAATGGGGGTTTGGGGGGAACTCCCCGGACCCATAAACCCAATCCCGGGTCTAAAATCCCTCCCAGTTGCTCCCAGTAGCTCCCAGTATGGGGGGTCCCCCCCTCAGCTCCCACAGGCCCAGGCCCAGCGCCACCTTAATTGCACATTAAAATATAATAAAAAATATTAAAAATAGATGAAAAAGGCACAAAATGGGGGTTTGGGGGAACCCCCCCGGACCCATAAACCCAATCCCGGGTCTAAAATCCCTCCCAGTTGCTCCCAGTAGCTCCCAGTATGGGGGGTCCCCCCCCCCAGCTCCCACAGGCCCAGCGCTGGGTGTGCGGAAATATAAAAAACATGGCGAAAATAGAGAGAAAAATATACCATAAACCACCCGAAAATAGACCTTATCGGTTCTCTATAGAGCCTTAGAGACCCCCAGAGACCCCCACAGCCCCTATAGAGCCCCAGAGCCCCTATAGAGCCCTATAGAGCCCTATAGACCCCTATAGAGCCCTATAGCCCCTTATAGCCCCCCATAGACCCCTATAGACCCCTATAGAGCCCTATAGAGCCCTATAGAGACCCAGAGCCCCTAGAGCCCCCCATAGACCCCTATAGAGCCCTATAGCCCCGCATAGCTCCTATAGACCCCTATAGACCCCTATAGAGCCCCATAGCCCCTAGAGCCCCCCATAGACCCCTATAGAGCCCTATAGAGCCCCATAGCCCCCCATAGCTCCTATAGACCCCTATAGAGCCCCATAGCCCCTAGAGCCCCCCATAGACCCCTATAGACCCCTATAGAGCCCCATAGCCCCTTATAGCCCCCCATAGACCCCTATAGACCCCTATAGAGCCCCAGAGCCCCTAGAGCCCCCCATAGACCCCTATAGACTCTATAGCCCCCTGTAGATCCCCATAGCCCCTCATAGCCCCTATGGATCCCATATGTCTCACAGGCGCGGATCTGCGGCTGCTCCCCATAGGGCTGAACCACAAACACCCCGGAGCTCCTATAGCCCCCATAGCCCCCATAGCCCCCCATAGCCCCTTATAGCCTCCCATAGCCCCCTATATCCCCCCATAGCCCCCATAGCCCCCTATAGATCCCCCATAGCCCCCCCCAGCCCCTATGGATCCCATATGTCTCACAGGTCCGGATCTGCTGCTGCTCCCCATAGGGCTGAACCACAAACACCCCGGAGCTCCTATAGATTCTATAGCCCCCCATGGCTCCCCATAGCCCCTTATAGTCCCCTATAGACCCCCATAGACCACCATAGCCCCCCATAGCCCCCTATAGATCCCCCATAGCCCCCCATAGCCCCTTATAGTCCCCTATAGACCCCCATAGACCACCATAGCCCCCCACAGCCCCCTATAGATCCCCCATAGCCCCCCATAGCCCCCTATAGCCCCCCCCAGCCCCTATGGATCCCATATGTCTCACAGGCGCGGATCTGCGGCTGCTCCCCATAGGGCTGCGCCACGAACGCCTCGCGGAAGAACCAGAGCACGTTGACCAGCCACAGGAACGGCAGCAGCGCGAAGCCCCCTGCGAGCGGCCCCCCGAGCTCGTTACGCCGCCCCGGTTAATTAACGGTGCGGTCAATTAACGGTGCGGTCAATTAACGGTGCGGTCGTGGCGGGGACGAGCCCACGGGGGAGGAGCAGCTGCAGCCCCCAGCGGACACCCCACGTAATTAACACCCCACATAATTAACACCCCACATAATTAACACCCCAAGTAATTAACACCCCAGTTAATTAACACCCCAGTTAATTAACACCCCAGTTAACACCCCACGTAATTAACACCCCACGTAATTAACACCCCAAGTAATTAACACCCCACGTAATTAACACCCCAAGTAATTAACACCCCAAGTAATTAACACCCCAGTTAATTAACACCCCAAGTAATTAACACCCCAAGTAATTAACACCCCAAATAATTAACACCCCAGTTAATTAACACCCCAGTTAACACCCCAAGTAATTAACACCCCACATAATTAACACCCCAGTTAACACCCCAGTTAATTAACACCCCAAGTAATTAACACCCCAAGTAATTAACACCCCAGTTAATTAACACCCCAAGTAATTAACACCCCAGTTAATTAACACTCCACGTAATTAACACCCCACGTAATTAACACCCCACGTAATTAACACCCCAGTTAATTAACACCCCACGTAATTAACACCCCACGTAATTAACACCCCAGTTAATTAACACTCCACGTAATTAACACCCCACGTAATTAACACCCCAGTTAATTAACACCCCACGTAATTAACACCCCAAGTAACTAACACCCCAATTAACACCCTAACTAATTAACACCCTAATTAACACCCCGATTAACACCCCAATTAACACCCTAACTAATTAACACCCTAATTAACACCCTAATTAACACCCCAATTATCACCCTAACTAATTAACACCCTAATTAACACCCTAATTAACACCCCAATTAACACCCTAACTAATTAACACCCTAATTAACACCCCAATTATCACCCTAATTAACACCCCAATTAACACCCCAATTAACACCCCAATTAACACCCTAACTAAATAACACCCTGACTAATTATCGCCCTAAATAACTAACATTCTAATTAACACCCCAGTTAATTAACACCCCAAGTAATTAACACCCCAAGTAATTAACACCCCAAGTAATTAACACCCCACGTAATTAACACCCCAAGTAATTAACACCCCAAGTAATTAACACCCCAATTAACACCCTAACTAATTAACACCCTAATTAACACCCCAATTAACACCCCACGTAATTAACACCCCAAGTAATTAACACCCCAGTTAATTAACATCCCAGTTAACACCCCACGTAATTAACACCCCACGTAATTAACACCCCACGTAATTAACACCCCAGCTAACACCCCACGTAATTAACACCCCAAGTAATTAACACCCCACGTAATTAACACCCCACGTAATTAACACCCCACGTAATTAACACCCCAAGTAATTAACACCCCAGTTAATTAACACCCCAAGTAATTAACACCCCAAGTAATTAACACCCCAAGTAATTAACACCCCAAGTAATTAACACCCCAAATAATTAACACCCCAGTTAACACCCCAAGTAATTAACACCCCAAGTAATTAACACCCCAAGTAATTAACACCCCAGTTAATTAACACCCCAGTTAATTAACACCCCAAGTAATTAACACCCCAGTTAATTAACACCCCAAGTAATTAACACCGCAAGTAATTAACACCCCAATTAACACCCTAATTAACACCCTAATTAACACCCTAATTAACACCCTAATTAACACCCCAATTAACACCCTAACTAATTAACACCCTAATTAACACCCCAATTAACACCCTAACTAATTAACACCCTAATTAACACCCTAATTAACACCCCAATTAACACCCCAATTAACACCCTAACTAATTAACACCCTGATTAATTATCACCCTAAATAACTAACATTCTAATTAACACCCCAATTAATTATCACCCTAACTAATTAACACCCTGACTAATTATCACCCTAATTATCACCTTAACTAACATCCTGAGTAATTATCACCCTAATTAATTAACACCCTAACCAATTAACACACTAATTAATTAACACCACAATTAACACTCTAATTAACACCCTAATTAATTAACACTCTAACTAATTAACACCGTAATTAGTTAACACCCTAATTAGTTAACACTCTAGCCAATTAACACCCTAATTAGTTAACACTCTAATTAACACCCTAATTAGTTAACACTCTAACACCTTAATTAGTTAACACCCTAATTAGTTAACACTCTAACTAATTAACACCCTAATTAGTTAACACCCTGATTAAGACCCTAATTAACAGTCTAGCTAATTAACACTGTAACTAACACCCTAACTAACACCCTAATTAATTAACAACCTAACTAATTAACACTCTAGTTAATTAACCCCCCCAGCCATTAATTAACCCCCCAAGGGACTAATTAACGCCCCCAGACTCATTAATTAACCCCCCAGGGACTAATTAAAGCCCCCAGAGTCACTAATTAGGCCGCCAAGTGACTAATTAACCACCCTAAGGACTAATTAACCCCCCCCAGGGACTAACTAACACCCCCCAGAGTCATTAATTAACCCAGACAGGGCCTAATTAATCCCCCCCGGCACTAATTAGGACCCCCCTGGGATTAGTTACTCCCCTCTCGAATCATTAATTAACCCCCAGGGACTAATTATTAAGGGTCAAGGGAGGGGGGGCGGAAGTAGGCGGGGCCGGCGGAAGTGGGCGGGGCGATGGGCGGAAAAGGGGGTGGGAAAGGGCGGAAGTGGGCGGGGCGATGGGCGGGAAAGGGCGGAAGTGGGCGGAAACATGGGCGGAAAAGGGACGGAAGTGGGCGGGGGGAAAGCGGAAGTGGGGCGGGGCCATGGGCGGGAAAGGGCGGCAGTGGGCGGGGCGATGGGCGGAAAAGGGGGCCGGGGAAAGGCGGAAGTGGGCGGAGCGATGGGCGGAAAGGGGGCGGGAAAGGGCGGAAGTGGGCGGGAAAAAGGGGGGAGGGGGGCGGGCGAGAAGGGGCGGAAGTGGGCGTGGCTCACCGCGGTAGTACTTCCGGCACAGCTCCAGCTTCTCCTCATTGGACACGCGGCCCAGGTTCATCTGCGGGGGGGGGAGGGGGGGGCGGGCAGCGCCGCTACTTCCGGCTCCGCCCCGTCCCCTGGAGGCCCCGCCCCCCCCGCCCGCCCCCCCCGGGGTTCCCCCCGGCCCCCCCCGCCCCCCCCGGGCCCCCCAAGCGCCGCCCCGGCCCCGCAGCCGCCCCGCGGCCGCACCTCGGCCCAGCCCGGCGCCTCCCGGCCCCGCCCCTGCCGCGCGGAGCCCTGGGAGCGGCGGCTCCGCCAATGGGAGACCAGGGGGCGGGGCCAGCGCGGGGAGGGGCGGGGCGCCGGACGCCTGGGTCCCCCCCCCGAACTCCTGGGTCCCCTCCCCGAACGCCTGGGTCCCCTCCCCGAACTCCTGGGTCCCTCCCGGACGCCTGGGTCCCCCCGTGAACTCCTGGGTCCCTCCCGAACTCCTGGGTCCCCTCCCGAACGCCTGGGTCCCCCCAGAACTCCTGGGTCCCCTCCCGAACGCCTGGGTCCCTCCCGAACTCCTGGGTCCTGCCCCGAACTCCTGGGTCCCTCCCGGACGCCTGGGTCCCCCCGTGAACTCCTGGGTCCCCCCCGCACTCCTGGGTCCCTCCCGAACGCCTGGGTCCCTCCCGAACTCCTGGGTCCCTCCCGAACGCCTGGGTCCCCCCGAACTCCTGGGTCCCTCCCGAACGCCTGGGTCCCTCCCGAACGCCTGGGTCCCTCCCGGACTCCTGGGTCCCCTCCCCGAACTCCTGGGTCCCTCCCGAACGCCTGGGTCCCTCCCGAACGCCTGGGTCCCTCCCGGACGCCTGGGTCCCCTCCCGAACGCCTGGGTCCCCTCCCGAACTCCTGGGTCCCCTCCCCGAACTCCTGGGTCCCTCTCGAACTCCTGGGTCCCCTCCCGAACGCCTGGGTCCCTCCCGAACGCCTGGGTCCCTCCCGAACGCCTGGGTCCCCTCCCGAACGCCTGGGTCCCTCCCGAACGCCTGGGTCCCTCCCGAACGCCTGGGTCCCTCCCGGACTCCTGGGTCCCTCCCGAACTCCTGGGTCCCTCCGGAACGCCTGGGTCCCCTCTTAAATAAATGAACAGGATGAGCAAGACCCACCTGGGAGGCTCAAAATCCCCCCGGGAATCCCGAACCGCCCGTTTCCGGCCCCATTTGCCTCGGTGTAACATCACTTCCGGTCCCCACAGGCGCCTCGGTGCCACCTCTAAACCTCTCCCCCACTGCCCCCGCGACCCCGAACTTTGGTTCCGCGCGGAACTTTCGTTCTTTCCCGAACTCCTGGGTCCCCCCCCCGAACTCCTGGGTCCCCCCCCGAACTCCTGGGTCCCCCCAACAGCGCCCCCCAGCGGTGGTTACCAAACATCTCCTTTATTTCCGTGCGCGGGGGGAGCAGCAGCTTTTGGGGGGGGTGGGGTCCCCAAGGTTGCAAAGTGCATTTGAAAGGGGGGGTGTCCCCTATTCTGGGGGGTCCCCCCGTTCCGGGGGGTCCTTGGCTCCGTGGGGGGGTGGGGGGGGGGACCCCGAATTTCATCCCCTCCCCCCCCCCCCCCCACCCCGCGTTGTCTTCGGCTGGTGGTGGGGGGAGGGGCGCGCATGCACCGGAGGGACCCAGGCGTCCGGGAGGGACCCAGGCGTCCGGGAGGGACCCAGGCGTCCGGGAGGGGGCGTGGCTCTCGGCGAAGGGGGCGGAGCTACGCGGTGGCCGGGGGGGCTGCTGGGAAAGAGAGAGACAGAATTAGAGGGGACCCAGGAGTTCTGAGGGACCCAGGAGTTCGGGAGGGGACCCAGGCGTTCGGGAGGGACCCAGGAGTTCGGGAGGGGACCCAGGAGTTCGGGACGGGACCCAGGAGTTCGAGAGAGGACCCAGGAGTTCTGAGGGACCCAGGAGTTCGGGAGGGGACCCAGGAGTTCTGAGGGACCCAGGAGTTCGGGAGGGACCCAGGAGTCCGGGAGGGACCCAGGAGTTTGGGAGGGACCCAGGCGTTCGGGAGGGGACCCAGGAGTGCGGGAGGGGACCCAGGAGTTCGAGAGAGGACCCAGGAGTTCGGGAGGGGACCCAGGAGTGCCCCAGGGACCCAGGAGTTCGGGAGGGGACCCAGGCGTTCGGGAGGGACCCAGGAGTGCGGGAGGGGACCCAGGAGTTCGGGAGGGACCCAGGAGTGCGGGAGGGGACCCAGGAGTTCGGGAGGGACCCAGGAGTTCGGGAGGGACCCAGGAGTTCGGGAGGGGACCCAGGAGTCCGGGAGGGGACCCAGGAGTTCGGGAGGAACCCAGGAGTTCGGGAGGGACCCAGGAGTGCGGGAGGGACCCAGGAGTGCGGGAGGGACCCAGGAGTTCGGGAGGGGACCCAGGAGTGCCCCAGGGACCCAGGCGTTCGGGAGGGGACCCAGGAGTTCGGGAGGGGACCCAGGAGTTCGGAGGACCACCCCCCCCCCCAGCCTCTCCCCCAACCCTGCAGGGGAACCCCTCGCCCCCTCCGCGATGACGTCACCTGTTGCCATGGCAACCCCGAGCATCACCCCCCTCCCCCCCCCCCCCCCCCTTCCCACCCCTCCCCCACTCACGGGTCTTCGGTTGGTCCGGGGGGCTGGGGGGGGAGGGGCGGGTCAAAGGGGGGTCCCCAAAATATGGGGGGGGACCCCAAAATCTTGGGGGGGTCCCAATAATATGGGGGGGGTCCCCAAAATAAGGGGGGGACCCCCAATAATTGGGGGGGGTCCCAATAACAGGGGGGGTCCCCAATAATATGGGGGGGTCTTGGGGGTCCCCAAATTATGGGGGGGACCCCAAAATATGGGGGGACCCCAAATTTGGGGGAGGGACCTTACCTGGGTTCGGCCTTTTTGCACTTGAACTTCTTACCTATGGGGGGGACCCCAAAATTAGGGGGGACCCCCCAGAATCGGGGGGTCCCGGGGGGGGGGTTTTGGGGCACAAAAGGGGATTTTTGGGGGTGTCCAGGGGAATTTTGGGGGGGTCCCGGGGGGATTTTTGGGGTGCAAAGGGGGATTTTGGGGGTTCGGTGGGGCTGTTCACTCTGGAGCGGAATGATGGTAATGGGGGTTGGGATCAGTTTTGGGGGTTCAGGGTCAATTTTGGGGGTTCAGGTGAATTTTGGGGTTCGGGTGAATTTGGGGATTTAGGATCAGTTTGGGGGGTTCAGGTGAATTTGGGGTTCAGGGTCAATTTTGGGGTTCAGGGTCAATTTTGGGGGTTCAGGTGAATTTGGGGGTTCATGTGAATTTTGGGGTTCAGGTTAATTTGGGGATCAAGTGAATTTGGGGGTTCAGGGTCAATTTTGGGGGTTCAGGGTGAATTTTGGGGGTTCAGGGTCAATTTTGGGGTTCATGTGAATTTTGGGGTTCAGGGTCAATTTTGGGGGTTCAGGGTCGATTTGGGGGTTCAGGTGAATTTGGGGGTTCAGGGTCAAATTTGGGGGTTCAGGTGAATTTGGGGGTTCGGGCGAATTTGGGGATCAAGTAATTTGGGGGTTCAGGTCAATTTGGGATTCAGGGTCAATTTTGGGGGTTCAGGTGAATTTTGGGGTTCAGGTGAATTTGGGGTTCAGGTGAATTTGGGGGTTCAGGGTCAATTTTGGGGGTTCAGGGTCAATTTTGGGGTTCGGATGAATTTGGGGTTCAGGTGAATTTGGGGGTTCAGGTGAATTTGGGGATCAGGTCAATTTGGGGGTTCAGGTGAATTTGGGGGTTCAGGTGAATTTGGGGTTCAGGGCCAATTTTGGGGGTTCAGGTGAATTTGGGGGTTCATGTGAATTTTGGGGTTCAGGTGAATTTGGGGATCAAGTGAATTTGGGGGTTCAGGGTCAATTTTGGGGGTTCAGGGTCAATTTGGGGGTTCAGGTGAATTTTGGGGTTCAGGGTCAATTTTGGGGGTTCAGGTGAATTTTGGGGTTCAGGGTCAATTTTGGGGGTTCAGGGTCAATTTTGGGGTTCATGTGAATTTTGGGGTTCAGGGTCAATTTGGGGTTTCAGGTGAATTTGGGGGTTCAGGTAAATTTGGGGATCAAGTGAATTTGGGGGTTCAGGGTAAATTTTGGGGGTTCAGGGTGAATTTGGGGTTCAGGGCCAATTTTGGGGGTTCAGGTGAATTTGGGGGTTCATGTGAATTTTGGGGTTCAGGTGAATTTGGGGATCAAGTGAATTTGGGGGTTCAGGGTCAATTTTGGGGGTTCAGGGTTAATTTGGGGGTTCATGTGAATTTTGGGGTTCAGGGTCAATTTGGGGGTTCAGGGTCAATTTGGGGGTTCATGTGAATTTTGGGGTTCAGGTGAATTTGGGGATCAAGTGAATTTGGGGGTTCAGGGTCAATTTTGGGGGTTCAGGGTCAATTTGGGGGTTCAGGTGAATTTGGGGTTCAGGGTCAATTTTGGGGGTTCAGGGTCAATTTTGGGGTTCAGGTGAATTTGGGGATCAAGTAATTTGGGGGTTCAGGTCAATTTGGGATTCAGGTGAATTTGGGGGTTCATGTGAATTTTGGGGTTCAGGGTCAATTTGGGGGGTTCAGGTGAATTTTGGGGTTCAGGTTAATTTGGGGATCAAGTGAATTTGGGGGTTCAGGGTCAATTTTGGGGGTTCAGGGTCAATTTGGGGGTTCAGGTGAATTTGGGGTTCAGGGTCAATTTTGGGGTTCATGTGAATTTTGGGGTTCAGGTTAATTTGGGGTTCAGGGTCAATTTGGGGGTTCAGGTGAATTTGGGGTTCAGGGTCAATTTTGGGGTTCATGTGAATTTGGGGGTTCAGGGTCAATTTTGGGGGTTCAGGGTGAATTTGGGGTTCAGGTGAATTTGGGGTTCAGGGTCAATTTTGGGGGTTCAGGTGAATTTGGGGGTTCGGGCGAATTTGGGGATCAAGTAATTTGGGGGTTCAGGTCAATTTGGGATTCAGGGTCAATTTTGGGGTTCATGTGAATTTTGGGGTTCAGGGTCAATTTGGGGTTTCAGGTGAATTTGGGGGTTCAGGTAAATTTGGGGATCAAGTGAATTTTGGGGTTCAGGGTCAATTTGGGGGGTTCAGGGTCAATTTGGGGGTTCAGGTGAATTTGGGGGTTCAGGTCAATTTGGGGTTCAGGGCCAATTTTGGGGGTTCAGGTGAATTTGGGGGTTCATGTGAATTTTGGGGTTCAGGTGAATTTGGGGATCAAGTGAATTTGGGGGTTCAGGGTCAAATTTGGGTGTTCAGGGTCAATTTTGGGGGTTCAGGGGAATTTTGGGCTTCAGGTATTTGGGGGTTCGGGCGAATTTGGGGATCAAGTAATTTGGGGGTTCAGGTCAATTTGGGGTTCAGGGTCAATTTTGGGGTTCATGTGAATTTTGGGGTTCAGGGTCAATTTGGGGTTTCAGGTGAATTTGGGGGTTCAGGTAAATTTGGGGATCAAGTGAATTTGGGGGTTCAGGGTAAATTTTGGGGGTTCAGGGTGAATTTGGGGTTCAGGGCCAATTTTGGGGGTTCAGGTGAATTTGGGGGTTCATGTGAATTTTGGGGTTCAGGTGAATTTGGGGATCAAGTGAATTTGGGGGTTCAGGGTCAATTTTGGGGGTTCAGGGTCAATTTGGGGGTTCATGTGAATTTTGGGGTTCAGGGTCAATTTGGGGGTTCAGGGTCAATTTGGGGGTTCATGTGAATTTTGGGGTTCAGGTGAATTTGGGGATCAAGTGAATTTGGGGGTTCAGGGTCAATTTTGGGGGTTCAGGGTCAATTTGGGGGTTCAGGTGAATTTGGGGTTCAGGGTCAATTTTGGGGGTTCAGGGTCAATTTTGGGGTTCAGGTGAATTTGGGGATCAAGTAATTTGGGGGTTCAGGTCAATTTGGGATTCAGGTGAATTTGGGGGTTCATGTGAATTTTGGGGTTCAGGGTCAATTTGGGGGGTTCAGGTGAATTTTGGGGTTCAGGTTAATTTGGGGATCAAGTGAATTTGGGGGTTCAGGGTCAATTTTGGGGGTTCAGGGTCAATTTGGGGGTTCAGGTGAATTTGGGGTTCAGGGTCAATTTTGGGGTTCATGTGAATTTGGGGGTTCAGGGTCAATTTTGGGGGGTTCATGTGAATTTTGGGGTTCAGGGTGAATTTGGGGATCAAGTGAATTTGGGGGTTCAAGGTCAATTTTGGGGGTTCAGGGTCAATTTGGGGGTTCAGGTGAATTTGGGGGTTCAGGTCAATTTGGGGTTCAGGGCCAATTTTGGGGGTTCAGGTGAATTTGGGGATCAAGTGAATTTGGGGGTTCAGGGTCAATTTTGGGGGTTCAGGGTCAATTTGGGGGTTCAGGTGAATTTTGGGGTTCAGGGTCAATTTTGGGGGTTCAGGGTCAATTTTGGGGTTCAGGTGAATTTGGGGATCAAGTAATTTGGGGGTTCAGGTCAATTTGGGATTCAGGGTCAATTTTGGGGTTCATGTGAATTTTGGGGTTCAGGGTCAATTTTGGGGGTTCAGGGTCAATTTTGGGGTTCATGTGAATTTTGGGGTTCAGGGTCAATTTTGGGGGTTCATGTGAATTTTGGGGTTCAGGTTAATTTGGGGATCAAGTGAATTTGGGGGCTCAGGGTCAATTTTGGGGGTTCAGGGTCAATTTGGGGGTTCAGGTGAATTTGGGGGTTCAGGGTCAAATTTGGGGGTTCAGGTGAATTTGGGGGTTCGGGCGAATTTGGGGATCAAGTAATTTGGGGGTTCAGGTCAATTTGGGGTTCAGGGTCAATTTTGGGGTTCATGTGAATTTTGGGGTTCAGGGTCAATTTGGGGGGTTCAGGTGAATTTTGGGGTTCAGGTTAATTTGGGGATCAAGTGAATTTGGGGGTTCAGGGTCAATTTGGGGTTCAGGGCCAATTTTGGGGGTTCAGGTGAATTTGGGGGTTCATGTGAATTTTGGGGTTCAGGTTAATTTGGGGATCAAGTGAATTTGGGGGTTCAGGGTAAATTTTGGGGGTTCAGGGTGAATTTGGGGTTCAGGTGAATTTGGGGGTTCAGGGTCAAATTTGGGGGTTCAGGTGAATTTGGGGGTTCGGGCGAATTTGGGGATCAAGTAATTTGGGGGTTCAGGTCAATTTGGGATTCAGGGTCAATTTTGGGGTTCAGGTGAATTTGGGGGTTCGGGCGAATTTGGGGATCAAGTAATTTGGGGGTTCAGGTCAATTTGGGGTTCAGGGTCAATTTTGGGGTTCATGTGAATTTTGGGGTTCAGGGTCAATTTTGGGGGTTCAGGTGAATTTTGGGGTTCAGGTGAATTTGGGGATCAAGTGAATTTGGGGGTTCAGGGTCAATTTTGGGGGTTCAGGGTCAATTTGGGGGTTCAGGTGAATTTGGGGGTTCGGGCGAATTTGGGGATCAAGTAATTTGGGGGTTCAGGTCAATTTGGGATTCAGGGTCAATTTTGGGGTTCATGTGAATTTGGGGTTCAGGGTCAATTTGGGGTTTCAGGTGAATTTGGGGGTTCAGGTTAATTTGGGGATCAAGTGAATTTGGGGGTTCAGGGTCAATTTTGGAGGTTCAGGGTCAATTTTGGGGGTTCAGGGTCAATTTGGGGGTTCGGATGAATTTGGGGTTCAGGTGAATTTGGGGATCAGGTCAATTTGGGGGTTCAGGTCAATTTGGGGTTCAGGGCAAATTTTGGGGGTTCAGGTGAATTTGGGGGTTCATGTGAATTTTGGGGTTCAGGTTAATTTGGGGATCAAGTGAATTTGGGGGTTCAGGGTCAATTTTGGGGTTCATGTGAATTTTGGGGTTCAGGGTCAATTTTGGGGGGTTCAGGTGAATTTTGGGGTTCGGGTGAATTTTGGGGTTCAGTTTAATTTGGGGATCAAGTGAATTTGGGGGTTCAGGGTCAATTTGGGATTCAGGGTCAATTTTGGGGTTCATGTGAATTTTGAGGTTCAGGGTCAATTTTGGGGTTCAGCTGAATTTTGGGGTTCAGGGTCAATTTTGGGGTTCAGGTGAATTTGGGGGTTCAGGGTCAATTTTGGGGGTTCAGGGGAATTTTGGGCTTCAGGTATTTGGGGGTTCAGGTTTGGGGGTTCAGTGTTTCGGGGTTCGGTATTTCGGGGTTTTGGGGGTTCAGAATTTCGGGGTTCGGGTATTTTGGGTCCATTTTTTTCAGGTTTGGGGGTTTTTCGGGGTTCGGAATTTCATTTTTGGGGGGTTTTGGGGGGGGTTCAGAATTTCGGGGTTCGGGCATTTTTGGGGCCGTTCTTTCAGGTTTGGGGTGTTTCTGGGTCCGTGTTTTTTGGGGGGGGGTTCCGGGGTTTTTTTTGGGGGGGTTCGGGATTTGGGGGTTCGGGGTTTTTCGGGGTTCGGAATGTGGGGGTTCGGGGTTTTTCGGGGTTCACTCACTCAGCGCCACCAGGATCCCGAACACGAACATCCCGATGGCCAAAACCAACCCGGCCAAGCGCAGCGACTCGTAATCTGGGGGGGGACCCCAAAAATGGGACCCCCCCCCCCCGCCCCCCGGAACCCCCCAATGAACCCGAACCCCCCAAATCAGCCCCAAAATCACCCCGAAAATCGACCCGAAAATAGACCCCCAAATAAAACGCCAAATAAACCCGAAAATAGACCCGAAAAGAAACCCTGAACCCCCAAATAAACAGAAAATAGACCCCAAAATAAACCCTGAACCCCCAAATAAACTCGAAAATAAACCCGAAAATAGACCCGAAAATAAACCCTGAACCCCCAAATAAACCCCAAAATAAACCCCAAAATAAACCCGAAAATAAACCCGAAAATAAAGCGGAAAATAAACCCGAAAATAGACCCGAAAATAAACCCCCAAATAGACCCGAAAATAAACCCTGAACCCCCAAAATAACCCGAAAATAAACCCGAAAATAAACCCAAAAATAAACCCGAAAATAAACCCTGAACCCCCAAAATAACCCCAAAATAAACCCGAAAATAGACCCGAAAATAAACCCTGAACCCCCAAATAAACCCGAAAATAAACCCTGAACCCCCCAAATAAACCCGAAAATAAAGCGGAAAATAAACCCCAAAATAGACCCGAAAATAAACCCTGAACCCCCAAATAAACCCGAAAATAGACCCCAAAATAAACCCGAAAATAAACCCCCAAACAAACCCGAAAATAAACCCGAAAATAAACCCTGAACCCCCAAATAAACCCGAAAATAAACCCGAAAATAAACCCGAAAATAGACCCAAAATAAACCCTGAACCCCCAAATAAACCCGAAAATAAACCCTGAACCCCCAAATAAACCCGAAAATAAACCCGAAAATAAACCTGAAAATAGACTCAAAATAAACCCTGAACCCCCAAATAAACCCCAAAATAAACCCGAAAATAAACCTGAAAATAAACCCTGAACCCCCCAAATAAACCCGAAAATAAACCCGAAAATAAAGCTGAAAATAAACCCGAAAATAAACCCGAAAATAAAGCTGAAAATAAACCCGAAAATAGACCCGAAAATAAACCCTGAACCCCCAAATAAACCCGAAAATAAACCCGAAAATAAAGTGGAAAATAAAGCGGAAAATAAACCCGAAAATAAACCCTGAACCCCCAAATAAACCCAAAAAGAAACCCGAAAATAAACCCGAAAATAGACCCAAAATAAACCCTGAACCCCCAAATAAACCCGAAAAGAAACCCAAAAATAAACCTGAAAATAAAGCGGAAAATAAACCCCAAAATAGACCCGAAAATAAACCCTGAACCCCCAAATAAACCCGAAAATAGACCCCAAAATAAACCCGAAAATAGACCCAAAATAAACCCCGAACCCCCAAATAAACCCGAAAATAAACCCCAAAATAAACCCAAAAATAAACCCTGAACCCCCAAATAGACCCGAAAATAAACCGGAAAATAAAGCGGAAAATAAACCCGAAAATAAACCCGAAAATAAAGCGGAAAATAAACCCCAAAATAGACCCGAAAATAAACCCTGAACCCCCAAATAAACCCGAAAATAAACCCGAAAATAAACCCCAAAATAGACCCGAAAAGAAACCCTGAACCCCCAAATAAACCCGAAAATAAACCCGAAAATAAACCCGAAAATAAACCCGAAAATAAACCCTGAACCCCCAAATAAACCCGAAAATAAATCCCCAAATAAACCCGAAAAGAAACCCGAAAATAAACCTGAAAATAGACCCAAAATAAACCCTGAACCCCCAAAATAACCCCAAAATAGACCCGAAAATAAACCCTGAACCCTCAAATAAACCCGAAAATAAAGCGGAAAATGAACCCGAAAATAAACCCCCAAATAAACCCGAAAATAAACCCTGAACCCCCAAATAAACCCGAAAATAAACCCCCAAATAAACCTGAACCCCCAAATAAACCCCCAATTAAACCCCCGAACCCCCAAATCCCCCCGACCCCCAAATCTCCCCCCCCGAGGGTCCCCCCAATTCTAACCCCCCAGGACACCCCAAAACCCCCCCAGACACCCCAAAAATTCTCACCATAGTTGAAGGGATCCTTGGCCCGGGCGGCTTCTGGGGGAAAAGAGGGACCCAGGAGTTCGGGGGGACCCAGGAGTTCGGGGGGGACCCAGGAGTTTCGGGGGACCCAGGAGTTCGGGGGGGACCCAGGAGTTCGGGGGGACCCAGGAGTTCGGGGGGATCCAGGAGTCTGGGGGGGACCCAGGAGTTCAGGTGTTTCCCTGAGGCTCTGTTCACTCTGGAGCGGAATGATGGGGATCTGGGGAGTTTGTTCTCTCTGTTCACTCTGGAGCGGAATGATGGGGATCTGGGGAGTTTGTTCTCTCTGTTCACTCTGGAGCGGAATGATGGGGATATGGGGGTTCTGTTCACTCTGGAGCGGAATGATGGGGATCTGGGGTCTCTGTTCACTCTGGAGCGGAATGATGGGGCCACGGGGGGTCTGTTCACTCTGGAGCGGAATGATGGGGATATGGCGGGTCTGTTCACTCTGGAGGGGAATGATGGGGATCTGGGGTCTCTGTTCACTCTGGAGCAGAATGATAGGGACATGGGTGGGTCTGTTCACTCTGGAGTGGAATGATGGGGATATGGGGGGTCTGTTCACTCTGGAGCGGAATGATGGGGACATGGGGGGTCTGTTCACTCTGGAGTGGAATGATGGGGACATGGCAGGGTCTGTTCACTCTGGAGGGGAATGATGGGGATCTAGGGGTTTGTTCACTCTGGAGCAGAATGATGGGGATATGGGGGGGTCTGTTCACTCTGGAGGGGAATGATGGGAACACAGGGGGTCTGTTCACTCTGGAGTGGAATGATGGGGATATGGGGGGTCTGTTCACTCTGGAGCGGAATGATGGGGATATAGGGAGTCTGTTCTCTCTGTTCACTCTGGAGCGGAATGATGGGGACATGGGTGGGTCTGTTCACTCTGGAGCGGAATGATGGGGACATGGGTGGGTCTGTTCACTCTGGAGCGGAATGATGGGGACATGGCAGGGTCTGTTCACTCTGGAGTGGAATGATGGGGATCTGGGGTCTCTGTTCACTCTGGAGCGGAATGATGGGGCCAAGGGGAGTCTGTTCACTCTGGAGTGGAATGATGGGGATATGGGGGGTCTGTTCACTCTGGAGCGGAATGATGGGGACACGGGGGGTCTGTTCACTCTGGAGTGGAATGATGGGGACACGGGGGGTCTGTTCACTCTGGAGCGGAATGATGGGGACACGGGGGGTCTGTTCACTCTGGAGTGGAATGATGGGGATCTGGGGAGTCTGTTCACTCTGGAGCGGAATGATGGCGACCTGGGGTCTCTGTTCACTCTGGAGCAGAATGATGGGGCCAAGGGGAGTCTGTTCACTCTGGAGTGGAATGATGGGGATATGGCGGGTCTGTTCACTCTGGAGGGGAATGATGGGGATCTGGGGTCTCTGTTCACTCTGGAGCAGAATGATGGGGATATGGGTGGGTCTGTTCACTCTGGAGCGGAATGATCGGGATATAGGGAGTCTGTTCTCTCTGTTCACTCTGGAGTGGAATGATGGGGATATGGGGGGTCTGTTCACTCTGGAGCGGAATGATGGGGACATGGGTGGGTCTGTTCACTCTGAAGCGGAATGATGGGGACATGGGTGGGTCTGTTCACTCTGGAGCGGAATGATGGGGACATGGCAGGGTCTGTTCACTCTGGAGTGGAATGATGGGGATCTGGGGTCTCTGTTCACTCTGGAGCGGAATGATGGGGACGCGGGGGGTATGTTCACTCTGGAGTGGAATGATAGGGACGTGGCGGGGTCTGTTGACTCTGGAGCAGAATGATGGGGATATAGGGAGTCTGTTCTGTCTGTTCACTCTGGAGTGGAATGATGGGGACACGGGGGGGTCTGTTCACTCTGGAGTGGAATGATAGGGACATGGCGGGGTCTGTTGACTCTGGAGCAGAATGATGGGGATATAGGGAGTCTGTTCTGTCTGTTCACTCTGGAGTGGAATGATGGGGATATGGGGGGTCTGTTCACTCTGGAGCGGAATGATGGGGCACGGGGGGGTCTGTTCACTCTGGAGTGGAATGATGGGGATATAGGGAGTCTGTTCTGTCTGTTCACTCTGGAGTGGAATGATGGGGAACACGGAGGGTCTGTTCACTCTGGAGCAGAATGATGGGGATATAGGGAGTCTGTTCTCTCTGTTCACTCTGGAGTGGAATGATGGGGGCATGGGGGGGTCTGTTCACTCTGGAGCGGAATGATGGGGACACAAGGGGTCTGTTCACTCTGGAGCGGAATGATGGGGACGTGGGGATCTGTTCGCTCTGGAGCAGAATGATGGGGATGCGGGGGGTCTGTTCACTCTGGAGTGGAATGATGGGGATATAGGGGGTCTGTTCACTCTCGAGCGGAATGATGGGGAACACGGAGGGTCTGTTCAGTCTGGAGCGGAATGATGGGGACGCGGGGGGTCTGTTCACTCTGGAGCGGAACGACGGCCCCGTGCTGTACTGACCCCCCCCCCACCCCCGGCCACGCCCTGCGCGTTTGCAAACCCCTCCCCCACCCCCCCCTCCCCCCCCCTTCGCTGCGGTAACAGCCCGGGCACCCCCCCCCCCGCCCCTCCCCCTACCCCCCCCACCCCCCCATCCCGACCCCCCCCCCCAGTTCTACCCCCCCACCCATCCTGACCCCCCACCCATCCTGACCCCCCCCATTCTGCACCCCCCCCCAATTCTACACCCCCCCACCCATCCTGACCCCCCCCAGCACCCCCGAATTCTGCAGCCCCCACACCCCTAAATCCCCCCCATCCTGACCCCCCCCAATTCTGCACCCCCCAATTCTGCACCCCCCAATTCTGCACCCCCCCAATTCTGCACCCCCAATTCTGCACCACCCCCCAATTCTGCACCCCCCAATTCTGCACCCCCCCAATTCTGCACCCCCCCAATTCTGCACCACCCTCCAATTCTGCACCCCCCAATTCTGCACCCCCCAATTCTGCATCACCCCCCAATTCTGCACCCTCCAATTCTGCACCCCCCAATTCTGCACCCCCCCCACCCATCCTGCCCCCCCCGCACCCTCCAATTCTGCCCCCCCCCCTCTGCAGCACCCACCTGTACCCACCCCCCCCCCATCTGCACCCCCCAATTCCGCCCCCCCCGCATCCCCCATCCCCCCCCCGCACCCCCAGGACCCCCCAATTTCCCCCCCCCCCCCCCATTTCCCCCCCCCACCTCCCATCGCGGGCTCCGTGGGGGTGGCCATGGTGGGGGCGATCGGGTCCCTTCGGCTCCGCTCGGCTCAATTCGGGTCCGTTCGGCTCCCGAGTCCCTTCGGCTGCGCTCGGGTCCTTTCGGCTCCGTTCGGCTCCCGAGTCCCTTCGGCTCCGCTCGGCTCAATTCGGGTCCGCTCGGCTCCCGAGTCCCTTCGGCTCCGCTCGGCTCAATTCGGGTCCGTTCGGCTCCCGAGTCCCTTCGGCTGCGCTCGGGTCCGCTCGGCTCCCGAGTCCCTTCGGCTCCGCTCGGGTCCGTTCGGGTCCGCTCGGCTCCCGAGTCCCTTCGGCTGCGCTCGGGTCCTTTCGGCTCCGCTCGGCTCCCGAGTCCTTTCGGCTGCGCTCGGGTCCTTTCGGGTCCGCTCGGCTCCCGAGTCCCTTCGGCCCCGCTCGGGTCGGGTGGGGGGGACACCCCTATAAAATGGACCCAGGAGTTCGGGTGGCGGGGGGTCGGGGGGACCCAGGAGTTCGGCAGGCGGGGGGGTTACCCCAGAGGGAGCCAGGAGTTCGGGCCAATGACCACGAGGTGTTGGGTGCCCATTGGGTGCTGGGTCCCCATTGCGTGGCCAATGACCAATGAGGTGTTGGGTGGGTGCCCATTGGGTGTTGGGTGCTCACTGGGTGGCCAATGACCAATGACCATGAGATGTTGGGTCCCCATTGGGTGCTGGGTGCCCATTGGGTTCTGGGTGCCCATTGGGTGGCCAATGACCAATGAGATGTTGGGTGGGTGCCCATTGGGTGCTGGGTCCCCATTGGGTGGCCAATGACCAATGACCATGAGATGTTGGGTCCCCATTGGGTGCTGGGTCCCCATTGGGTGTTGGGTGCCCATTGGATGGTCAATGACCAATGGGATGTTGGGTGGGTGCCCATTGGATGCTGGGTCCCCATTGGGTGCTGGGTGCCCATTGGGTGGCCAATGACCAATGACCATGAGGTGTTGGGTGCCCATTGGGTGCTGGGTGCCCATTGGGTGGCCAATGACCAATGGGATGTTGGGTGGGTGCCCATTGGGTGCTGGGTGCCCATTGGGTGTTGGGTGCCCATTGGGTGGCCAATGACCATGAGGTGTTGGGTGGGTGCCCATTGGGTGCTGGGTCCCCATTGGGTGCTGGGTGCTCACTGGGTGGCCAATGACCAATGACCATGAGATGTTGGGTCCCCATTGGGTGCTGGGTCCCCATTGGATGCTGGGTCCCCATTGGGTGCTGGGTGCCCATTGGGTGGCCAATGACCAATGACCATGAGGTGTTGGGTGGGTGCCCATTGGGTGCTGGGTCCCCATTGGGTGCTGGGTGCCCATTGGGTGGCCAATGACCAATGACCACGAGGTGTTGGGTGGGTGCCCACTGGGTGCTGGGTCCCCATTGGTTGCTGGGTGCCCATTGGGTGGCCAATGACCATGAGGTGTTGGGTGGGTGCCCATTGGGTGCTGGGTCCCCATTGGGTGTTGGGTGCTCACTGGGTGGCCAATGACCAATGACCATGAGATGTTGGGTCCCCATTGGGTGCTGGGTGCCCATTGGGTGCTGGGTGCCCATTGGGTGTTGGGTGCCCATTGGGTGGTCAGGGACCAATGAGGTGTTGGGTGGGTGCCCATTGGGTGCTGGGTCCCCATTGTGTGGCCAATGACCAATGACCATGAGGTGTTGGGTCCCCATTGGTTGCTGGGTGCCCATTGGGTGGCCAATGACCAATGAGGTGTTGGGTGGGTGCCCATTGGATGCTGGGCCTCCATTGGGTGGCCAATGACCAATGACCATGAGATGTTGGGTCCCCATTGGGTGCTGGGTCCCCATTGGATGCCGGGTCCCCATTGGTTGTTGGGTGACAACACGGTGACCAATGACAACAAGACCTTGGGTGCCCCTGACCCCGCCCCCCCGGCCACGCCCCGAGGGGGGAGGGGCCGCTTTATTGAGGGGGGGGAGGGGCGGTGGGCGTGTCCGTCTGTCCCGGCTTGGGGGGCACCTGTGGGGGAGGGGTCACATGGAGGGGACCCAGGCGTCCGGGGGAACCCCCGAAATTGGGGACCCAGGCGTCCGGGGGAACCCCCGAAATTGGGGACCCAGGCGTCCGGGCGCCTCCCCCCCACTCACCCTCATCTCATCCGCGTGGACAAGCCTGCGAGACAAAGGGGTTCATGGGGGAGAGGGGACCCAGGAGTTCGGGGGGACCCAGGAGTTCGGGAGGGACTCAGGAGTTTGGGGGGACCCCAGAGTTCTGAGGGACCCAGGAGTTCGGGGGGACCCAGGAGTCCGGGAGGGATCCAGGAGTTCTGAGGGACCCAGGAGTTCTGGGGGACCCAGGAGTCCGGGAGGGATCCAGGAGTTCTGAGGGACCCAGGAGTTCGGGAGGGACCCAGGAGTTCTGAGGGACCCAGGAGTTCGGGAGGGACCCAGGAGTCCTGGAGGGACCCCAGAGTTCTGAGGGATCCAGGAGTTCTGAGGGACCCAGGAGTTCGGGAGGGACCCAGGAGTTCTGAGGGACCCAGGAGTTCAGGGGGACCGAGGAGTTTGGGAGGGACCCAGGAGTTCGGGAGGGACCCAGGAGTTCGGAGGGGGACCGAGGAGTTTGGGAGGGACCCAGGCGTCCGGGAGGGACCCAGGAGTTCTGAGGGACCCAGGAGTTCGGGGAGGACCCAGGCGTCCGGGAGGGACCCAGGCATCCGGCCACTCACGTCGCAGCGATTGCCGCAGGGGCCCCTCAGTCTCATCCGGCTCCCCCGTCCTGGGGACCAGTTACCCCAGTTCCTCCCAGTCCCTCCCAGTATATCCCAGTTCCCCCCAGTCTATCCCAGCCTATCCCAGTCTACCCCAGTATATCCCAGTATATCCCAGTATGTCCCGGTCTATCCCAGTCCCTCCCAGTATATCCCAGTTCCTCCCAGTTCCTCCCAGTATATCCCAGTATGTCCCAGTTCCCCCCAGTCTATCCCAATATGTCCCAGTCTATCCCAGTTCCTTCCAGTCTATCCCAGTCTATCCCAGTATATCCCAGTCCCTCCCAGTATATCCCAGTCTATCCCAGTTCTCCCCAGTCTATCCCAATATGTCCCAGTCCCTCCCAGTCCCTCCCAGTCCCTCCCAGTATATCCCAGTCTATCCCAGTCTATCCCAGTATGTCCCAGTCTATCCCAGTCTATCCCAGTCCCTCCCAGTCTATCCCAGTATATCCCAGTCCCTCCCAGTATATCCCAGTCTATCCCAGTTCCCCCCAGTATATCCCAATATGTCCCAGTCCCTCCCAGTCCCTCCCAGTCTATCCCAGTATATCCCAGTCCCTCCCAGTATATCCCAATCTGTCCCAGTTCTCCCCAATCTATCTCAATATGTCCCAGTCCCTCCCAGTCCCTCCCAGTATATCCCAGTATGTGCCGGTCTATCCCAGTCCCTCCCAGTATATCCCAGTCTATCCCAGTATATCCCAGTCTATCCCAGTTCCCCCCAATCTATCCCAATATGTCCCAGTCCCTCCCAGTCCCTCCCAGTATATCCCAGTCTATCCCAGTATATCCCAGTCCCTCCCAGTATATCCCAGTATGTCCCAGTCCCTCCCAGTACATCCCAGTATATCCCAGTATGTCCCAGTCTGTCCCACTTCTCCCCAGTCTATCCCAATATATCCCAGTCCCTCCCAGTCCCTCCCAGTCTATCCCAGTCTATCCCAGTATGTCCCAGTCCCTCCCAGTATATCCCAGTATATCCCAGTATATCCCAGTCCCTCCCAGTCCCTCCCAGTATATCCCAGTATATCCCAGTATATCCCAGTCCCTCCCAGTCCCTCCCAGTATATCCCAGTACATCCCAGTATATCCCAGTATGTCCCAGTCTGTCCCACTTCTCCCCAGTCTATCCCAGTCTATCCCAGTCCCTCCCAGTCCCTCCCAGTCTATCCCAGTCCCTCCCAGTCTATCCCAGTATGTCCCAGTCCCTCCCAGTCCCTCCCAGTCTATCCCAGTCCCTCCCAGTCTATCCCAGTATGTCCCAGTCCCTCCCAGTCCCTCCCAGTCTATCCCAGTCTATCCCAGTCTATCTCAGTCCCTCCCAGTCCCTCCCAGTCCCTCCCAGTATATCCCAGTCTATCCCAGTCCCTCCCAGTATATCCCAGTCCCTCCCAGTCCCTCCCAGTATATCCCAGTCCCTCCCAGTATATCCCAGTCTATCCCAGTCTATCCCAGTCTATCCCAGTCCCTCCCAGTCCCTCCCAGTCCCTCCCAGTCTATCCCAGTCTATCCCAGTCTATCCCAGTCCCTCCCAGTCCCTCCCAGTCCCTCCCAGTATATCCCAGTATATCCCAGTCTATCCCAGTATGTCCCAGTATGTCCCAGTCTATCCCAGTATGTCCCAGTCCCTCCCAGTCTATCCCAGTCCCTCCCAGTATGTCCCAGTCCCTCCCAGTCTATCCCAGTATGTCCCAGTATGTCCCAGTCCCTCCCAGTCCCTCCCAGTTACTTGGGCTGTTGGTCGAACTTGCAGCGGCAGCGCCGACCTGGGGGGGGAGCGATGGGGTGGGAAAGACTTTTTGGGGCCAAAGAAGAGGATTTTGGGCAAAAAAAAAAAAAAAAAAAAAAAAGAAGGGGTTTTGGGGAGAATCGGGGAAATTCCAAATTGGGGATTTTTGGGGGGTTTTGGGCTCTTTTTTGGGGGGATTTGGGGGATTTGGGGCTGTTTTATGGGGTTTTGGGGGAATTTCAGGCTCATTTTGGGGCGATTTGGGGCGGGTTTGGGTGATTTTGGGCTGTTTCGGGGCGATTTTGGAAATTTCTTTTTTGCCTGTTTTGGGGTGATCTTTGATTTTTTGGGGGCTGTTTTGGGTGGATTTGGGGCGGTTTTGGGGGTGATTTTAATGGTTTGGGGCCGGCGTGGGGTGATTTTGGGCTGATTTGGGGTGTTTTTTACCAATTTTGGGGGTTATTTTGGGGTGGGTTTAGGTGATTTTTTTCGGGGGTGTTTTTTGGCTGATTTTGGGGTGATTTTTGGCGATTTTGGGTCGTTTTAGCTGATTTGGGGTCGTTTTAGCTGATTTTGGGGTCGTTTACGGTCTTTTTAGCTGATTTGGGGGTGATTTTTGGGTGATTTTGGGTCATTTTGGGTGATTTTGGGGAGGACTTGGGGACGTCTTGGGACGTTTTGGGGGGATTTTGGCTGATTTTGGGAAATTTGGGGGTGATTTTGGCTGATTTTGGGGTATTTTAGGGCGTTTTGCGGGGTTTTTCGGGTGATTTTGGGTGATTTGGGGTTTTCTTGGGGTGTTTTAGGCGCTTTTGGGGCGATTTGTGGCGGTTTTGGGGAGATTTTTTGGCGTTTCTTGCGGATTTTGGGTGGGTTTAGGTGATTTTGGGGGATTTTGGGGTGATTTTGGCTGAATTTGGGGGTTTTTTTTAGGTGATTTCGGGCTGGATTTGGGACCATTTTGGGGACGATTCGGGGCCGGTTGAGGCTGGTTTTGGGGCATTTTGGGCGGATTTTGGCCGATTTTGGGGCATTTTAGGGCGTTTTGGGGCTTTTTTTGGGGGGTGTTTTTTGGAGATTTTGGGGCAAATTTCGGCGATTTTGGGGCGGTTCGCTTTGCTTTTCGGTGATTTTTGGTGGGTTTCGGGGTGATTTAGGGTCTTTTTGGGCGATTTTGGGGCGATTTGGGGTGATTCCGGGGTGGCTTTGAGGCATTTTGGGCTGATTTCTGCCGATTTTGGGGACGTCTTTGGATGTCTCGGGGGCGTTTTGGGGGGATTTTGGCCGATTTTGGGGCGTTTCGGGGCGATTTGGGCGGATTTTAGGGTGTTCGGCGGGTTTTTTGGGGGTGATTTTGGGTCGTTTTGGCTGATTTTAGGGGATTTTAGGGTGTTTTGGGGGGTTTTAGAGCCTTTTATGGGCGATTTTGGGGTGATTTGGGCTGATTTTGGGGTATTTTCGGGTGATTTGGGGGGATTTGGGGCCGATTTTGGGGTATTTTAGGGTGATTTTGGGGTATTTTGGGCTGATTTTGGGGTATTTTAGGGTTTTTTGGGGGGATTTGGGGCTGATTTTGGGGTATTTTCGGGTGATTTTGGGGTATTTTAGGGTGATTTGGGGGGATTTTGGGCTGATTTTGGGGTGTTTTAGGGTTTTTTGGGGGGATTTGGGGCTGATTTTGGGGTATTTTAGGGTGATTTTGGGGTATTTTAGGGTTATTTTGGGGTATTTTGGGCTGATTTTGGGGTATTTTAGGGTGATTTTGGGGTATTTTGGGCTGACTTTGGGGTATTTTAGGGTGATTTTGGGGTATTTTAGGGTTTTTTGGGGGGATTTGGGGCTGATTTTGGGGTATTTTAGGGTGATTTTGGGGTATTTTGGGCTGATTTTGGGGTATTTACGGGAGATTTGGGGGTATTTTAGGGTTTTTTTGGGGGATTTGGGGCTGATTTTGGGGTATTTTGGGCTGATTTTGGGGTATTTTAGGGTGATTTTGGGGTATTTTGGGCTGATTTTGGGGTATTTTGGGCTGATTTTGGGGTATTTTCGGGTGATTTGGGGGGATTTTGGGGTGTTCTGGTGGGGGCGTTAGAGTGATTTTGGGGTGATTTTGGCGGATTTTGGGGTATTTTGGGGGGATTTTAGGCTGATTTGGGGGTATTTTCGGGTGTTCCGGGGGGTTTTGGGGGTCGATTTTGGGTCATTTGGGGGCGATTTCGGCCAATCGGAGGGTGTTTTGGGGTATTTTAGGGTGTTTTGGGGGGTTTGGGGGGTCGGTTTGGGGGGTTTTTGGGGTGATTTTTGCCGTTTTCGGGGTACATACTGAGGATGAGCAGGATCCCCAGCACGAACACGACGCCGGCGAAGATCAAACCCCCGACCCGCAGCGAATCGTAATCTGGGGGGGGGGGGGGGGGCGGGGTCAGCGTCACGTGACCCGAGGGCGGGGCCGACACGTGACCCCACCCCCCAGCCCCTCCCCCCACTCACCGTAATAGAAACGCTGGTCCGGGGCTGGAGGGGGCGCTGCGGGGGGAGGGAGCCAGGAGTTCGGGGGGGACCCAGGAGTTCGGGGGGAGCCAGGAGTTCGGGGGGGACCCAGGAGTTCGGGGGGGACCCAGGAGTTCGGGAGGGGACCCAGGAGTTCGGGAGGGGACCCAGGAGTTCGGGAGGGACCCAGGAGTTCGGGAGGGAGCCAGGAGTTCGGGGGGGGACCCAGGAGTTCAGGGGGGACCCAGGAGTTCGGGGGGGGACCCAGGAGTTCGGGAGGGGGACCCAGGAGTTCGGGAGGGACCCAGGAGTTCAGGGGGGACCCAGGAGTTCGGGGGGGGACCCAGGAGTTCGGGAGGGGGACCCAGGAGTTCGGGAGGGACCCAGGAGTTCGGGAGGGGACCCAGGAGTTCGGGGGGAACCCAGGAGTTCGGGAGGGACCCAGGAGTTCAGGGGGGACCCAGGAGTTCGGGGGGGGACCCAGGAGTTCGGGAGGGGGACCCAGGAGTTCGGGAGGGACCCAGGGGTATGAGGGACCCAGGAGTTCGGGAGGGACCCAGGAGTTCGGGGGGGGACCCAGGAGTTCGGGAGGGACCCAGGAGTTCGGGAAGGACCCAGGAGTTCGGGAGGGACCCAGGAGTTCGGGAGGGAACCCAGGAGTTCGGGGGGGGACCCAGGAGTTCGGGGGGACCCAGGAGTTCGGGAGGGACCCAGGAGTTCGGGGGGACCCAGGAGTTCGGGAGGGACCCAGGAGTTCGAGAGGGACCCAGGAGTTCGGGAGGGACCCAGGAGTTCGGGGAGGGACCCAGGAGTTCGGGAGGGACCCAGGAGTTCGGGAGGGGACCCAGGAGTTCGGGAGGGACCCAGGAGTTCGGGGAGGGACCCAGGAGTTCGGGAGGGACCCAGGAATGCCCCCAGGGACCCAGGCGTCCGGCGGCTCCCGAACTCCTGGGTCCCTCACTCACCTGCTCCCGGGGCCATGGCGGCCGCCCCTCCCCCACCACTGCGAACTGGGGGAAAACGGGGAGAATTGGGTAAAATTGGGCCAAAAGGAGCAAAATTGGCCACGATTGCGCAAAATCGCACAAAAAACGGGGGGAAATTGGCCCAAAAAATCGACAAGTTCGGGCAATAACGGGGAAAAATTCGCAAAAATGGGGAGAATTGGGCAAAAATGGGCAAAATAGGGAAAATAGGGGAGAAAATAGGGCAAAAAAATGGCTAAAAGGGGCAAAATTGGGCAAAGTTGGGCAAAAATGGGGAAAAATTGGGGGAAAATCGGGGAGAACTGGGCGAAAAATGGGGAAAAATCGGGGAGAACTGGGCAAAACGCGGTCAAAATTGGGTGAAAAACGTGGGAAATGGGGTTTAAAATGCACAGAATTGGGTACGAAACGGGGGGAAATCGGCAAAATTGGGCGGAAATTCGGAAAATTTGCCCCCAAAATGGACCAAATTGCGTAGTAATGGGGGGAAAATTGGCCAAAATGTGGGAGAATTGGATAAAAATGGGCAAAAAGTGGGGGAAATTGGGCAAGAATGGGCGAAATAGGGGAAGAATGGGTAAAAATTGGAGGGGAATTGGGGAGAACGGGGCAAAAATTGGCGAAAATTGGGCAAAAAGATTGGGGAAAATTGGGTAAAAATGCACCGAATCGGGTAGAAAAAACGGAGGGGAAATGGGCAAAATTTGGGGAAAACGGGCAAAATTGGGGAGGGAAGTGGGCGAGATTGGGTAAAACTGGGCAAAACTTGGCCAAAAGAAGCGGAAAAAGAGGCAAAACTTGGCCAAATTGGGCAAAAAAAAACGGGGTGAAAAAGCACAGAACTGGGTAAAAAAACGGGGCAAAAAAAGCGTAGAAATTGGGCAAAACCGGGCGGAATTTGGCCAAAAGAAGCGCGACAAGAGGGAAAAATCGGGCAAAATATTGGGCAGCGTGAGGCCGAAAACGGGGCTAAAATTAGGGGAAAATTGGGCAAAATTGGGCCCGAAGAGGGAAAACCGGGGGCGGAAAACGGGTGGAATTGGGCAAAACGGTGAAAATCTTGCGCAACGGGGGCGAAAATGGGGCGGAATTGGGTAAATTTGGGGGGAACGACCGTTGTCGTGGAGACGTGACCTTGGCGCCTCCCTCCCGCCCTTGCCAAGGGACCCAGGCGTCCGGGGGGGGGACCCAGGCGTCCGGGAGGGGACCCAGGCGTCCGGAGGACGCCTGGGTCCCCTCCCGGACGCCTGGGTCCCCCCCCCAAAAACCAGTAGCCCCCTCATTCCCTTCACCCCCCCCCAATACCTGGCTCCCCGGACGCCTGGGTCCCTCCCGAACTCCTGGGTCCCTCCCGGACGCCTGGGTCCCTCCCGGACGCCTGGGTCCCCTGCCCAGCCGGGTTATTTTTAACCCTCCGTCCCCGTTGGTCGGAACATCCGGAGGCGGCAGCGGCTGCGCCCGGACGCCTGGGTCCCCTCCCGGACGCCTGGGTCCCCTCCCAGTCACCCCAGTAACTGCCCAGTGCTCCCCCAGGAACTCCCAGTTGCCTCCCAGTAACCGTCTCAGCAGCTCCCAGTAACTCCCAGTAACTCCCAGTGCTCCCAGTAACTTCCAGTTGCCTCCCAGTAACTCCCAGTTGACCTCCCAGTAACTCCCAGTAACCCTCCTGGTGCCTCCCAGTAACTCCCAGTTGACCTCCCAGTAACTCCCAGTAACCCTCCTGGTGACTCCCAGTAACTCCCAGTAACTCCCAGTAATTCCCAGTAACCCTCTTGGTGACTCCCAGTAACTCCCAGTGATTCCCAGTAACCCTCTTGGTGACGCCCAGTAACTCCCAGTAACTCCCAGTAATTCCCAGTAACCCTCTTGGTGACTCCCAGTGCCTCCCAGTAACTCCCAGTTGCCTCCCAGTAACCGTCTCAGCAGCTCCCAGTAACTCCCAGTAACTTCCAGTTGCCTCCCAGTAACTCCCAGTTGACCTCCCAGTAACTCCCAGTAACCCTCTCGGTGACTCCCAGTGCTCCCAGTAGCTTCCAGTTGCCTCCCAGTAACTCCCAGTAACCCTCCTGGTGACTCCCAGTAACTCCCAGTAACCCTCTCGGTGACTCCCAGTGCTCCCAGTAACTCCCAGTTGCCTCCCAGTAACTCCCAGTAACCCTCCTGGTGCCTCCCAGTAACTCCCAGTTGACCTCCCAGTAACTCCCAGTAACCCTCCTGGTGACTCCCAGTAACTCCCAGTAACTCCCAGTGATTCCCAGTAACCCTCTTGGTGACTCCCAGTAACTCCCAGTAACTCCCAGTAATTCCCAGTAACCCTCTTGGTGACTCCCAGTGCCTCCCAGTAACTCCCAGTTGCCTCCCAGTAACCGTCTCAGCAGCTCCCAGTAACTCCCAGTAACTTCCAGTTGCCTCCCAGTAACTCCCAGTTGACCTCCCAGTAACTCCCAGTAACCCTCTCGGTGACTCCCAGTTGCCTCCCAGTAACTCCCAGTTGCCTCCCAGTAACTCCCAGTAACCCTCTTGGTGACTCCCAGTTGCCTCCCAGTAACTCCCAGTGCTCCCAGTAACTCCCAGTTGCCTCCCAGTAACTCCCAGTTGACCTCCCAGTAACTCCCAGTAACCCTCCTGGTGGCTCCCAGTTGCCTCCCAGTAACTCCCAGTGCTCCCAGTAACCCTCTTGGTGACTCCCAGTGCCTCCCAGTAACTCCCAGTGCTCCCAGTAACTTCCAGTTGCCTCCCAGTAACTTCCAGTTGCCTCCCAGTAACTCCCAGTTGACCTCCCAGTAACTCCCAGTAACCCTCTTGGTGACTCCCAGTTGCCTCCCAGTAACTCCCAGTGCTCCCAGTAACTTCCAGTTGCCTCCCAGTAACTTCCAGTTGCCTCCCAGTAACTCCCAGTAACCCTTCTGGTGGCTCCCAGTTGCCTCCCAGTAACTCCCAGTGCTCCCAGTAACTCCCAGTTGCCTCCCAGTGACTGTCTCAGCAGCTCCCAGTCCCTCCCAGTCCCCCCCAGTGTCCCCCCAGTAACACCCACCCCCCCCCATCAATGTCCCTTTGTCCGTCCCTTGGCCTCGAGCCACAGACCGACAAACGGCGCCTTTGTCTGGGGGACCCAGGCGTCCGGGGGGGACCCAGGCATCCGGGAGGGGACCCAGGAGTTCGGGAGGGACCCAGGCGTCCGGGGGGGACCCAGGCGTCCGGGAGGGGACCCAGGAGTTCGGGAGGGACCCAGGCGTCCGGGAGGGGACCCAGGAGTTCGGGAGGGACCCAGGCGTCCGGGAGGGGACCCAGGAGTTCGGGAGGGACCCAGGCGTCCGGGAGGGGACCCAGGCGTCCGGGAGGGGACCCAGGAGTCCGGGAGGGACTCAGGAGTACGGGAGGGACCCAGGAGTTCGGGGGGGACCCAGGAGTTCGGGAGGGGACCCAGGCGTCCGGGAGGGGACCCAGGAGTTCGGGAGGGACCCAGGAGTTCGGGAGGGACCCAGGAGTTAAGGGGGGACCCAGGCGTCCGGGAGGGGACCCAGGAGTACGGGAGGGACCCAGGAGTTCGGGAGGGGACCCAGGAGTTCGGGAGGGACCCAGGCGTTCGGGAGGGGACCCAGGCGTCCGGGAGGGGACCCAGGAGTTCGGGGGGGACCCAGGCGTCCGGGCCCCGCCCCCCGCTCCACGATCGGCAGCAGCAGCCGCGGGAACCCCCGGGGTGGGGGTGGGGGGCAAAATTTTGGGGAGATTTTCGGTGGGTTTTGGGGGGGGGAGTTTTAGGGGGGGCAAATTTGGGGGGTATTTTAGGGTCGAAATTTGGGGGGTGGCTGAAATTTTCGGGGGATTTTCGCAGAAAATTTTAGGGGTGAAATTTGGTGGGGGCTCAAATTTGGGGGGATTTTTGCAGAAAATTTTAGGGGTGAAATTGGGGGAGAATCAAATTTTGGGGCGATTTTTGCAGAAAATTTTAGGGGTTGAAATTTGGTGGGGGCTCAAATTTGGGGGGATTTTTGCAGAAAATTTTAGGGGTGAAATTTCGTGGGGCATCAAATTTTGGGGCGATTTTTGCAGAAAATTTTGGGGTTGAAATTGGGTGGGGGCTCAAATTTTGGGGGATTTTTGCAGAAAATTTTAGGGGTGAAATTTGGAGGGTCATCAAATTTTGGGGCGATTCTTGCAGAAAATTTTAGGGTTGAAATTGGGGGGGAATCAAATTTGGGGGGATTTTTGCACGAAATTTTAGGGTTGAAATTCGGGGGAGAATCAAATTTTGGGGGGATTTTTGCAGAAAATTTTAGGGTCGAAATTGGGGGGGAATCAAATTTTGGGGCGATTTTTGCACGAAATTTTAGGGTCGAAATTGGGTGGGGGCTCAAATTTGGGGGGATTTTTGCCGATAATTTTAGGGGGTGAAATTTCGTGGGGCGTCAAATTTTGCGGGAATATTTGCAGAAAATTTTAGGGTCGAAATTGGGGGGGAGAATCAAATTTTGGGGTGATTTTTGCACAAAATTTTAGGGTTGAAATTTGGTGGGGGCTCAAATTTTGGGGGATTTTTGCAGAAAATTTTAGGGTTGAAATTTGGAGGGTCATCAAATTTTGGGGCGATTTTTGCAGAAAATTTTAGGGTTGAAATTGGGGGGGAATCAAATTTTGGGGTGATTTTTGCAGAAAATTTTAGGGTCGAAATTGGGTGGGGGCTCAAATTTTGGGGCGATTTTTGCAGATAATTTTAGGGGTGAAATTTCGTAGGGCATCAAATTTTGGGGCGATTCTTGCAGAAAATTTTGGGGTCGAAATTTGGTGGGGGCTCAAATTTTGGGGCGATTTTTGCGGGTAATTTTAGGGGTTGAAATTTGGTGGGGGCTCAAATTTCGGGGGGTTTTGGGTTCATTTTGGGGGGGGGGGGGGCTCGATGGGGCTGGTGCTGCTGGTGCTGCTTGGGGGCGTGGCCTGGGGAGGGGGCGTGGCCTCCGCCCCCCCCCGCGGGTTCCCCGGATGTTCCCCGGGCTGCGAATGCGACGGCGACAGCGCCCTCTGCTGGGGGGGAGGACCCGCCCTTCCCCGCGGGCTCCCCCCGCGATTGGCTACGCTGTGAGTGACGTCACCCCCCCCGTGACCCCCCCCCCCTCCCCCCCCCCCCGCTTTGGGGACCCCCCCCCCCAACCCCCTTAAAAACTCCCCCAACCCGCCCCCATGGCCACGCCCCCCCCCCCCCGCGTGGGCGTGATGACGTCACCCGGGAAGCCACGCCCCCCCGCGCTGGGTTGGGGGCGGGGCTAAGGGAGGGGGCGGGGTTTGGACTTTTGGTGCCCAGGTGAACCCAGTTCGGGGCTGGTTTGTCCCAGTTTGTCCCAGTTTGTCCCAGTTTCTCCCAGTTTGGCCCCAGTTTGTCCCAGTTTGTCCCCAGTTCACCCCGGTTTCTACCAGTTTGTCCCCAGTTCCGCCCAGTTCGGGGCTGGTTTGTCCCAGTTTGTCCCAGTTTGTCCCCAGTTTCTCCCAGTTTGTCCCAGTTTGTCCCAGTTTGTCCCCAGTTTCTCCCAGTTTGTCTCAGTTTGTCCCAGTTTGTCCCCAGTTCCGCCCAGTTTGGGGCTGGTTTGTCCCAGTTTCTCCCAGTTTGGCCCCAGTTTGTCCCAGTTTGTCCCCAGTTCACTCCAGTTTCCCTCCAGTTTCTCCCAGTTTCTCCCAGTTTGGCCCCAGTTTGTCCCAGTTTGTCCCCAGTTCACCCCAGTTTCTACCAGTTTGTCCCCAGTTCCGCCCAGTTTGGGGCTGGTTTGTCCCAGTTTGTCCCAGTTTGTCCCAGTTTCTCCCAGTTTGGCCCCAGTTTGTCCCAGTTTGTCCCCAGTTCACCCCAGTTTCCCTCCAGTTTCTCCCAGTTTGTCCCCAGTTCCGCCCAGTTCGGGGCTGGTTTGTCCCAGTTTCTCCCAGTTTGTCCCCAGTTTCTCCCAGTTTCTCCCAGTTTGTCCCCAGTTTCTCCCAGTTTGTCTCAGTTTGTCCCAGTTTGTCCCCAGTTCACCCCAGTTTCTACCAGTTTGTCCCCAGTTCCGCCCAGTTTGGGGCTGGTTTGTCCCAGTTTGTCCCAGTTTCTCCCAGTTTCTCCCAGTTTGGCCCCGGTTTGTCCCAGTTTGTCCCCAGTTCACCCCGGTTTCTACCAGTTTGTCCCCAGTTCCGCCCAGTTTCTCCCAGTTTGTCCCCAGTTTGTCCCCAGTTTGTCCCAGTTTCTCCCAGTTTGTCCGCAGTTTGTCCCCAGTTCACCCCAGTTTCTACCAGTTTGTCCCCAGTTCCGCCCAGTTCGGGGCTGGTTTGTCCCAGTTTGTCCCAGTTTCTCCCAGTTTCTCCCAGTCTGGCCCCAGTTTCTCCCAGTTTGTCCCCAGTTCACCCCAGTTTCCCTCCAGTTTCTCCCAGTTTGTCCCCAGTTCCGCCCAGTTAGGGGCTGGTTTGTCCCAGTTTCTCCCAGTTTGTCCCCAGTTTCTCCCAGTTTCTCCCAGTTTGTCCCCAGTTTCTCCCAGTTTGTCTCAGTTTGTCCCAGTTTGTCCCAGTTTCTCCCAGTTTGTCCCCAGTTCCGCCCAGTTTGGGGCTGGTTTGTCCCAGTTTCTCCCAGTTTGTCCCCAGTTTGTCCCAGTTTGTCCCCAGTTCACCCCAGTTTCTACCAGTTTGTCCCCAGTTCCGCCCAGTTTGGGGCTGGTTTGTCCCAGTTTGTCCCAGTTTCTCCCAGTTTCTCCCAGTCTGGCCCCAGTTTCTCCCAGTTTGTCCCCAGTTCACCCCAGTTTCCCTCCAGTTTCTCCCAGTTTGTCCCCAGTTCCGCCCAGTTCGGGGCTGGTTTGTCCCAGTTTCTCCCAGTTTGTCCCCAGTTTCTCCCAGTTTCTCCCAGTTTGTCCCCAGTTTCTCCCAGTTTGTCTCAGTTTGTCCCAGTTTGTCCCAGTTTCTCCCAGTTTGTCCCCAGTTCCGCCCAGTTTGGGGCTGGTTTGTCCCAGTTTCTCCCAGTTTGTCCCCAGTTTGTCCCAGTTTGTCCCCAGTTCACCCCAGTTTCTACCAGTTTGTCCCCAGTTCCGCCCAGTTTGGGGCTGGTTTGTCCCAGTTTGTCCCAGTTTCTCCCAGTTTCTCCCAGTTTGGCCCCAGTTTGTCCCAGTTTGTCCCCAGTTCACCCCAGTTTCCCTCCAGTTTCTCCCAGTTTGTCCCCAGTTCCGCCCAGTTCGGGGCTGGTTTGTCCCAGTTTCTCCCAGTTTGTCCCCAGTTTCTCCCAGTTTCTCCCAGTTTGTCCCCAGTTTCTCCCAGTTTTGTCTCAGTTTGTCCCAGTTTGTCCCCAGTTTGTCCCAGTTTCTCCCAGTTTGTCCCCAGTTTGTCCCCAGTTTGTCCCAGTTTCTCCCAGTTTGTCCCCAGTTCCGCCCAGTTTGGGGCTGGTTTGTCCCAGTTTGTCCCAGTTTGTCCCCAGTTCACCCCAGTTTCCCTCCAGTTTCTCCCAGTTTGTCCCTAGTTTGTCCCCAGTTCCTCCCAGTTCCTCCCAGTTCCTCCCAGTTCATCCCAGTTCCTCCCAGTCTCCTCCCAGTTCATCCCAGTCCCTCCCAATTCATCCCAGTCCCTCCCAGTTCCCTCCCAGTTCATCCCAGTCCCTCCCAGTTCCTCCTAGTTCCTCCCAGTCCCTCCCAGTTCCCTCCCAGTTCCCTCCCAGTTCATCCCAGTTCCCCCCCAGTTCCCTCCCAGTCCCTCCCAGTTCCTCCCAGTTCACCCCAGTTCACCCCGCAGGTCTCTGATTGGCTGGCGGGTCCCAGTTCTCTCCGAAGGCGCCTTCGCTGACACCCCCGACCTGCAGCTGCTGTGAGATTGTCCCCAAATGTCCCCAAATGTCCCCAAAATAGCCTCTAAGGGCCAAATGTCCCCAATGTGTCCCCACTGTCCCCAATGTCACAAATGGCCCCAATGTCCCAAATGTCCCCAATGTCCCCAATGGCCCCAATGGCCCTAATGTGTCCCCAATGTCACCAATGTCACAAATGTCCCCAGTGTCCCCAATGTCCCAAATGTCCCAAATGACCCCAAATGGCCCCAATGTCCCCAAATGGCCCCCATGTCCCAAATGTTCCCAATGGCCCCAATGGCCCCAATGACCCCAATGGCCCCAATGTCCCCAATGTGTCCCCAATGTCCCCAGTGTCACAAATGTCCCCAAATGTCCCCAATGTCCCCAATGGCCCCAATGTCCCCAATGACCCCAAATGGTCTCAATGTCCCCAAATGGCCCCAATATCCCCAATGTCACAAATGTCCCCAATGTCCCCAATGTCCCTAAATGGCCCCAATGGCCCAAATGTCCCCAATGGCCCCATTGTCCCCAATGTGTCCCCAATGTCACAAATGTCCCAAATGTCCCCAATGTCCCAAATGGCCCCAATGTCCCAAATGTCCCAAATGTCCCCAATGGCCCCAATGACCCCAATGTTCCCAATGTGTCCCCAATGTCCCCAATGTCCCAAATGTCCCCAGTGTCCCAAATGTCCCAAATGTCCCCAATGACCCCAAATGGTCCCAATGTCCCCAAATGGCCCCAATGGCCCCAATGTCCCAAATGTCCCCAGTGTCCCCAATGGCCCCAAACGGTCCCAATGTCCCCAATGTCCCCAATGTCCCCAATGTGTCCCTAATGTCCCCAATGTCACAAGTGTCCCCAGTGTCCCCAATGTCCCCAATGACCCCAAATGGTCCCAATGTCCCCAAACGGTCCCAATGTCCCCAATGTCACAAATGTCCCAAATGTCCCCAAATGGTCCCAATGTCCCCAGTGTCCCCAATGGCCCCAAATGTCCCCAGTGTCCCAAATGTCCCCAATGACCCCAAATGGTCCCAATGTCCCCAAATGGCCCCAATGTCCCCAGTGTCCCAAATGTCCCAAATGTCCCCAATGGCCCCAAACGGTCCCAATGTCCCCAATGTCCCCAATGTCCCCAATGTGTCCCCAATGTCCCCAATGTCACAAGTGTCCCCAGTGTCCCCAATGTCCCCAATGACCCCAAATGGTCCCAATGTCCCCAAACGGTCCCAATGTCCCCAATGTCACAAATGTCCCAAATGTCCCCAGTGTCCCCAATGGCCCCAAACGGTCCCAATGTCCCCAATGTCCCCAATGTGTCCCCAATGTCACAAATGTCCCCAGTGTCCCCAATGTCCCAAATGTCCCCAATGACCCCAAATGGTCCCAATGTCCCCAATGGCCCCAAATGTCCCCAATGACCCCAAATGGCCCTAAATGTCACCAACTGTCCCCAAATGGCCCCAATGTGTCCCCAGGGGTGGCCATGGGTTGTCCCCATTGTCCCCCCAGTGTCCCCCCATTGTCCCCCCCAGGCTGATCACCGGTGGGCGCTTGGGGACGATTGGGGACGGGGCCTTTGCTGGACTGGTGCTACTGGAGTATCTGTGAGTGGCACTGGGAGGGAACTGGGATGTACTGGGATGTAATGGGAGGGACACTGGGGGGTACTGGGATGTACTGGGTGGGGACACTGGTCTGTACTGGGGACACTGGGAGGCACTGGAATGTAATGGGAGGCACTGGGATGTACTGGGTGGCACTGGGAGGGCCACAGGATGGGACTGGGGGGACTGGGAAGGACACTGGGATGTACTGGGGGGGTACTGGGATGTACTGGGTGGGGACACTGGTCTGTATTGGGGACACTGGGAGGCACTGGAATGTAATGGGAGGCACTGGGATGTACTGGGTGGCACTGGGAGGGCCACAGGATGGGACTGGGGGGACTGGGAAGGACACTGGGATGTACTGGGGTGTACTGGGATGTACTGGGTGGGGACACTGGTCTGTACTGGGGACACTGGGAGGCACTGGAAATTAATGGGAGGCACTGGGATGTACTGGGATGTACTGGGAGGCACTGGGAGGGCCACAGGATGGGACTGGGGGGACTGGGAAGGACACTGGGATGTACTGGGGGGGACACTGGGGGGTACTGGGATGTGCTGGGTGGGGACGCTGGTCTGTACTGGGGACACTGGGAGGCACTGGAATGTAATGGGAGGCACTGGGATGTACTGGGAGGCACTGGGATGTACTGGGTGGAACTGGGAGGGCCACAGGATGGGACTGGGGGGACTGGGAAGGACACTGGGATGTACTGGGAGGGACACTGGGGATACTGGGACGTACTGGGTGGGGACACTGGTCTGTAATGGGGACACTGGTCTGTACTGGGGACACTGGGAGGCACTGGGATGTACTGGGTGGCACTGGGAGGGCCACAGGATGGGATTGGGGGGGACTGGGTGGGGACACTGGGATGTACTGGGGACACTGGGAGGCACTGGGAGGGACACTGGGATGTACTGGGAGGCACTGGGAGGGACACCGGGATGTACTGGGATGTACTGGGAGGGACACTGGGGGGTACTGTGATGTACTGGGTGGGGACGCTGGTCTGTACTGGGGACACTGGGAGGCACTGGGATGTACTGGAAGGCACTGGGAGGGCCACAGGATGGGATTGGGGGGGACTGGGAAGGACACTGGGATGTACTGGGGACACTGGGAGGCACTGGGATGTACTGGGAGGCACTGGGAGGGCCACAGGACGGGATTGGGGGGGACTGGGAAGGACACTGGGATGTACTGGGGACACTGGGAGGCACTGGGAGAGACACTGGGATGTACTGGGAGGCACTGGGAGGGACACCGGGATGTACTGGGATGTACTGGGAGGGTCACTGGGGGGTACTGTGATGTACTGGGTGGGGACGCTGGTCTGTACTGGGGACACTGGGAGGCACTGGGGGGTACTGGGATGTACTGGGTGGGGACACTGGTCTGTACTGGGGATACTGGGAGTGACTGGGATGTAGTGGGTGGCACTGGTGTGTACTGGGGGGACACTGGTCTGTACTGGGAGGCACTGGGTGGAGGGGACATCGCTGTTTACTGGTCCAAAATGGTCTGTACTGGTACATACTGGTCCATAATGGTCTGTACTGGTTTGTGCCAGTCTGTGCTGGTCCATACCTGACTGTACTGGTGTATACTCCTCCATACTGGTCTGTAATGGTCCATACTGGTCTGTACCAGCCTGTATTGGTCTGTACTGGTCCGTACTGGTCTGTACTGGTCCATACTGGTCTGTACTGGTGCCTCCATTGCAGGTTCCTCGAGGACAATGACGTCGGGTCCATCGTCCCCTCGGCACTGAGGGGACTGAGGGGGCTGAGGCACCTGTGGGTGACAACAGGGACAACGGGGACACCCTGGGGACAGGGGGACAGAGGGACATGGGGACAGGGGGACAGGGGGATGGGGGACAGGGGGACATGGGGACAGGGGGACATGGGGATGGGGGACATGGGGACATGGGGACATGGGGACAGGGGGGTATGGGGACATGGGGACAGAGGGACATGGGGACAGGGGGACAGGGGGACATGGGGATGGGGGACAGGGGGACATGGGGACAGGGGGACATGGGGACATGGGGACAGGGGGGTATGGGGACATGGGGACAGAGGGACATGGGGACAGGGGGACAGGGGGACATGGGGACAGGGGGACATGGGGACATGGGGACGGGGGACATGGGGACAGGGGGACATGGGGACAGGGGGATATGGGGACAGGGGGACATGGGGACATGGGGACAGGGGGATATGGGGACAGGGGGACATGGGGACAGGGGGACAGGGGGATATGGGGACATGGGGACACCTGGGGACAGGGGGACATAGGGATATGGGGACAGGGGGACATGGGGACGGGGGACAGGGGGACATGAGGACAGGGGGACATGGGGACAGAGGGATATGGGGACAGGGGGACATTTTGGGGACACCCTGGGGACATGAGGACAGGGGGGACATGGGGGACACCCCAGGGACAATGGGGGACCATGGGGACACGGGGACAAGGGATCGGGGGGACAACCTGGGGACACCCTGGAGGACATGGGGACAATGGGGACAATGGGGACTTGGGGGGGGACATGGGGACACACATCCTGGGTTCCTTGTCCCCCTATATTGTCCCCCATATCCCTCCATGTCCCCCTGTCCCCATGTCCCCCCATGTCCCCCTGTCCCCATGTCTCCCCGTGTCCCCACGGTGTCCCCACGGTGTCCCCATTGTCCCCAATGTCCCCCCAGGAGTTTGGCCAATAACCGCCTGGAGACGCTGCCCCGGGGGCTGTTCCAGGGGCTGGAGACACTGACACAGCTGTGGGTGACATGGGGACATCACGGGGACATGGGGACATGGGGGGACATGAGGATATGGGGACATGGGGACATGGGGACATTGGGATATGGGGACAGTGGGACAGGGGGACATGGGGATATGGGGACAGGGGGACATGGGGAGAGGGGGATATGGGGACATGGGGACAGGGGGACATGGGACATGGGGACATGGGGACATGGGGACAGGGGGATATGGGGATATGGGGACAGGGGGACATGGGGACACGGGGACATTGGGATCATGGGGACAGGGGGACATGGGGACAGGGGGACAGGGGGACATAGGGACATGGGGACAGGGGGACAGGGGGACATGGGGACATGGGGACAGGGGGACATGGGGACAGGGGGACATGGGACATGGGGACATGGGGACATGGGGACAGGGGGATATGGGGATATGGGGACAGGGGGACATGGGGACACGGGGACATTGGGATCATGGGGACAGGGGGACATGGGGACAGGGGGACAGGGGGACATAGGGACATGGGGACAGGGGGACATGGGGACATGGGGACAGGGGGACAGGGGGACAGGGGGACAGGGGGACATAGGGACATGGGGACAGGGGGACATGGGGACAGGGGGACAGGGGGACAGGGGGACAGGGGGACATGGGGATATGGGGACAGGGGGACATGGGGACAGGGGGACATGGGGACATGGGGACATGGGGACAGGGGGACAGGGGGACATGGGGACAGGGGGACAGGGGGACATGGGGACATGGGGACATTGGGATCATGGGGACATGGGGACACGGGGTCTCGCTGTCACAGGGACCTGCGGGGAAACCCCTTCGTGTGCGACTGTCGCCTGCGCTGGTTGGTCACGTGGTTGGGCGGGGCCGCCCCTCCCCCCAGCGAGGCCGGACGCTGCCGGGGACCCCCCCAGCATCAGGGCACCCCATTGGCCCAGCTGCAGCCCCGCGACTTCCAGTGCATGGCCTCGGGTACGCCCGGACGCCTGGGTCCCCTCCCGAACTCCTGGGTCCCCTCCCGAACTCCTGGGTCCCCCCCAGAACTCCTGGGTCCCCTCCCGAACGCCTGGGTCCCCTCCTGAACTCCTGGGTCCCCCAGAACTCCTGGGTCCCTCCTGGACTCCTGGGTCCCTCCCAAACTCCTGGGTCCCTCCCAGAACTCCTGGGTCCCCCCCGAACTCCTGGGTCCCTCCCAGAACTCCTGGGTCCCTCCCGAACTCCTGGGTCCCTCCCAGAACTCCTGGGTCCCCCAGAACTCCTGGGTCCCCTCCCAGAACTCTTTGGTCCCGTCCCGAAGTCCTGGGTCCCCCAGAACTCCTGGGTCCCCTCCCGAACGCCTGGGTCCCCCAGAACTCCTGGGTCCCCTCCCGAACGCCTGGGTCCCCTCCCGAACGCCTGGGTCCCCTCCTGAACTCCTGGGTCCCCCAGAACTCCTGGGTCCCTCCTGGACTCCTGGGTCCCCTCCCGAACTCCTGGGTCCCCTCCCCAACTCCTGGGTCCCTCCTGAACTCCTGGGTTCCTCCTGAGCTCCTGGGTCCCCCAGAACTCCTGGGTGCCTCCCTGAACTCCTGGGTCTCCCCAGAACTCCTGGGTCCCCTCCCGAACTCCTGGGTCCCCCAGAACTCCTGGGTCCCCTCCCGAACTCCTGGGTCCCTCCCGAACTCCTGGGTCCCCTCTCCCCAACCAGCCTGTGCATTGTTGAGTGGCGGGGGGGGTGGATGTTATCGAGGACCCAGGCGTCCTGGGGTGGGTGTTGGGTTCCTAACAACGGGCGTGTCCCCCCCTCAGAGCTCCGCCCCTTCCAGTCCCTTCCCTTCTCCTCATTGGCCGCCGAGCCCTTTGGGCAGGGGGGGCAGGTGGGCGTGGCCCTGGCCCAGCCCTTCGCCGGCGCCTGCGCCCTCCTCGAATGGGACCAGTTGGGCGGACGGTTCCGCGCCCCCACCGTGGTCAACAGTGAGTCCAGAACCCCCGGAAACCCCCCCCGGGATCAGGGCACCCCAGAACTACCTCCAGGGCCCCCAAAAATGGGGGCGAGCGGCCCCCAAAATGGGCCGAGGAACGTCAGAAATGGGCTGAGGAACCTCAAAATTTGGCCTGAGGAACCTCAAAAAGACCTCGGTGGAGCCCAAGACTCATGACAGGACCCCAGAAATGCCATAAGGGACCCCAAAAAGATCTTGAAGGACCCCAAAAAGTTCTTGAGGGACCCCAAAACTGTCAATATGGAGCCCAGAAACGGCTTGACGGACCCCAAAAAGATCTTGAGGGACCCCAAAAAGTTCTTGAGGGACCCCAAAAATGTCAATATGGAGCCCAGAAATGGCTTGAGGGACCCCAAAAAGATCTTGAGAGACCCCCAAAATGGGCAAGGATGGGCCAAAAATGGGCTGAGGAACCTCAAAATTTGGCCTGAGGAACCTCAAAAAGACCTTGGTGGAGCCCAAGACTCATGGTAGGACCCCAGAAATGCCATAAGGGACCCCAAAAAGATCTTGAGGGACCCCAAAAAGATCTTGAGGGAGCCCAAAAATGTCAATATGGAGCCCAGAAATGGCTTGAGGGACCCCAAAAAGATCTTGAAGGACCCCAAAAAGTTCTTGAGGGACCCCAAAACTGTCAATATGGAGCCCAGAAACGGCTTGACGGACCCCAAAAAGATCTTGAGGGACCCCAAAAAGTTCTTGAGGGACCCCAAAAATGTCAATATGGAGCCCAGAAACGGCTTGAGGGACCCCAAAAAGATCTTGAGGGACCCCAAAAAGTTCTTGAGGGACCTCAAAAATGTCAATATGGAGCCCAGAAATGGCTTGAGGGATCCCAAAAAGATCTTGAGGGACCCCAAAAAGTTCTTGAGGGAGCCCAAAAATGTCAATATGGAGCCCAGAAATGGCTTGAGGGACCCCAAAAAGATCTTGAGGGACCCCAAAAATGTCAATATGGAGCCCAGAAACGGCTTGAGGGACCCCAAAAAGATCCTGAGGGACCCCAAAAAGTTCTTGAGGGACCCCAAAACTGTCAATATGGAGCCCAGAAATGGCTTGAGGGACCCCAAAAAGATCTTGAGAGACCCCAAAAATGGGCAAGGATGGGCCAAAAATGGGCTGAGGAACCTCAAAATTTGGCCTGAGGAACCTCAAAAAGACCTTGGTGGAGCCCAAGACTCATGGTAGGACCCCAGAAATGCCATAAGGGACCCCAAAAAGATCTTGAGGGACCCCAAAACTGTCAATATGGAGCCCAGAAATACCTTGAGGGACCCCAAAAAGATCTTGAGGGACCTCAAAAATGGTCAAGAGTGTCCAAAAATGGGCTGAGGAACCGCAAAATGTCTTGGTGGAGCCATAAACTCACCATAATGTCCCCACTGAGTTGTCCCTGTCACCTCAATATCCTGTAGGGTTGTCCCACCATCCCAATGTCCCCATAGGGTTGTCCCACCAGCCCAATGTCCCCCTAGGATGGTCCCACCACCCCAATATCCCCATAGGGTTGTCCCACCAGCCCAATGTCCCTCTAGGATGGTCCCACCACCCCAATATCCCCATAGGGTTGTCCCAGCACCCCAATGTCCCTCTAGGATGGTCTCACCACCCCAACGTCCCTCTAGGATGGTCCCACCAGCCCAATGTCCCCATAGGGTTGTCCCACCACCCCATTGTCCCTCTAGGATGGTCCCACCAGCCCAATGTCCCCATAGGGTTGTCCCACCAGCCCAATGTCCCTCTAGGATGGTCCCACCACCCCAATGTCCCCATAGGATGGTCCCACCACCCCAACGTCCCCACAGGGTTGTCCCACCAGCCCAATGTCCCTCTAGGATGGTCCCACCACCCCAAGGTCCCCATAGGGTTGTCCCACCAGCCCAGTGTCCCTCTAGAATGGTCCCACCACCCCAATGTCCCCATAGGGTTGTCCCACCACCCCAATGTCCCTCTAGGATGGTCCCACCACCCCAATGTCCCCATAGGGTTGTCCCACCAGCCCAACGTCCCTCTAGGATGGTCCCACCACCCCAACATCCCTCTAGGATGGTCCCACCACCCCAGTGTCCCCATAGGGTTGTCCCACCACCCCAATGTCCCCATAGGGTTGTCCCACCACCCCAACGTCCCTCTAGGATGGTCCCACCAGCCCAACATCCCCATAGGGTTGTCCCACCACCCCAATGTCCCTCTAGGATGGTCCCACCACCCCAACGTCCCCATACGGTTGTCCCACCAGCCCAACGTCCCCATAGGATGGTCCCACCACCCCAATGTCCCTCTAGGATGGTCCCACCACCCCAATGTCCCCATAGGGTTGTCCCACCACCCCAATGTCCCTCTAGGATGGTCCCACCAGCCCAATGTCCCCATAGGGTTGTCCCACCAGCCCAATCTCCCTCTAGGATGGTCCCACCACCCCAACGTCCCCATAGGGTTGTCCCACCACCCCAATGTCCCCACAGGGTTGTCCCACCAGCCCAATGTCCCTCTAGGATGGTCCCACCACCCCAATGTCCCCATAGGGTTGTCCCACCACCCCAATGTCCCTCTAGGATGGCCCCACCACCCCAATGTCCCCATAGGATGGTCCCACCACCCCAACGTCCCCATAGGGTTGTCCCACCAGCCCAACGTCCCCATAGGATGGTCCCACCACCCCAATGTCCCTCTAGGATGGTCCCACCACCCCAATGTCCCCATAGGGTTGTCCCACCAGCCCAACGTCCCCATAGGATGGTCCCACCAGCCCAATGTCCCTCTAGGATGGTCCCACCACCCCAATATCCCCATAGGGTTGTCCCAGCACCCCAACGTCCCTCTAGGATGGTCCCACCACCCCAACGTCCCTCTAGGATGGTCCCACCACCCCAATGTCCCCATAGGGTTGTCCCACCACCCCAACGTCCCTCTAGGATGGTCCCACCAGCCCAATGTCCCCATAGGGTTGTCCCACCAGCCCAGTGTCCCTCTAGGATGGTCCCACCACCCCAATGTCCCCATAGGATGGTCCCACCACCCCAATGTCCCCATAGGGTTGTCCCACCAGCCCAACGTCCCCATAGGATGGTCCCACCACCCCAATGTCCCCATAGGATGGTCCCACCACCCCAACGTCCCCATAGGGTTGTCCCACCAGCCCAATGTCCCTCTAGGATGGTCCCACCACCCCAATGCCCCCACAGGGTCGTCCCACCCCCCCAACATCCCACCCACCCCCTCGTCCCTGTCCCCGCAGGCTCGTCCCCGGTGGCCTGTCACCCCCTCCAGCTGGGTGGCACCTTCCTCCTGGTGGTGGCCCAACTGGCGGGCGGCTCCTCCGTCTGGCGCCGGGCGGGGGGTCCCGGCAGCCCCTTCGTCCTCCTGCAGACCCTGGGGACGGGTCGCCTGCGGCGGCCCCACGCGGTGGCCAGCGCCCGCCTGGGGGGACACTGGTACCTGGGGGTGGCCGACAGCTCCAAGGGCGGCACCAGCACCGTGTTCCGCTGGGGGGGCCGCGGGTTCTACCCCCACCAGGCGCTGCGGCCGTGGCACCGCGACACCCACCTGGAGTTCCTGGAGCTGGGGGGACGTCCCGCCATGGTGGTTTGCAGCGGGGGGAGGCGCCCCCTGGTGTACCGGTGGAGCGGGGGGAGCTTCGCGCCCCACACCGACATCCCCCACGTGCCCGACGTCTACGCGGCCAAGCACTTCCGGCTGAGGGGACACGTCTTCTTGTGCCTCACCAGGTTCTTGGGGGACGCCAAGGTGAGGGGGGGTCTTGTGAGAGGGGGGGTGTAATTATGGGGGGTCACCATAACTCAACCCAACCCAACTCAAACCAAGCCTCGCCAAGATGCCACCACTCAACCCGACTCAACCCAACTCAACCCAACCCCCCCCAAGATGCCACCACTCAACCCAACCCAACTCAACCCAACTCAACCCAACTCAACCCAACCCAACTCAAGCCAACTCTCCTAAGACGCCACCACCCAACTCAATGCACCCCAACTCAACCCAACCCCCCCCAAGATGCCACCACCCAACTCAACTCAACCCAACCCCCTCAAGATGCCACCACTCAACCCAACCCAACTCAACCCAGCTCAACCCAACTCAACCCAACTCTCCTAAGATGCCACCACCCAACTCAATGCACCCCAACTCAACCCAACGCCCCCCCAAGATGCCACCACTCAACCCAACTCAACCCAACCCCCCCAAGATGCCACCACCCAACTCAACTCAACCCAACCCCCTCAAGATGTCACCACTCAACCCAAACCAACTCAACCCAACTCAACCCAACTCAAACTAACCCCCCCCAAGATGCCACCACCCAACTCAACCCAACCCCCGCCAAGATGCCACCACCTAACTGAACGCAACCCAACCCCCCCAAGATGTCACCACTCAACCCAACTCAACCCAACTCAAACTAACCCCCCCCAAGATGCCACCACCCAACTCAACTCGGCCCAACTCTCCTAAGATGCCACCACTCAACCCAACTCAACCCAACCCCCTCAAGATGCCACCATCCAACTCAACCCAACTCAACCCAACCCTCCCCAAGATGCCACCACTCAACCCAACTCAGCCCAACTCTTCTAAGATGCCACGACCTAACTCAACCCAACCCAACTCAACCCAACCCCCCCATGATGCCACCACCTAACCCGACCCAACTCAACCCACCCCCCTCAAGATGCCACCACCCAACTCAACCCAACCCAACCCTCCCAAGATGCCACCATCCAACTCAACCCAACTCAATGCGACCCAACTCAACCCAACTCTCCTAAGATGCCACCACCCAACTCAACCCAACCCAACTCAACCCAATCCAACTCAACCCAACTCAACCCAACCCTCCCAAGATGCCACCATCCAACCCAACCCCACCCAACTTAACCCAGCCCCCCAAGATGCCACCACCCAACCCAACCAAACTCAACCCAACTCAACCCAACCCAACCCAACTCAACGGCTCATGATGCCACCACCCAACTCAACACAACCCAACCCAATCCCCCAAGATGCCACCACCCACCCCAACCCAATTCAACCCCACCCAACTCAACCCAACCCCCTCAAGATGCCACCACCCAACTTACCCAACCCAACCCAACCCAACTCACCCCCACTTCCCACGCTGCCCTTTGGCAGGTGATGCGCTGGGAGGGCTCCATGTTCCGCGAGGTGCAGCAGGTCCCGGCGCGCGGCTCCATGGTCTTCCAGCCGCTGACGTTGGCCAATCAGCGCTACGTGGTCCTGGGCAACGACTTCGCCCCCACCCGGCTGTTCCGCCTGGGCGAGCGGGGCCCCCTGGAGGCCGCACAGGAGCTGCTGCTGCCCACCCCCCGCGCCTTCGTCCCCGTCACCGTGGGCCACCGGCACTTCCTGGTGGCCGCCAGCTTCAGGGGGGCCACCCAGATCTACCGGCACGTCACCGTGGACCTGGGGGCCTGAGGGGACATGGGGACATCGGCCATGGTGTCACCATGGAGCTGGGGACATGGGGACGTCAACCACGGTGTCACTGTGGACCTGGGGGCCTGAGGGGACATGGGGACTTTGACCATGATGGGGACATTGACCACAGTGTCACCGTGGACCTGGGGGCCTGAGGGGACCTGGGGACATGGGCCGCGGTGTCACCGTGGAGCTGGGCATGTGGGGACATCAACCACGGTGTCGCCATGGACCTGGGGACATGGGGACATCAACCACAGTGTCACCATGGACCTGGGGATGTGGGGACATTGACCACATTGGGGACATTGACCATGATGTCACTGTGGACCTGGGGGCCTGAGGGGACCTGGGGACATTAACCATGGTGTCACCGTGGACTAGGTCATCTGAAGAACTTGGGAACATCAAGTGTCACCTCACCAAAGACTTGGGCACCTGGGGGACATGGGGACATTGACCATGATGGGAACATTGACCGTGATGTCACCATCGACCCGGGCACCTCAAAGACTTGGGGACACGAACCACCATGTCACCATGGACCTGGGGGCATGAGGGACGTCAGCCACCATGGGGACATTGACTGTGGCGTTCACCATGGACTTGGTCACCCCAAGGACACAGGAACATCCCCTGTGGTGTCACCATGGAGCTGGGGGCTTGAAGGACTTGGGGACATCAAGTGTCACCTCCCCATGGACTCGGTCACCTGAGGGACATGGGCACACCAACCGTGATGTCACCACCAACCTGGTCACCTGAGGGACTTGGGGACCACAAGTGCCACCTCCCCATGGAACTGGGGACCTAAGGGACATAGAGACACCAACCATGACGTCACCATCAACCTGATCACCTCAAGGACTCGGGGACATCAAGTGTCACCTCACCAAAGACTTGGGCACCTTGGGGACATGGGGACATTGACCATGATGGGGACATTGACCATGATGGGGACAAAGACCACGGTGTCACCATGGACCTGAGGGACATGGAGGCACCAACCGTGGTGTCACCATCAACCCGGGCACCTCAAAGACTTGGGGACACCAACCACGGTGTCACCATGGAGCTCGGGGCCTGAGGGGACATTGACCATGATGGGGACATTGACTATGACTTGGGGACACCAGCCGCAGCGTCACCATGGAGCTGCGTGGCTGAAGAACTTGGGGACATCAAGTGTCACCTCCCCATGGAACTGGGGACCTGAGGGACTTGGGGACATCAAGTGTCACCTCCTCATGGACTCGGTCACCTCAAGGACTTGGGGACCTCAAGTGTCACCTCCCCATGGACGTGGTCACCGCGGAGACATCAGCCACCATGGGGACACCGACCGCGATGTCACCATGGACCTGGTCACCTGAGGGACCTCGTGGTGTCCCCAAGACCACCGCGACCCCATGTCCCCATTGTCCCCTTGTCCCCCTGGTGCCACCTCAGGGGACGGTCCCACCAAAATAACCAAATTCACCTTTTTTTAAGCATTTTTTTAATCCTTTTCCCCCCATTTTCGCCTTTTTTTTCAGGGGGTTTCGCCCCAAAATAAACCCGCTCCTCCCCCAGCGCCGAGTGTCACCGGGGCGTCCCCTCCCCAACCTGGGGACACTTGGGGACGAATCAGCATGAGCTGGCGGCTCCTGGGGAGAAACGGGGGGTCAGGGGGCGCCCGGACACCTGGGTCCCCCCGAACTCCTGGGTCCCTCCCCAAACTCCTGGGTCCCCCCGAACTCCTGGGTCCCCCCGAGGAGGGGGAGGGGACTCACCGGGCGTGATGAGGTTGGACATCTCAGGACGGGGACGGTGGTGGCTGCCGGGGAGGAGGAGACAGGGGGTGACACCATGATGCCCCCCTGTCCCCATGTCCCCCTGTCCCCACGTCCCCCTGTCCCCACGTCCCCATATCCCCCTGTCCCCCTGTCCCCATGTCCCCCTGTCCCCATGTCCCCCTGTCCCCATGTCCCCCCGTCCCCATGTCCCCCTGTCCCCACGTCCCCCTGTCCCCACGTCCCCATATCCCCCTGTCCCCCTGTCCCCCTGTCCCCATATCCCCATGTCCCCCTGTCCCCATATCCCCCTGTCCCCATATCCCCCTGTCCCCCTGTCCCCCTGTCCCCCTGTCCCCATATCCCCCTGTCCCCATATCCCCCTGTCCCCCTGTCCCCATGTCCCCCTGTCCCCCTGTCCGTATGTCCCCCTGTCCCCATTGTGTCACCTCCGTTTCCTCCGGCACTTGCACTTCCCACCTGGGGAGGGGACACACGGTGACATTCGCGGGTGACCCCGGGTGACCCCAGGTGACCCCGGGGGTGGCCAAGGGCCTGGGTGACACTCACTGATCAGGACGATGACACCGGTGACACACAGGACGGCGGCGACGGCCAGCCCGGCCACACGGAGGCGCTGCCAGTCTGGGGACATGGGGACACCCAGTGGGGACACCCCTGTCACCCCCCATTGGGGACATCCCATTGGGGACACCCCTGTCACTCCCTATTGGGGACACCCCCCCTTGGGGACATCCTTGTGACCACCCCATTGGGGACACCCCTGTCACCCCCCATTGGGGACATCCCATTGGGGACACCCCTGTCACCCCCTATTGGGGACACCCCGCCTTGGGGACATCCCTGTGACCACCCCATTGGGGACACCCCTGTGACCCCCTATTGGGGACACCCCTGTCACCCCCCAATGGGGACACACCACTGTGACCCCCGCATTAGGGACACCCCCTTGGGGACATCCCTGTGACCACCCCATTGGGGACACCCCTGTCACCCCCTCTTGGGGACACCCCTGTCAGCCCCCATTGGGGACATCCCATTGGGGACATCCCTGTCACCTCCCATTGGGGATGCCCCTGTGACCCCCTATTGGGGACACCCCTGTCACCCCCCATTGGGGACAGCCCTGTGACCACCCCATTGGGGACACCCCATTGGGGACACCCTTGTCACCCCGCCTTGGGGACACCCCTGTCACCCCCTATTGGGGACACCCCTGTCACCCCCCATTGGGGACACCCCCTTGGGGATACCCCCGCTATCCCCTCCCCCACTCACCATACTGGAAGTTACTGGTGGCAACTGGGAGAGAAAGGGGGAGGGGTCAGAAGGGACCCGGATGCCTGGGTCCCTCCCGGACGCCTGGGTCCCCTCCCAGTATGACCCTCCCCCTCCCAGTATGGCCCAGTTTGGCTCCTCCCCCCTCCCAGTCTGGCCTCTGCCCACTCCCAGTTTCTCCCAGTTCATCCCAGTCACTCACCAGTTGGGGGGTCCCCTCTCACTGGGGACAGAACTGGGTAGGGAGAAGAAAAACAGTCGGGGACCAGATGGCCCAGTGCTCCCAGTTCCCCCCAGTTCCCTCCCAGTCCCTCCCAGTTCCCCACCAGTTCCCCCTCAGTTCCCTCCCAGTTCCCCCCAGTTCCCCCTCAGTTCCCTCCCAGTCCCTCCCAGTTCCCCACCAGTTCCCTCCCAGTTCCCCCCAGTTCCCCCCCAGTCCCTCCCATTCCCCTCCCAGTCTATCCCAGTTCCCCCCAGTTCCCTCCCAGTTCCCCCCAGTTCCCCCCCAGTCCCTCCCAGTCTCTCCCATTCCCCTCCCAGTCTATCCCAGTTCCCCCCAGTTCCCTCCCAGTTCCCCCCAGTTCCCCCCCAGTCCCTCCCATTCCCCTCCCAGTTCCCCCCAGTTCCCCCAGTTCCCCCTCAGTTCCCTCCCAGTCCCTCCCAGTCCCTCCCAGTACCTGCCAGCAGCACCAGGACCCCCAGGGCGCCCCCAGCCATCGTGGGACCTTTGACCCCTGGCGGGGAGTGAGGAACATTTGAGGACCCAGGCATCCGGGAGGGACCCAGGCATCCGGGAGGGACCCAGGAATTCAGGGAGGGGACCCAGGAATTCAGGGAGGGGACCCAGGAGTTCGGGGGGGGGACCCAGGAGTTCGGGGGGGGGCTGACCTAGGAATTCAGGGAGGGACCCAGGAGTTCGGGAGGGGACCCAGGAGTTCGGGGGGGGCTGACCTAGGAATTCAGGGAGGGACCCAGGAGTTCGGGAGAGGACCCAGGAGTTCGGGGGGGGCGGACCTAGGAATTCAGGGAGGGACCCAGGAGTTCGGGGGGGGAACCCAGGAGTTCGGGGGGGGGCTGACCTAGGAATTCAGGGAGGGACCCAGGAGTTCGGGAGGGGACCCAGGAGTTCGGGGGGGGCTGACCTAGGAATTCAGGGAGGGACCCAGGAGTTCGGGAGGGGACCCAGGAGTTCGGGGGGGGCGGACCTAGGAATTCAGGGAGGGACCCAGGAGTTCGGGAGGGGACCCAGGAGTTCGGGGCGGGGGGACCTAGGAATTCAGGGAGGGACCCAGGAGTTCGGGGGGGGACCCAGGAGTTCGGGGGGGGACCCAGGAGTTCGGGGCGGGGGGGGACCTAGGAATTCAGGGAGGGACCCAGGAGTTCGGGAGGGGACCCAGGAGTTCGGGGGGGGCGGACCTAGGAATTCAGGGAGGGACCCAGGAGTTCGGGGGGGGCGGACCTAGGAATTCAGGGAGGGACCCAGGAGTTCGGGAGGGGACCCAGGAGTTCGGGAGGGGACCCAGGAGTTCGGGGGTGGGGGGGGAGGGGGAGGCTGAGTCACACCAGATTCCTGACTGGGGCGTTGCTGGGAGGGAACTGGGCAGCCGGACGCCTGGGTCCCATGTAAGGGAACGTGGGGGGTCTCGGACGCCTGGGTCCCCCCGAACTCCTGGGTCCCCCCTACTCAGTTCAAGGCTCCTGCACTTGAAAGGAGGGACCCAGGAGTTCGGGGGGGGGGACCCAGGAGTTTGGGAGGGACCCAGGAGTGCAGGAAGAACCCAGGAGTTCGGGAGGGGACCCAGGAGGTCGGGAGGGGACCCAGGAGTTCAGGGGGGGACCCAGGAGTTCGGGAGGGGACCCAGGACTTCAGGGGGGGACCCAGGCGTCCGGGGGTCCCCACTCACCTTCCCCCGGCAGCAACGGGCAGAACAGGAAGGTGGGGGGTGGGGGAGGGGGGGACAACACACCTGAGCGGGGGGCGGGGCCACATGGGGGTGGGCGGAGTCACAGCTGCCAGGGGCCACACCCACCCCCTCCCGAACTCCTGGGTCCTCTCCCGAACTCCTGGGTCCCTTCCCGAACTCCTGGGTCCCTCCCGAACTCCTGGGTCCCTTCCCGAACTCCTGGGTCCCTCCCGAACTCCTGGGTCCCTCCCGAACTCCTGGGTCCCCTCCCGAATTCCTGGGTCCCCTCCCGAACTCCTGGGTCCCTCCCGAACTCCTGGGTCCCTCCCGAACTCCTGGGTCCCCTCCCGAACTCCTGGGTCCCCTGACCCCGCCTGTCACCCCACAAGGGTCCCATTGTCGCCTTTTTCCCGCCACCGCGCGGGGTCACCCCGGGGACACCCGGACGCCTGGGTCCCCTCTCTGGGTGTGGTGAGGGAGGGGTAGAGAGACGTCCCTGATTGGCTGAGAGCGAGGGGACCCAAGCGTCCAGGGGGGGACCCAGGCGTCCGGGTGAGGATCCAAATAGGGGACCCAGGAGTTCGGGGAGGGACCCAGGAGTTTGGGGGGGGACCCAGGAATTCGGGAGGGGACCCAAGAGTTCGGGAGGGACCCAGGAGTTCGGGGGGGGACCCAGGAGTTCGGGGGGGGACCCAGGAGTTCGGGAGGGACCCAGGAGTTCGGGAGGGGACCCAGGAGTTCGGGGCGGGACCCAGGAGTTCGGGAGGGACCCAGGAGTTCGGGAGGGACCCAGGAGTTCGGGGCGGGACCCAGGAGTTCGGGAGGGACCCAGGAGTTCGGGAAGGACCCAGGAGTTCGGGAGGGGACCCAGGAGTTCGGGAGGGACCCAGGAGTTCGGGGGGGGACCCAGGAGTTCGGGAGGGACCCAGGAGTTCGGGGGGGGACCCAGGAGTTCGGGAGGGACCCAGGAGTTCGGGAGGGGACCCAGGAGTTCAGGGAGGGACCCAGGAGTTCAGGGGGGGACCCAGGAGTTCGGGGGGGGACCCAGGAGTTCGGGGGGGGACCCAGGAGTTCGGGAGGGACCCAGGAGTTCGGGAAGGGACCCAGGAGTTCGGGGGGGTTGGGGACACGCGTGACCCGCGGGTGACACAGACACGGACACGCGCTGCTGGGCAGGAGTTTATTTGGTGTTTCCATGGCAACGGCTCCGGGGGCGGCTCCTTCTGCGGGGGGGGAGGGGGGACTTCAGGGGACCCAGGCGTTCGGGAGGGACCCAGGCGTCCGGGTGTCCCCCCACTCTCCAAAGGACCCAGGTGTCCGGCCGCCCTCCAAAAGAGGACCCAGGCATCCGGGTGTCAACCACCCTCAGGTGCCCCCCACCCCAAGAGGGACCCAGGAGTCCGGGCACCCCCCCCCCACTGCAAAGAGGACCCAGGCGTCCGGCTGTTCCCCACCCCCTCAAAATAGACCCAGGCATCCAAGTGCCCTCAAAAGAGGACCCAGGCGTTCGGGTGCCCCTCACCCCCAAGTGCTCCCCACCCCCACAAAGGGATCCAGGCATCCGGGGGACCCAGGAGTTCGGGAGGGGACCCAGGAGTTCAGGAGGGACCCAGGAGTTCGGGAGGGACCCAGGAGTTCGGGAGGAACCCAGGAGTTCAGGAGGGACCCAGGAGTTCGGGAGGGACCCAGGAGTTCGGGAGGGGACCCAGGAGTTCGGGAGGGACCCAGGAGTTCGGGAGGAACCCAGGAGTTCAGGAGGGACCCAGGAGTTCGGGAGGGGACCCAGGAGTTCGGGAGGGACCCAGGAGTCCGGGGGGGGGGACCCAGGAGTTCAGAAGGGACCCAGGCATTCGGGGAGGGGGACCCAGGCGTCCGGGCGGCCTCACCACCGGCACAGATAGACCCTCTCCCGGGTGCTGGGGCGCGGGGGGGTCGTGGTGACGTCATCGGCGGGCTCCCCGGTGACATCATCGGGGGCGCCCCCGGGGGGGACATCGGGGGGTCCAGGGGTGACGACGTCGACGTCGACGCGGAAAATCCACCTCCCGGGGACGCCCACGTTGGTGCCGCGCGCGACGCCCAGGACCCGCGGGGAGCGCGACCCGGGGAGGGTGGCGTAGTGGGCAGGATCCCCGCTGTTAAACCCGGCCTAAGGGGGGTTGGCAGCGGGAGTCGGGCCCCAATCCTCCGGAATTTGCCCCGAAACCTCTTAATTCTGCCCCGAATCCTCTGAATTCCGCCTCAAATCCTCTGAATTCCGCCCCAAATCCTCTTCATTCTGCCCCGAATCATCTTAATTCTGCCCCAAATCCTCTTAATTCCGCCCCGAATCCTCTTAATTCCGCCCCAAATCCTCTTAATTCTGCCCCGAATCATCTTAATTCTGGCTCAAATCCTCTTAATTCCACCCCAAATCCTCTTAATTCCGCCCCAAATCCTCTTAATTCCGCCCCAAATCCTCTTAATTCTGCCCCAAATCCTCTTAATTCTGGCTCAAATTCTCAGAATTCTGCCCAAATCCCCCCAATTTTACCCCAAATTTCCCCATTTCCCCCCCAGCGCCGGCCCCTAGTGGGGCGCCACGATGTCCCCATGTCCCCAAATCCCCCAAATTTCCCCCAAATTCCCCCAAATCCCCCCCAGCGCCGGCCCCTAGTGGGGCGCCACGCTGTCCCCATGTCCCCAAATCCCCCAAATTTCCCCCAAATCCCCCAAATTTCCCCCAAATTCCCCTAAATCCCCCCCAGCGCCAGCCCCTAGTGGGGCGCCACGCTGTCCCCATGTCCCCAAATCCCCCAAATTTCCCCCAAATCCCCCCCAGCGCTGGCCCCTAGTGGGGAGCCGAGTGTCCCCATGTCCCCAAATCCCCCAAATTTCCCCAAATCCCCCAATTTTCCCCCAAATTTCCCCCCCAGCGCCAGCCCCTAGTGGGGCGCCACGATGTCCCCATGTCCCCAAATCCCCCAAATTTCCCCAAAATCCCCCATTTTCCCCCAAATTTCCCCCCCAGCGCCGGCCCCTAGTGGGGCGCCACGATGTCCCCATGTCCCCAAATCCCCCAAATTTCCCCCAAATCCCCCCCAGCGCTGGCCCCTAGTGGGGAGCCGAGTGTCCCCATGTCCCCAAATCCCCCAAATCCCCCCAAATTTCCCCCAAATCCCCCCATTTTCCCCCAAATTTCCCCATTTCCCCCCCAGTGCCAGCCCCTAGTGGGGCGCCACGATGTCCCCATGTCCCCAAATCCCCCAAATTTCCCCCAAATCCCCCAAATTTCCCCCAAATTCCCCCAAATCCCCCCCAGCGCCGGCCCCTAATGGGGCACCACAATGTCCCCATGTCCCCAAATCCCCCAAATTTCCCCAAAATCCCCCCATTTTCCCCCAAATTTCCCCATTTCCCCCCCAGTGCCGGCCCCTAGTGGGGCGCCACGATGTCCCCATGTCCCCAAATCCCCCAATTTTCCCCAAAATCCCCCCAAATTTCCCCCAAATTTCCCCATTTCCCCCCCAGCGCCGGCCCCTAGTGGGGCGCCACGATGTCCCCATGTCCCCAAATCCCCCAAATTTCCCCCAAATCCCCCATTTTCCCCCAAATTTCCCCATTTCCCCCCCAGCGCCAGCCCCTAGTGGGGCGCCACGATGTCCCCATGTCCCCAAATCCCCCAAATTTCCCCCAAATCCCCCAAATTTCCCCCAAATTCCCCCAAATCCCCCCCAGCGCTGGGCCCTAGTGGGGAGCCGAGTGTCCCCATGTCCCCAAATCCCCCAAATTTCCCCCAAATCCCCCCAAATTTCCCCCAAATTTCCCCATTTCCCCCCCAGCGCCGGCCCCTAGTGGGGCGCCACGCTGTCCCCATGTCCCCAAATCCCCCTGATTTCCCCCCGAATGCCCCATGTCTCGCCGCCGCCCGCCCTGGCGCTGTCCCCGCGCTGTCCCCGCGCTGTCCCCGCGCTGTCCCCACCTGTGCCGCCGTCCCCCCCAGCCCGGTGTGCGCGTCGCCCTGGTTGGCGATTCCCGTGGTCCAGCTCAGGTCGCCGTAGTTGAACATGACGTAGGAGTTGACGCCGTTGGTGGCCAGGACGGCCTGGAAGGTGTTCACCTGCGGGGGGTCACCGTGTCCCCTCAGGTCCCCCTGTCCCCCTGTCCCCATGTCCCCATGTCCCCATGTCCCCATATCCCCATGTCCCCCTGTCCCCATGTCCCCATATCCCCCTGTCCCACTGTCCCCCTGTCCCTCTGTCCCCATGTCCCCATGTCCCCCTGTCCCCCTGTCCCCCTGTCCCCATGTCCCCCTGTCCCCATATCCCCCTGTCCCCCCGTCCCCATGTCCCCATGTCCCCATGTCCCCATATCCCCCTGTCCCCCTGTCCCCCTGTCCCCATGTCCCCATGTCCCCATGTCCCCCTGTTCCCATGTCCCCATATCCCCCTGTCCCCATGTCCCCATGTCCCCATATCCCCCTGTCCCCACATCCCCCTGTCCCCACATCCCCCTGTCCCCATGTCCCCATATCCCCCTGTCCCCCTGTCCCCCTGTCCCCCTGTCCCCATGTCCCCATGTCCCCCTGTCCCCCTGTCCCCATATCCCCATGTCCCCACATCCCCCTGTCCCCATGTCCCCATGTCCCCCTGTCCCCATATCCCCCTGTCCCCATGTCCCCATGTCCCCCTGTCCCCCTGTCCCCCTGTCCCCATGTCCCCCGTCCCCATATTCCCATATCCCCCTGTCCCCACATCCCCCTGTCCCCATGTCCCCTTGTCCCCCTGTCCCCCTGTCCCCATGTCCCCATGTCCCCATGTCCCCCTGTCCCCCTGTCCCCATATCCCCCTGTCCCCCTGTCCCCATGTCCCCCTGTCCCCCTGTCCCCCTGTCCCCATGTCCCCCTGTCCCCATATCCCCATATCCCCATGTCCCCACATCCCCCTGTCCCCATGTCCCTGTGTCCCCCTGTCCCCATATCCCCCTGTCCCCATGTCCCCCTGTCCCCATATCCCCCTGTCCCCATGTCCCCATGTCCCCCTGTCCCCCTGTCCCCCTGTCCCCATGTCCCCCGTCCCCATATTCCCATATACCCCTGTCCCCACATCCCCCTGTCCCCCTGTCCCCATGTCCCCCTGTCCCTTTGTCCCCCTGTCCCCATGTCCCCATGTCCCCCTGTCCCCACATCCCCCTGTCCCCACGTCCCCACACCCCCCCACGTCACCTTCTGGGTGGCCGCCCCGAAGAACGTCACCCGGTCCCATGTGGCCACGAAGGCCCACGTGGGCGGTGGCCCGGGGGAGGGGACGGCGGTGACAATGTCCCGTCCCAGCCGCGCCAGCAGCGCCGGTTGGCGGCTCTGCCGGTAGAAAACGTCCCCGGCCAGGCGCGTGTCCACGTCCGCCCAGAACGGGGCCAGCAGGGGGCGCTGGGGCAGCGGGAAGGGCTCGGGGGTAAATTCGGGGACCCCCACGCCGAAGGACACGACCCCGTTGTTGTTGACCTGCGGGGGGCAGAGGGTGACGCCGGGCCGGGGGACAATGACCGTGGGGACGGCGCGTGTGGGTGGTGCGGTCGTGGAGACGTCAACCGTGGGGATGTCTCCAACTTTGATGTCGCCCAACCTGTGATGTCCCCAACCCTTGACGTCCCCACCCCCAGTGTCCCCAGCCCATGATGTCCCCAACTCTTGATGTCCCCCAACCTTGACGTCCTCAACCCTTGATGTCAACAACCTTGACGTCCCCAACCATAGTGTCCCCAACCTTGATGTCCTCAACCCTTGATGTCCCCAACCTTGATGTCCCCAACCTTGATGTCCCCAACCCATGATGTCCCCAACTCTTGATGTCCCCAACCTTGCTGTCCTCAACCCTTGATGTCCCCAACCCTTGATGTCCCCAACCTTGATGTCCCCAACCCTTGATGTCCCCAACCCTTGATGTCAACAACCTTGACGTCCCCAACCATAGTGTCCCCAACCTTGATGTCCTCAACCCTTGATGTCCCCAACCTTGATGTCCCCAACCCATGATGTCCCCAACCATAGTGTCCCCAACCTTGATGTCCTCAACCCTTGATGTCCCCAACCTTGATGTCCCCAACTCTTGATGTCCCCAACCTTGATATCCTCAACCCTTGATGTCCCCAACCTTGATGTCCCCAACTCTTGATGTCCCCAACTCTTGATGTCCCCAACCTTGGTGTCCTCAACCCTTGATGTCCTCAACCTTGATGTCCCCAACTCTTGATGTCCCCAACTCTTGATGTCCCCAACCTTGGTGTCCTCAACACTTGATGTCCTCAACCCTTGATGTCCCCAACCTTGATGTCCCCAACTCTTGATGTCCCCAACCCATGATGTCCCCAACCATAGTGTCCCCAACCTTGATGTCCCCAACCTTGATGTCCCCAACTGTGATGTCACCCAACTCTTGATGTCCCCAACCTTGATGTCCCCACCCCCAGTGTCCCCATCCCCAGTGTCCCCAGCCCATGATGTCCCCAACCTTGATGTCCCCAACCCATGATGTCCCCAACCATAGTGTCCCCAACCTTGATGTCCTCAACCCTTGATGTCCCCAACCTTGATGTCCCCACTCCCAGTGTCCCCATTCCCAGTGTCCCCAACCCATGATGTCCCCAACCTTGGTGTCCCCAACCCATGATGTCCCCAACCATAGTGTCCCCAACCTTGATGTCCTCAACCCTCGATGTCCCCAACCCATGTTGTCCTCAACCCTCGATGTCCCCAACCTTGATGTTCTCAACCCTTGATGTCCTCAACCCTTGATGTCCCCAACCCATGATGTCCCCAACCTTGATGTCCCCAACCTTGACATCCCCACTCCCAGTGTCCCCATCCCCAGTGTTCCCAGCCCATGATGTCCCCAACCTTGATGTCCCCAACCTTGATGTCCCCAACCCATGATGTCCCCAACCATAGTGTCCCCAACCTTGATGTCCTCAACCCTTGATGTCCCCAACCCATGACGTCCCCAACCTTGATGTCCCCAACCCATGGTGTCCCCAACCTTGATGTCCCCAACTGTGATGTCACCCAACTCTTGATGTCCCCAACCTTGATGTCCCCAACCGTGACGTCACCCAACCCTCGATGTCCCCACCCCCCGACGTCCCCGCGTCCCCGTGTCACCCACGTAGACGGTGCGGTGGGCGTGGCCGTAGAAGGGGAACGTCTCCCATAGGTGGATCTCGGGGCTCATCCCATCGTCCTCGCGGGGTGTGGCCGTGTCCCCAACTTGGGGACCGAAGGGGTAGAGGACGCCCCCTAGAGCGGGGGCTGGGGACACGGCGCCCGTCAGGGACCCGGGCTGGGGGGACACGCGGCGCCCCCTGCTGGCTCCTGGGGGGCTCCCGGGGACCCCCCCAAGTCACCCAGGTGTCCCATGGGTGTCCCCTTGTCCCCAGTGTCCCCCCAAGTCACCCACGTGTCCCATGGGTGTCCCCGTGTGTCCTCAAGTCACCCAGGTGTCCCCAGTGTCCCCATGTCACTCGGGGGTCCCATGGGTGTCCCCCGTGTCCCCAGATGCCCCCATGTCACCCAGGTGTCCCATGGGTGTCCCCAGATGTCCCCATGTCACTCAGGGGTCCCATGGGTGTCCCCCGTGTCCCCAGGTGTCCCCAAGTCACCCAGGTGTCCCATGGGTGTCCCCAGATGTCCCCATGTCACTCGGGGGTCCCATGGGTGTCCCCAGATGCCCCCATGTCACCCAGGTGTCCCATGGGTGTCCCCAGATGTCCCCATGTCACTCGGGGGTCCCATGGGTGTCCCCCGTGTCCCCAGGTGTCCCCAAGTCACCCAGGTGTCCCATGGGTGTCCCCATGTGTCCCCATGTCACTCGGGGGTCCCATGGGTGTCCCCCGTGTCCCCAGGTGTCCTCAAGTCACCCAGGTGTCCCCAGTGTCTCCCCAAGTCGCCCAGGTGTCCCATGGGTGTCCCCATGTGTCCTCAAGTCACCCGGGTGTCCCCAGGGTCCCCAGTGTCCCCATGTCACTTGGGGGTCCCATGGGTGTCCTCAGGTGTCCCCAGATGTCCCCATGACACTCAGGGGTCCCATGGGTGTCCCCAAGTGTCCCCCAGGTCACCCAGGTGTCCCCAGTGTCCCCATGTCACTTGGGGGTCCCATGGGTGTCCCCCGTGTCCCCAGGTGTCCCCAAGTCACCCAGGTGTCCCATGGGTGCCCCCTTTGTCCCCAGGTGTCCCCAACTGTCCCCTACTCACCCACGTAGCTGAGGAGGAGGAGGACGGGAGTGACCTTCACCTGCCTGCGGGGACGGGAGTGTCACCTCATGTCCCACTGTCCCCTTGTCCCCCTGTCCGCATGTCCCCATATCCCCCTGTCCCCCTGTCCCCATGTCCCCATGTCCCCACATCCCCCTGTCCCCATGTCCCCCTGTCCCCCTGTCCCCATGTCCCCATATCCCCCTGTCCCCATGTCCCCATATCCCCCATGTCCCCATGTCCCCACATCCCCCTGTCCCCATGTCCCCCTGTCCCCCTGTCCCCATGTCCCCATGTCCCCATGTCCCCACATCCCCCTGTCCCCATGTCCCCATGTCCCCATGTCCCCACATCCCCCTGTCCCCATGTCCCCATATCCCCCTGTCCCCATGTCCCCCATCCCCCTGTCCCCATATCCCCCTGTCCCCTGTCCCCATGTCCCCATGTCCCCTTGTCCCCACGTCCCCATGTCCCCCCGTATCCCCATATCCCCATGTCCCCCATCCCCCTGTCCCCATATCCCCCTGTCCCTTGTCCCCATGTCCCCATGTCCCCCTGTCCCCATGTCCCCATGTCCCCCCGTATCCCCATATCCCCCTGTCCCCCGTCCCCCTGTCCCCATATCCCCCCACGTCCCCCTGTCTGTCCCCCACTCACCGCTGCCCCATGGTGACACTGGTGACACTGGTGACACTGGTGTCCCTGCGGTGGCCTCAGCCCCTTTATCCCCAGGTTGGGGACACCCGGGGTGGGGAAGAGGTGACACCTCCCAGTGCCCCGGGCGCTTCCTGCTCTGCCCGCAGGCGATACTGGGAGGGACTGGGAGGGACTGGGGGGGGAATGGGGGGACTGGGAGGGACTGGGACATACTGGGAGGATGGGGGACATACTGGGGGGACTGGGGACACTGTTGGGGGGGATACTGGGGGGAGTGGGAGGGACTGGGAGGGACTGGGGGGGAACTGGGATGGACTGGGGACACTGGTGGGGGACACTGGGGGGAACTGGGATGGCCTGGGAGGGGGAACTGGGAGCACCGGGGGGTCAACTGGGAACACTGGGGTGAACTGGGATGGACTGGGGGGAACACTGGGGGGAACTGGGATGGAGTGGGAGGGACTGGGAGCGCTGGGGGGGGGGGGACTGGGGATACTGAGTGGGACTGGGAACACTGAGGGGGATACTGGGGATACTGGTGGGGAGACTGGAGGAGACTGGGGGGGACACTGGGGTGAACTGGGATGCACTGGGAGTGGACTGGGATATACTGGGGGAGTGGAACTGGGGACACTGGAGGGGACTGGGAGCACTGGGAGTGATACTGGAGGAGACTGGGACGCACATGCGGGGGGACTGGGACATACTGGGGATACTGGGAGGGACTGGGAGCACTGGAGGGGGATACTGGGGAGGACTGGGAGGACACTGGGGTGAACTGGGATGCACTGGGAGTGGACTGGGATATACTGGGGAGTGGAACTGGGGACACTGGAGGGAACTGGGAGCACTGGGAGTGATACTGGAGGAGACTGGAGGTGACTGGGACGCACATGCGGGGGGACTGGGACATACTGGGGATACTGGGAGGGACTGGGAGCACTGGAGGGGGATACTGGGGAGGACTGGGAGGACACTGGGGTGAACTGGGATGCACTGGGAGTGGACTGGGATATACTGGGGGAGTGGAACTGGGGACACTGGAGGGGACTGGGAGCACTGGGAGCGAAACTGGGGACACTGGGAGGGGACCCAGGCGTCCGGGTTCCTCCCCCTCCCCCATCCCCCGAGGGGACCCAGGCGTCCGGGTGGTGGCGGGAAATATTGACCGAATGACGTCATGAAGGGGGGGACAAGAAGCGCCCCGGGCAGGACCGGGCTGGAAGGGACCCAGGCGTCCGGGAGGGACCCAGGCGTCCGGGTGGCCCTTCCCCCCAGAAAAGAAAAAATCCAATTTCTTCCTCCTTTAGCCCCATTTTTTGGTGATTTTTTAATGTAAATTTAACACATTTTTTGGGGGGGAGTGGGGGTGGAATATCAGATTTGGGGGAGAAAAATCTCAAGTTTTGGGGGGAGGAAATTGTCACATTTCTGGGGGAAAAAACCCTCAGATTTTGGGGAGGGAAGAAAATCTCAAATTTGGGGGAGAAAATAAGCAAATTTAGGGGAGAAAAATCTCAAATTTAGGGGTGAAAAATCTCAAATTTGGGGGAGGAAAATCTCAAATTTAGGGGTGAAAAATCTCAAATTTAGGGGAGAAAAATCTCAAATTTGGGGGAGGAAAATCTCAAATTTGGGGGTGGAAAATCTCATATTTAGGGGAGAAAAATCTCAAATTTGGGGGTGGAAAATCTCAAATTTGGGGGAGAAAAATCTCAAATTTGGGGGGAGGAAAATCTCAAATTTAGGGGAGAAAAATCTCAAATTTAGGGGTGAAAAAATCTCAAATTTGGGGGAGGAAAATCTCAAATTTGAGGGAGAAAATCTCAAATTTGAGGGAGGAAAATCTCAAATTTGGGGGGGAAAATAACCAAATCTAGGGGAGAAAAATCTCAAATTTAGGGGTGAAAAAATCTCAAATTTGGGGGAGGAAAATCTCAAATTTGGGGGAAAAAATCTCGAATTTGTGGGAGAAAAATATCAAATTTGGTGGAGGAAAATCTCAAATTTGGGGGAGAAAATAACCAAATTTAGGGGAGAAAAATTTCAAATTTAGGGGTGAAAAATCTCAAATTTTGGGGAGGAAAATCTCAAATTTAGGGGAGAAAATAACCAAATCTAGGGGAGAAAAATCTCAAATTTAGGGGTGAAAAAATCTCAAATTTGGGGGAGGAAAATCTCAAATTTGGGGGAAAAAATCTCAAATTTGTGGGAGAAAAACATCAAATTTGGTGGAGGAAAATCTCAAATTTGGGGGAGAAAATAACCAAATTTAGGGGAGAAAAATCTCAAATTTAGGGGTGAAAAATCTCAAATTTGGGGGAGGAAAATCTCAAATTTAGGGGAGAAAAATGTCAAATTTGGGGGTGGAAAATCTCAAATTTGGGGGAAAAAAATCTCAAATTTGTGGGAGAAAAATATCAAATTTGAGGGAGGAAAATCTCAAATTTGGGGGGGAAAATAACCAAATTTAGGGGAGAAAAATCTCAAATTTAGGGGTGAAAAAATCTCAGATTTGCGGGAGGAAAATCTCAAATTTGGGGGAAAAAATCTCAAATTTGTGGGAGAAAAATATCCAATTTGGTGGAGGAAAATCTCAAATTTGAGGGAGGAAAATCTCAAATTTGGGGGAAAATATCTCAAGTTTTGGAGAGAAAAATCTCAAGTGTTGGAAAAGCAAAAATGCAACTTTTTCCCTATCTGCTTCCTTTTTGCAGCGATGACATCACCGATGACATCACCGACGGGGTGGCGTCCAAATTCTGGGCGTCCAAATGTCGCTTTTTTTGGCATCGCTGAGCAAAAATTAAAACACAAAAAGAGAACCTGAGAAAATTAGATGTTAACCCTTCACGTTTTGAGCTGTTTTCCCACTTTTTTAGGGTGTTTTCCCACTTTTTTAGGGTGTTTTCCCTTTTTCTCTTTTGTTCGGGGAGTATTTTTGGGGCTTTTTCTTCTTTTCTGTCCTTTTTTGGGGGCTCTTCTCTTTTTTCTCTCATTTTTGGGGCTCTTTGCTCTTTTGTCCCTTTTTAATTTTTTTTCCCTCCCTTTTCTGTGCGTTTTTGGGCTGTTTGGGGGACATTTTATCTGTTTTTAAGAATCTTTAAACTCTTTCTTTTCCCCTATTTTCTCCCATTTTTTCTCTCGTTTTTTGGCTCTTTTTTCCCCCATTTTCTCTCTTTTTTTGGGCCCTTTTCTCTCTTTTTGGGGCCCTTTCCGCTCTTTTTTGGGCCCTTTTCACTCTTTTGGGGCCCTTTTCACTCTTTTTTGGGCCATTTTTACTCTTTTGGGGCCCTTTTCTTTCATTTTTTGGGGCTATTTTCCTTCTTTTCCCTCTTTTTTTGGGCCCTTTCTCTCATTTTTGGGCCCTTTCCTCTCTTTTTTGGGGCCCTTTTCTCTCTTTTTGGGGTTATTTTCCCTCTTTTTTGGGCCATTTTTACTCTTTTGGGGCCCTTTCCTCTCATTTTTTGGGGCTATTTTCCCTCTTTTTTGGGCCCTTTTCTCTCATTTTTTGGGTTATTTTCCCTCTTTTTTGGGCCCTTTTCTCTCATTTTTGGGCCCTTTCCTCTCTTTTTTTGGGCCCTTTTCTTCTTTTTTTTGGGCCCTTTTCTCTCTTTTGGGGCCATTTTCACTCTTTTGAGGCCCTTTTCTCTGATTTTTTGGGTTATTTTCCCTCTTTTTTGGGCCATTTTCACTCTTGGGACCCTTTTCTCTCATTTTTTGGGGATATTTTCCCTCTTTTTTGGGCCCTTTTCTCTCATTTTTTGGCCCTTTTCTCTCATTTTTTGGGGCTATTTTCCCTCTTTTTTGGGCCCTTTTCTCTCATTTTTGGGCCCTTTCCTCTCTTTTTTTGGGCCCTTTTCTTCTTTTTTTGGGCCCTTTTCTCTCTTTTGGGGCCATTTTCACTCTTTTGAGGCCCTTTTCTCTCATTTTTTGGGTTATTTTCCCTCTTTTTTGGGCCATTTTCACTCTTGGGGCCCTTTTCTCTCATTTTTTGGGGATATTTTCCCTCTTTTTTGGGCCCTTTTCTCTCATTTTTTGGCCCTTTTCTCTCATTTTTTGGGGCTATTTTCCCTCTTTTTTGGGCCCTTTTCTCTCTTTTTTGGGGCCCTTTTCTCTCTTTTTTGGGCCCTTTTCACTCTTTTGGGGCAATTTTCACTCTTTTGAGGCCCTTTTCTCTCATTTTTTGGGTTATTTTCCCTCTTTTTTGGGCCATTTTCACTCTTTTGGGACCCTTTTCTCTCATTTTTTGGGTTATTTTCCCTCTTTTTTGGGCCCTTTTCTCTCATTTTTGGGCCCTTTCCTCTCTTTTTTTGGGCCCTTTTCTTCTTTTTTTGGGCCCTTTTCTCTCTTTTGGGGCCATTTTCACTCTTTTGAGGCCCTTTTCTCTCATTTTTTGGGTTATTTTCCCTCTTTTTTGGGCCATTTTCACTCTTGGGGCCCTTTTCTCTCATTTTTTGGGGATATTTTCCCTCTTTTTTGAGCCCTTTTCTCTCATTTTGGGGCCCTTTTCTCTCATTTTTTGGGGCTATTTTCCCTCTTTTTTGGGCCCTTTTCTCTCATTTTTGGGCCCTTTCCTCTCTTTTTTTGGGCCCTTTTCTTCTTTTTTTGGGCCCTTTTCTCTCTTTTGGGGCCATTTTCACTCTTTTGAGGCCCTTTTCTCTCATTTTTTGGGTTATTTTCCCTCTTTTTTGGGCCATTTTCACTCTTGGGGCCCTTTTCTCTCATTTTTTGGGGATATTTTCCCTCTTTTTTGAGCCCTTTTCTCTCATTTTGGGGCCCTTTTCTCTCATTTTTTGGGGCTATTTTCCCTCTTTTTTGGGCCCTTTTCTCTCATTTTTGGGCCCTTTCCTCTCTTTTTTTGGGCCCTTTTCTTCTTTTTTTGGGCCCTTTTCTCTCTTTTGGGGCCATTTTCACTCTTTTGAGGCCCTTTTCTCTCATTTTTTGGGTTATTTTCCCTCTTTTTTGGGCCATTTTCACTCTTGGGGCCCTTTTCTCTCATTTTTGGGGGCTGTTTTCCCTCTTTTTTGGGCCCTTTCCTCTCTTTTTTGGGCCCTTTTCTTCTCTTTTTGGGCCATTTTCACTCTTGGGACCCTTTTCTCTCATTTTTTGGGGATATTTTCCCTCTTTTTTGGGCCCTTTTCTCTCATTTTTTGGCCCTTTTCTCTCATTTTTTGAGGCTATTTTCCCTCTTTTCGGGCCCTTTTCTCTTATTTTGGGGCCCTTTTCTCTCATTTTTTTGGGGCTATTTTCCCTCTTTTTTTGGGGCCCTTTTCTCTCTTCTTTGGGGCCGAATTCCCCTATTTTTTGGGGCTATTTTCCCATTTTTTGGCCTTCTGCCCACCCCCCAATTTCTGCAAGAACTCCCCCAATTCTTCTCCCTCCGCCCTCTTGTGTAATTTCACCCAAACAAACAAACAAAAAAATTCCCCAGATTTAGCAATTCCAACAATATTTTTGCCGTTTCCATCAAGCCCCGGCCTGGTGGGACCCAAAATGACGCATTTCTCCCCTTTTTCACCTTTTTTTCCGGCCAAAAATGATGTCAAAGCACCAGGCGGGGTCGGTCCCCGGGGCCCTTTGTGTTTCTCGTTTTTCGTGGGGATTTTTTCTGATTATTTTCCCTATTTCTGGTAAAAATAGGAGCGGGAGGAGCAGCAGCCGGGGGGGTCGCCCTCGGCGTTCGCAGCGGGAAAGGATTTGAGGAGAAAACGGGACTTTTTGGGACCGGGTTGAGAAAACCAGGTGAGGCTCCGCCGGGAGGTTTGAAAAATCGACGTTTTTTTTTTTTTTGGCAGGAAAGACCCCAAAAGTGTGAAAATCTACCTGGAAATTCATCAAATCTCCCCCCGCCCCCCGCCAAGCAGTGGGAGGCGGCGGATTGTGAGGGGATTTTGGGGAGAAAAAGGGGAAAAGGGGGAAAAAAGGGGGAAAGGGAAAAATAGGGGGAAAAGGGGGAAGGGGGAAATGAGGGGGGGAAAGGAAAAATTAGAGGAAATCAGGGAAAAAGGGGGAAAGAGAAAAATAAAGGGGGAAAAGAGGGGGAAAGAAAAAGGGGGGAAGGGAAAATTGGAGGGGAAAAGGGAAAATTAGGGGGGAAAAGGGAAAATAAGGGGAAAGGGGGGGAAAAGGGGGAGGTTGGGGGAAAAAGGGGGAAATGATGAGAAAAAGGGAAAAATAAAGGGAAAGGAGGAAAAGAGAAACGTAAGGGGGAAAGAGGGGGGAAGGAAAAAAGGGGGAAAGAGGAAAATATGGGGAAAAGAGGGAAAAATAAGGAGGAAGAGGGAGAAATAAGGGGAAAGGGGGGGCGAGAAAAATAAGGAGAAAAGAGGCGAAAAAGGGAAATGGGGGAAAGGGGGAAATAAGGAGAAAAAGGGGAAAATAAAGGGGAAAAAGGGAAAAATAAAGGGGGAAAAGAGAAAAATGAAGGGGAAAAAAGGGAGAAATGAAGGGGGAAAAGGGGAAAATAAATAAAGGGGGAAAGGGGAAAAATAAAGGGGAAAAAGGGAAAAATAAAGGGGGAAAAGAGAAAAACGAAGGGGAAAAAGGGAGAAACGAAGGGGGAAAAAGGGAAAAATAAATAAAGGGGGAAAAGGGAAAAATAAAGGGGAAAAAGGGAAAAATAAAGGGGAAAAAGGGAAAAATGGAAAAGGGGGGAGGAGGAAAAGGGGGAAAAAGGGGGGAAAGGGAGAAATAACGGGGGAAATGAGGGGAAAGTGGGAAAAAAGGGAAAAAAGGGGGAAGATAAGGGGGAAAAGGGGGAAAAGGGAAAAATAAGGGGGAAAGGGAAAAATCGGGGCGAAAAAGGGAAAAGGAGAGAAAGGGGAAAATGAGGGGAAAAGATGGAAAAAGGGAAAAGGGGGGAAGAGAAAAATAGCAGGAAAAGGGAAAAAAGGAAAAGGGGGAGAAATAAGGGACTGAGGAAGGAAAAGGGGGAAATAAGGGGGAAGAGGGAAAAAAAGGACAGAAAAGGAGAAAAAGGAGAAAGAGGGAAAAAAGGAGGGAAAGGGAAAATAAGATGGAAAAAGGGGAAAAGGAAAAGGAGAAAAAAGGAAAAGAAAGAAAAGGGTGAAAGGGAAAAAAAGAGGAAAAGGGGGAGAAAAAGAGGAAAATAAAGGGGAAAAAGGGGGAAAAGGAAACGGGGGAAAAAGGGAAAAGGAGGAAAAGGGGAAGGAGAGGAAAAAAGGGGGGAAGAAAAGAGAAAAAAGAGGGGGGAGGAAATACGGTCTGAGGAAAACTTGAATTTTGTAAAAATTTGGGGGAAAAAATTCGGTGTCCTGGGTCGGTTTCCATGGGTGACGTGAAATGATCGGGGGGTGGTGAATGGGGGGTGTAAATGCCAAAAAAAGGGAAGATTTGGGGTCAGGGACAAGATTAAAATGTAGATTTTTGGGGCAGGCGTGAGGGGGGAAAAAAAATTGGGACTTTTGGGCTGAATATGAGTTAAAAAAATCAAATTTGGGGGGTTGTGGGAGGCGAAAAAAAGACTTTGGGGGTGAGTAAAATAACATATCGATTTTGGGGATAAGTGCAAGAAAACATCGATTTTGGGGGCAAATTAATAAAACATTAATTTGGGGATAAGGGCAACGAAATATATTTGGGGCTAAGAGAAATAAAACATCAATTTTGGGGACGAATGCAACAAAACGTTAATTTTGGGGTAAGTGCAGTAAAATATATTTTGGGGGTGAATGCAATAAAATGGTAATTTTGGGCATAAGTGCAAGAAAACATCGTTTTGGGGGCAAATTAATAAAACATTAATTTGGGGATAAGGGCAACAAAATATATTTGGGGATAAGAGAAATAAAACATCAATTTTGGGGACGAATGCAACAAAATGTTAATTTTGGGGTAAGTGCAGTAAAATATATTTTGGGGGTGAATGCAATAAAATGGTAATTTTGGGCATAAGTGCAAGAAAACATCGATTTGGGGACAAATTAATAAAACATTAGTTTGGGGATAAGGGCAACAAAATATATTTGGGGCTAAGAGAAATAAAACATCAGTTTTGGGGACGAATGCAACAAAACGTTACTTTTGGGGTAAGTGCAGTAAAATATATTTTGGGGGTGAATGCAATAAAATGGTAATTTTGGGCATAAGTGCAAGAAAACATCGATTTGAGGACAAATTAATAAAACATTAATTTGGGGATAAGGGCAACGAAATATATTTGGGGATAAGAGAAATAAAACATCAATTTTGGGGACAAATGCAACAAAACGTTAATTTTGGGGTAAGTGCAGTAAAATATATTTTGGGGGTGAATGCAATAAAATGGTAATTTTGGGCATAAGTGCAAGAAAACATCGATTTGGGGACAAATTAATAAAACATTAATTTGGGGATAAGTGCAACAAAATATATTTGGGGATAAGAGAAATAAAACATCAATTTTGGGGACGAATGCAACAAAACGTGAATTTTGGGGTAAGTGCAGTAAAATATATTTTGGGGGTGAATGCAATAAAATGGTAATTTTGGGCATAAGTGCAAGAAAACATCGATTTGGGGCTAAACGCAACGAAACATCAATTTGGGGGATTAAATACAAGAAAACATCCATTTGGGGCTAAGAGAAATAAAACATTAATTTTGGGGACAAATGCAATAAAACATTCATTTTGGGATAAGTACAATAACCCAGATTTTGGGGGTAAGCGCAACAAAACCTCTATTTTGGTGATTAAATACAATAAACCATCAATTTGGGGATGAGCGAAATAAAACGTATTTTGGGGACAAATGGAATAAAACATTCGTTTTGGGGATAAGCACAAAGACAAAAACCCCACAGATTTGGGGGACGAACCTGAGTCCGAGAGCAAGAAAACGTTGAATTTTGGGCCAAGCAAAAGCACAAGAAACTCCAGGGTTTTGGGCAATTTGACAATTTTCTCACTTTTTGCAGCAAAACCGTCATGGCCGCGGGGCCGGGCCGGGGAAAAGCGGCTTCACCGTCGCACGTCGGGAGCGTCGTGATTTGGGGTGAGTTCAAACCCCGTGGAGAAAAGCACCGAAACGTGTAAAATTTCCCCCCAAATTTGCAAATTGCCTCGAAAATCAGATTTTTTTCCCAGCCTGAGAGGGAACGTTTCGCAGCCCTGGGACCTTTTGGGGGTGAAAACGTCCAATTGATCGCTTCAAATTCCTCCATCCTGCACAAAAACCACCAAAACTGCTCAAATTTTGCCCAGCAAAGAAATTGCTATTTCTTCAAATTGCTATTTCTTCCAATTGCTATTTCTTCAAATTGCTATTTCTTTGAGTTCTTATTTCTTTGAATGGTTATTTCTTTGAATTGTTGTTTCTTGAAATGGATACTTCTTTGAATTGTGATTTCTTCAAATTGTTATTTCTTCAAATTATTATTTCCTCAAATTGCAAGTCGTCAAAATCGACGTTCCTTCCAATCAATATTTGTTCAAATCAATATTTGTTCAAATTGATAGAACTTCAGTATTTCTCCCGCTTGATTTCCCGTCAAATCAATAATCCCTCAAATCAACATCAACTCAAATTGTTTCTCAAAACTCATTTCTCACCAAACCAATAATCAACGTTAATTCAAATTTTCGTTTCGCCAACTTGATTTCCCATCAAATCAAGAATCCACCACATTGATGTTAATTCGAATTTCTTATTTCTCAAAAATAATGCCCCACCAAATCGATAATTCATCAAATCAAGAATCCATCAAATCAACGCTAATCCGAATTGTTATTTCTCCAAAATAACGTCACCAAGTCAAGAATCCATTAAATCAACTTAAGTTTTCACTTCTCCAAAATAATATCTTGCCAAATCAATAATTCATCAAATCGAGAATCCATCAAATCAGCGTTAATTCAAATTTTCATTTCTCCATCTGGATTTCCCCTCAAATCAAGAATCCATCAAACCGTTAATTCAAATTTTCATTTCTCCATCTTGATTTCCCATTGAATCAATAATCCATCAAATCAACACTAATTCAAATTTTCATTTCTCCATCTTGATTTCCCATCAAATCCAGAATCCATCAAATCAATGTTAATTCAAATTTTCATTTCTCCATCAAACCAACGTTAATTCAAATTTTCATTTCTCCATCTTGATTTCCCCTCAAATCAAGAATCCATCAAGTCAACGTTAATTCAAATTTTCATTTCTCCATCAAACCAACATTAACTCAAATTTTTGTTTCTCCGTCTTGATTTCCCATCAAATCCAGAATCCATCAAACCAACGCTAATTCAAATTTTAGTTTCTCCATCTTGATTTCCCCTCAAATCCAGAATCCATCAAACCAACGCTAATTCAAATTTTAGTTTCTCCATCTTGATTTCCCCTCAAATCAAGAACCCATCAAGTCAACGTTAATTCAAATTTTCATTTCTCCATCAAACCAACATTAACTCAAATTTTCGTTTCTCCGTCTTGATTTCCCCTCAAATCCAGAATCCATCAAACCAACGCTAATTCAAATTTTCATTTCTCCATCTTGATTTCCCATCAAATCAAGAATCCATCAAGTCAACGTTAATTCAAATTTTCATTTCTCCATCTTGATTTCCCATTGAATCAATAATCCATCAAATCAACCTTAATTCAAATTTTCATTTCTCCATCTTGATTTCCCCTCAAATCCAGAATCCATCAAACCAACGTTAACTGAAATTTTAGTTTCTCCATCTTGATTTCCCCTCAAATCAAGAATCCATCAAGTCAACCTTAATTCAAATTTTCATTTCTCCATCAAACCAACATTAACTCAAATTTTCGTTTCTCTGTCTTGATTTCCCATCAAATCCAGAATCCATCAAACCAATGCTAATTCAAATTTTAGTTTCTCTATCTTGATTTCCCCTCAAATCCAGAATCCATCAAACCAACGCTAATTCAAATTTTCATTTCTCCATCTTGATTTCCCATCAAATCCAGAATCCATCAAACCAACGTTAACTGAAATTTTAGTTTCTCCGTCTTGATTTCCCCTCAAATCCAGAATCCATCAAACCAACGTTAACTGAAATTTTCGTTTCTCCATCTTGATTTCCCCTCAAATCCAGAATCCATCAAACCAACGCTAATTCAAATTTTAGTTTCTCCATCTTGATTTCCCCTCAAATCAAGAATCCATCAAGTCAACCTTAATTCAAATTTTCATTTCTCCATCAAACCAACATTAACTCAAATTTTCGTTTCTCCGTCTTGATTTCCCATCAAATCCAGAATCCATCAAACCAACGCTAATTCAAATTTTAGTTTCTCCATCTTCATTTCCCCTCAAATCCAGAATCCATCAAACCAACGTTAACTGAAATTTTAGTTTCTCCATCTTGATTTCCCCTCAAATCAAGAACCCATCAAACCAACGTTAACTGAAATTTTAGTTTCTCCATCTTGATTTCCCCTCAAATCAAGAACCCATCAAGTCAACGTTAATTCAAATTTTCATTTCTCCATCAAACCAACATTAACTCAAATTTTCATTTCTCCGTCTTGATTTCCCATCAAATCCAGAATCCATCAAACCAACATTAACTCAAATTTTCATTTCTCCATCTTGATTTCCCATTGAATCAATAATCCATCAAACCAACGCTAATTCAAATTTTCATTTCTCCATCTTCATTTCCCCTCAAATCAAGAATCCATCAAACCAACGTTAACTGAAATTTTAGTTTCTCCATCTTGATTTCCCCTCAAATCAAGAACCCATCAAGTCAACGTTAATTCAAATTTTCATTTCTCCATCAAACCAACGTTAACTGAAATTTTAGTTTCTCCATCTTGATTTCCCCTCAAATCCAGAATCCATCAAACCAACGTTAACTGAAATTTTAGTTTCTCCATCTTGATTTCCCCTCAAATCCAGAATCCATCAAATCGACGCTAATCCGAATTCTTATTTCTCCAAAATGACGTCACCGAATCAAGAACCCCTCGAACCGCCGCTCATCTCCCGCCCTTCCCCGTGTTTTTCAGGCGTTTTCTCCTGTCTCGGGGTCTCGGCGTCGCCCCCGCGTCACCTCGGCGAGAACTTCGTCGCCGCCTTCATGCAGAACGAGCTCCAGCGGAGCCTCCGCAGCGACTTCAAGCTGCTCCTCACCGGCTACTCGCCCGGCACGGCCGTCACCGTGTCCATGAAGACGCCGGGGCTGCGGATGACGGTGCGGGCGGGCGCGGGCCAGTCGGTGCTGGTGAAGATCCCCCCGCAGGCCGAGATGGTGGGGAGCAAAGCCTTCGGCAACGCCGTGGCCGTCCGGGCCTCCCACGCCATCTCGGCCGTCATGGTCAACGAGAAACCCAACTCGGCCGACGCGGCCGCGCTCCATCCCGTCCGCGCTTGGGGGAGCGACTACCGGGTGGTGACGCCCAACGTGGGCACCGAGCGCTACGGCCAGTTCGTGGTGGCCGCCTGGGACGAGCCCACGGCGGTCCAGGTTCATCTCAAGGCCGCCGTGACCTACCAAGGCCGCTCGTACTCGCGCGGCTCCGTCCTCCGCATCCCCTTGGAGCCCTTCGAGGCCGCCCAACTCCAGAGCCCGTCCGACATGTCCGGCACGAGGGTGTTGGCCGATAAACCCGTGGCCGTCTTCACCGGCCACACCTGCCTGGCCCGGTTCGGCCATTGCGACCACTTGGTCGAGCAGCTCCTGCCCGTGTCCAGCTGGGGAACCACCTTCATCGTGCCGCCGTTGCCCTTCGAGACGCAGTCGGACATCGTCTACCTCTCCACCGCCCAACCCGCGCACGTCGAGTCCCGACACGGCGCCGCCAAGACCGCGCGCAAGCTCCGGCCCGACCGCTCCACGCTCTACGGCCTCCAGGCCCCCAACGCCTTGACCCTCGACGCCGACACCGGCGTCCAGGTCGTTTTCTTCGCCGACGGGGGGACCAAAGGCGCCACGGCCTACGACCCGTTCTTCATGGCCGTCCCAGACGTCTCCAGCTACTGCGACTCCTACAACGTCGTCGCCCTGGACGGTTACGACAATTACGCCCTGTTGGTCGCCAAGAGCTCGGAGACGTCGGGGTTGACGCTCGACAAGGAGCCGCTGGGGGACGTGAGCTGGAGACCCGTCCCCGGCACCGATTACTCGTGGGCTGGGTTGAGTTTGGGCGACGAATTCGGCGTCCATAAGGTGGAGCACAAGACGGCGGCCTTCGGCCTGCTCAGCGTGGGCGTCCGCGAGCAAAAATCCTACGGCATGGCGGGCGTCTGTGACAGCGGTGAGTGTCACCGGGCCACCTCCTTGGTCTCCTGACCTCCCGAGGTCCCTCCCGACCCAAATTATTCCGCGGTTCTGCAAAAAACGAGGTTTAGACGCCGGAAAAACGGCGCGGTTTTCGAGTCAAAGTTGGGTTGTCCGCACGTCTAACGTCCGTTTTCCAGCCCCGTTGCTGTGCTCGTGTCTAGAAAAGGGTCTAAAATAAGCTGGTTTCGGCTGAAATTGAGATTTTCTCCTATAGGACGAGGGCTAAAAGGGGGTTTTGTCCACAAACGAGCTATCGAGAAATAATCTATAATTAAACAATCAATGAAAGGAGCCTTGAACATCACCCCAGATGGTCAAGTCTAAGTTCAAGGTGGTGAAACCTACCTGGGATGAATTTTTATCTATAAATAATCCATTAATTAATCACCTGTAATTAAACAACCAATGAAAGGAGCCTCGAATGGTCATTCCAGATGGTCAAGTCTAAGCTAAAGGTCGTTAAATATACCCAAGATAAATTTTTAACTATAAATAGCATCTATAAATCATTTATAATTAAACAATCAATGAAAGGAGCCTTGAGCATCACCCCAAATGTTCAAGTCTAAGCTTAAGCTGCCTAAACCCACCTGGGACAAATATGCATCTATAAATAATTCATTAATAGATCACCTGTAATTAATAATCAGTGAAAAGAGCCTCAGGCCTCACCCCAGATGGTCAAGTCTACGGTCGCTAAACCCACGTGAGATAATCCTGGCTTGAATGCATTAGGGTCTTGTTGACTGTCTACGGTGACGGTGACACTTGGAGGGTCACGCCCGCCACCCCAACCGCCCTCGCCGAGAATTTTCGGCGCGGATTTGGCGCGAATTTTTGTCCCCAGATCCCTGCCGGGCCGTGAAGTGCCGCCCCAAGGAGTCGTGCCAGACGGAGAAGGGGGAGCCCAAGTGCGTCCACGACTACATGGGCACCTGCGTGGGGTCCCCGTCCTCGCGCTTCCACACCTTCGACGGCGCCGCCGTGGACGTCGGCGGTGGCTGCGCCTACACCCTGGCCAAATATTGCGGCGACGACCCGGCCCTGGTGCCCTTCGTGGTGGAGGAGAAGCCGAGCGAAGGCCCTTTGGAAGAGTCGTTGACCAACGTCTACGTCTACGGCTACAACGTCTCCATCCGCGAGGGGGACGGCAGCGAAATCCAGGTGGGTTCTTCTAGGCCGCAATGGGGTTTTTGGGGAAAAAAAGGGTCTTTATGGTGAGTGGAAGAGGGTAAAAGGTCGTGGCGGGCGAGGGGGAGAGTAAAAATTCAAAGAAAATGAGAAAAATAACCCGAAACATTGGGAAATTTTGCATCGCAAGTCAAGACGTGGCAAAGAATCCAGTTAAACCTAAAATGTGTCGCGTGTCTACAGGGCGTGGGGCAAACCCGCTGGTTTTTGCTGATAATTGGGTTTTGTGAAAAGAGATGTCTTTGATCATGTATTTATATTATATATATATATAACATATATTATATGTTTCTGAAATTTAATCCTAATGCTGATGATTGACTTTTGTGCAAAGAAATGTCTCCGATTATATCTTGGGTTTTTTGAGCGTGTGAACTCTCGGCAAACCGACCGTTTTCTGAAATTTAACCCTATTGCTGATAATTGATTTTTCTGCAAAGAGATGTCTCCGATTATATCTTGGTTTTTTTTGAGCTTGTGAGCTCTTGGCAACGATTTTCTGAAATTTAACCCTATTGCAGATGGTTGATTTTTGTGCAAAGAAATGCCTCTGTTTACACTTTATTTTTGGGGGGGGGCGGTGTTTTTTTGACATCACGAACTCTCGGCAAGCCAACCACTTGCCGAAATTTAATCCCAATTCCTCCCTTTCCTCCCAGGTCAACACCGAACCTGTCGCCCTCCCGGCCGCCCTGGGCGGGGAGAAGATCCGAATCTCGCGCGCCGAGGGCCGGACGATGCTCCGGACGGATTTCGGGCTGCAGGTCACCCGCGATTCCGACCGCGCCGTCATGGTGGCCGTGCCCAGCAGCTACTTCGGGGCCACCTGCGGCCTCTGCGGCAACTTCAACGAGGACGCCGAGGACGAGATGACGCGGCCCGACGGCACCGCGGCCGCCGGCCCCCAGGATTGGGCACGAAGTTGGCGAGACCCCTTGTGCCGGGACGGTTGCGACGGCCCAGATGCGATGGGATGCGGTGAGTTGGGATTTTGGGGGGGGGTCTCCAAGAGTTTTTGGGGAGGAAAACCCAGGGATTGGGTTTTTGGGCCGGAAGTTGGTGAGACCCAAGAGTTTTGGGGGAGGAAAACCCAGGGATTGGGTTTTTGGGCACGAAGTTGGCGAGATCCCTCATGCCGGGACGGTTGCGACGACCCAGATGCGACGGGATGCGGTGAGTTGGGATTTTGGGGGGGGGTCTCCAAGAGTTTTTGGGGAGGAAAACCCGGGGATTGGGTTTTCGGGCCAGAAGTTGGTGAGACCCAAGAGTTTTTGGGGAGGAAAACCCAGGGATTGGGTTTTTGGGCACGAAGTTGGCAAGACCCCTCGTGCCGGGACGGTTGCGACGACCCAGATGCGACGGGATGCGGTGAGTTGGGATTTTGGGGGGGGTCTCCAAGAGTTTTTGGGGTGAAAAGCCCAGGGATTGAGTTTTTGGGCCAGAAGTTGGTGAGACCCAAGAATTTTTGGGGAGGAAAACCCAGGGATTGGGTTTTTGGGCCAGAAGTTGATGAGACCCAAGAATTTTGGGGGTGAAAAGCCCAGGGATTGGGTTTTTGGGCCAGAAGTTGGTGAGAGTCAAGAATTTTTGGGGAGGAAAACCCAGGGATTGGGTTTTTGGGCCAGAAGTTGATGAGACCCAAGAATTTTTGGGGGTGAAAAGCCCAGGGATTGGGTTTTTGGGCCAGAAGTTGGTGAGACCCAAGAGTTTTTGGGGAGGAAAACCCAGGGATTGGGTTTTTGGGTACAAAGTTGGCGAGACCCCTCGTGCCGGGACGGTTGCGATGACCCAGATGCGATACGATGCGGTGAGTTGGGATTTTGGGGGGGGTCTCCAAGAGTTTTTGGGGAGGAAAACCCAGGGATTGGGTTTTAGGGCCAGAAGTTGATGAGACCCAAGAATTTTTGGGGTGAAAAGCCCAGGGATTGGGTTTTTGGGCCAGAAGTTGGTGAGAGTCAAGAACTTTTGGGGAGGAAAACCCAGGGATTGGGTTTTCGGGCCAGAAGTTGATGAGACCCAAGAATTTTTGGGGAGGAAAACCCAGGGATTGGGTTTTTGGGCCAGAAGTTGGCGAGACCCCTCGTGCCGGGACGGTTGCGACGGCCCAGATGCGACGGGATGCGGTGAGTTGGGATTTTGGGGGGGGTCTCCAAGAGGTTTTGGGGAGGAAAACCCAGGGATTGGGTTTTCGGGCAAGAAGTTGATGAGACCCAAGAATTTTTGGGGTGAAAAGCCCAGGGATTGGGTTTTTGGGCCAGAAGTTGGTGAGAGTCAAGAATTTTTGGGGAGGAAAACCCAGGGATTGGGTTTTTGGGCCAGAAGTTGATGAGACCCAAGAATTTTGGGGGTGAAAAGCCCAGGGATTGGGTTTTTGGGCCAGAAGTTGGTGAGACTCAAGAATTTTTGGGGAGGAAAACCCAGGGATTTGGTTTTCGGGCCAGAAGTTGGCGAGATCCCTCATGCCGGGACGGTTGCGACGGCCCAGATGCGATGGGATGCGGTGAGTTGGGATTTTGGGGGGGGGTCTCCAAGAGTTTTTGGGGAGGAAAACCCAGGGATTGGGTTTTAGGGCCAGAAGTTGAATAGACCCAAGAATTTTTGGGGAGGAAAACCCAGGGATTGGGTTTTTGCGCCAGAAGTTGGTGAGAGTCAAGAATTTTTGGGGAGGAAAACCCAGGGATTGGGTTTTCGGGCCAGAAGTTGATGAGACCCAAGAATTTTTGGGGAGGAAAACCCAGGGATTGGGTTTTCGGGCCAGAAGTTGGCGAGATCCCTCATGCCGGGACGGTTGCGACGACCCAGATGCGACAGGATGTGGCGAGTTGGGATTTTGGGGGGGGTCTCCAAGAGGTTTTGGGGAGGAAAACCCAGGGATTGGGTTTTTGGGCCAGAAGTTGGCGAGATCCCTCGTGCCGGGACGGTTGCGACGACCCAGATGCGACGGGATGCGGCGAGTTGGGATTTTGGGGGGGGTCTCCAAGAGTTTTTGGGGAGGAAAACCCAGGGATTGGGTTTTCGGGCCAGAAGTTGGTGAGACTCAAGAATTTTTGGGGTGAAAACCACAGGGATCGGGCCACACGCGGGTCGTTGGTCGCTGCCCAACCCGCCACGTTGACACTTGGTGTTGACTCAACCGACGCCGGGGAAGGGTCGTGTTGCTCCTTGAGGTCCCAACCGCCCCCGAGTCCACCTTATCGACCTTTAAATGGCCGTAACGCTCGAAACCACGCGGGCGTTTTCTTGGGGGACGTCCCCACGAGGTCTCTCGGGGTCTCCAAATCACCCGCCGAGCCCCGAACCGCCGACACCTCCGGCGTAGGAGCCCCGAATGCCTCAAGGGGACGTTCTCGTCCCATCCCTTGTGTCGCCCCTTCTTTGCGATGAGTTTTTCTTTTCAAATTTCCCATCCCCAGCTCAAAAATGCCCCGAAAAGGATGGGTTGGAGTCCTGCGGGGCGGCCCGGAGCTCCTCGTGCTCCCACCGCAACCGCTCCTACGCGCTCGGCGAGGAGTTTTGGGGGGACGGGAGCTGCGGGCGCCGCTGCCGCTGCGAGCCGGGGGGCGCCGTGGCCTGCAGGACGTCGGGGTGCAGGGCGCACGAGAAATGCGTCGCCGCTGCCGACGGCGCCGCCGAGTGCCGGGCGCAGAAATTCCTCACGTGCATCGGGACGGGCGACCCGCACTACACGACCTTCGACGGGCGGCGCTACGACTTCCAAGGGACCTGCGTTTACCAATTCGCCGCCCTCTGCGCCCAAAACGAGGGCCTGGTGCCCTTCAACGTCACCGTGGAGAACAACAACCGGGGCAGCAAGGCCGTGTCCTTCACCAAAACCGTCACCTTGGAGATTTACGGCGACACCATCGCCATGAGCCAGGAGCACCCGGGCAAGGCCAAGGTAGGCGCCCAACGCGGGGCCGGCACAAATTCCCGCGAAAACGCTCGTTCGCTGCGTTTTTCCCCCAAAATCCTGCCCTTTTTTGGCCCTTGCCTGGGCGGTAATTTTTGCCTGATGCCTCCGGAACGGCCAGTTGGGTTTAAAATGCTTCATTTTTAAATAATTCCTTAAAAAATACCCCAAAAGAAACACCCCGCGACTTGTTCATGGCAGGTTGGAAACGCAGCAAAGCGGCCAACCGAGCAAGTCAAAAAATATCTGTGAACGACGCCCCCAAAATACTTTGGTTTTTGAAAACATCCGCTCGGCTCGACGCCTTTGGCTTGTTTTACGTGTTATTTTTTTGCTCCCGCGTGGTTTTCCGGGTTTATTTTTCCGTCCTCCCCGACAGCTGCGAAGCGACTCAGTTGATTTGGAAAAGTTCGATTTGGATTTGGAAAAGCTCAGCTCGAAAGTTCAAAAGCGGTTCAATCGCCGGTTTTCAGCCAAAAATGTTGCACGAAAGAGTTTGCGGCGACTCTTCGTTTTTCCCTCTGCGGGATGTTTTCTGCCGCGCCGGGAAATTCTCCTCGTGCAAAAAAAAAGGTTTTTTTGCGGAAACGCCCAAATCTTGAGCAATTTGCACTTGCTCAGAAATCCCACCTGGGTTTTGCAAAATTCCCCGAAATCTTGAGCAATTCGCATCTGCCCGGAAACCCTTCTCCTGAAAATCATTGCGTAAAACACCCACAACTGGAATAATTTGCATTTGGCCGTAAAATCCCCGCTTTGTACAAACTCCAGGATTTTGAGCCTTTTTGACGCGTTTTTCCGCGCGTGCGGAAATTCCCGCGAGAACCCCCGGATTCTCGTGGCTTTTTCCCCCCGCCACAGGTGAACGGGGTGCTGCTGGAGCTGCCGTTCTCGCGGCGCGGCCGCTTCGAGCTCTACCGCAGCGGCGTCCACGGCTTCGCCCGCGCGGCCTCGGGTCTGCGCGTGTCCTTCGACTGGCACAGCTACGCGCGCGTCCTGCTCCCTGCCGACTACGCCGGCCGGGTCTGCGGCCTGTGCGGCGACGCCGACGGCGACCCCGGCAACGACTTCGCGACGCTCGGCGGCCGCCGCGCCGCCGACGAGGTGGAGCTGGGGGACGGCTGGAGGGTCGGCGGCGCCGCCGGGTGCTCGGCCGGGGGGTCCCCGGGTTGCGCCGAGGAGCAGAAGCGGCTCTACCGCGGCGACGGGTTTTGCGGGGTGATCGCCAAACCCGACGGGCCGTTCCGGGGGTGTCACCGCGTGCTGGACCCCGCGCCGTTCCTGGAGGATTGCGCGTTCGACGCGTGCCAGTACAGGGGGCACCGCGACACGCTGTGCCGCGCCGTTGCCGTCTACGCCGGCGAGTGCCAGAGCCGGGGGGTGAGCCTGGAGGCCTGGAGGACGCCGGATTTCTGCGGTGAGACACAAATCGGGGGGGGGGTTCCAGAAAAATCGGGGGGGGTCTGTAAAAATCAGGGGGGTTTCCCAGAAAAATTGGGGGGTTTTCCAGAAAAATCTGGTGTTTTCCCATAAATATTGAGGATTTTTCCATAAAAATCAGGGGGGTTTCCATAAAAATTGGGGGTTCTTCCGGAAATATTGGGGTATTTTCCATAATAATTTGGGGGGTTCGATAAAAATCGGGGGGGTTCCCAGAAAAATCGGGGGGGTTCCCAGAAAAATCAGGTGGTTTTCCATAAATATTGAGGATTTTTCCATAAAAGTCACGGGGGTTTCCATAAAAATCGGGGGTTCTTCCATAAATATTGGGGTATTTTCCATAATAATTTGGGGGGTTCCATAAAAATCGGGGGGGTTCCCAGAAAAATCGGGGGGGTTTCCAGAAAAATTGGGGTATTTTCCATAAAAATCAGGGGTTTTTCCATAAATATTGGAATATTTTCCATAAAAATCGGGTGGTTTTCCGTAAATATTGGGTATTTTCCATAATAATAGGGGGTTTTCCATAAAAATCGGGGGTTTTCATAGAAATCAGGGGTTTTCCATAAAAATTGGGGGGTTTGCCCCATTTCCAACATCTTGCGACACGGAGGCGCCTCCAAAAATTGGGGGTTTTGTCCCATTTCCAACATTTAATTCATGAAAGAAAAGGAAAATGCAAAATGAATCCCAATTGCCCTCCGTGCATTCAATTAATGCAAAGAAGGAAAATGCAAAATAAACCCCCCGTATTTAATTAATGAAAGAAAAGGAAAATGCAAAATAAATCCCAATTGGCCTCTGTGCATTCAATTAATGCAAAGAAGGAAAATGCAAAATAAACCCCCCGTATTTAATTAATGAAAGAAAAGGAAAATGCAAAATGAATCCCAATTGCCCTCCGTGCATTCAATTAATGCAAAGAAGGAAAATGCAAAATAAACCCCCCGTATTTAATTAATGAAAGAAAAGGAAAATGCAAAATAAATCCCAATTGGCCGCTGTGCATTCAATTAATGCGAAGAAGGAAAATGCAAAATAACCCCCCCGTATTTAATTAATGAAAGAAAAGGAAAATGCAAAATGAATCCCAATTGGCCTCCGTGCATTCAATTAATGCGAAGAAGGAAAATGCAAAATAACCCCCCCGTATTTAATTAATGGAAGAAAAGGAAAATGCAAAATGAATCCCAATTGGCCTCTGTGCATTCAATTAATGCGAAGAAGGAAAATGCAAAATAAACCCCCCGTATTTAATTAATGGAAGAAAAGGAAAATGCAAAATGAATCCCAATTGCCCTCCGTGCATTCAATTAATGCAAAGAAGGAAAATGCAAAATAACCCCCCCCGTATTTAATTAATGAAGGAAAAGGAAAATGCAAAATAAATCCCAATTGGCCGCTGTGCATTCAATTAATGCGAAGAAGGAAAATGCAAAATAAACCCCCCGTATTTAATTAATGGAAGAAAAGGAAAATGCAAAATGAATCCCAATTGGCCTCTGTGCATTCAATTAATGCAAAGAAGGAAAATGCAAAATAACCCCCCCGTACTTAATTAATGAAAGAAAAAGAAAATGCAAAATAAATCCCAATTGGCCACTGTACATTCAATTAATGCAAAGAAGGAAAATGCAAAATAACCCCCCCGTATTTAATTAATGAAAGAAAAGGAAATTGCAAAATGAATCCCAATTACCCTCCATGTATTCAATTAATGTGAGGAAGGAAAATGCAAAATAAACCCCCCGCATTTAATTAATGAAAGAAAAGGAAAATGCAAAATGAATCCCAATTGGCCTCTGTGCATTCAATTAATGCAAAGAAGGAAAATGCAAAATAACCCCCCCCGTATTGAATTAACGCCAAACCCGCCGCGTTTCCCCGTTTTCTCCCCGCAGGCCTCTCGTGTCCCCCCAACTCGCACTACGAGCTCTGCGGCCCCCCCTGCCCGGCCACCTGCGGCGCCGCCAACGTCACCGACCGCCCCGATGTCCCCAATGGCGTCCCCGATGTCCTCGACGGTGTCTCCGACGGTGCCCCCGATGTCTCCGATGTCTTTGACGGTGTCTCCGACGGTGCCCCCGATGTCTCCGATGTCTTTGACGGTGTCTCCGACGGTGCCCCCGATGTCTCCGATGTCCCCGACGGTGTCTCCGACGGTGCCCCCGATGTCTCCGACGCCTCCGCTGGCGTCTCCGACGGTGCCCCCGATGACGCCCCCGGTGTCCCCGGTTCCTGCGCTGCCGCCGGCTGCTCCGAGGGCTGTTTCTGCGACTCCGGCTTCGCCCTGAGCGGCTCCGAGTGCGTCCCCGCATCCGCCTGCGGCTGCCGGTACGGGGGCCGCTACCACCGGCCCGGCGCCGAGTTCCAGGCGTCGTGCGGCCGGCGGTGCCGCTGCGAGGCCGGCGGCGCCGTGCGGTGCCGGGAGGCGCCGTGCGGGCCCCGCGAGGTGTGCGGCGTGCGGGACGGGGCGTTCGGGTGTCACCCGCGGGGCCGCGGGCGGCTGGTGGTGGCGGGGGACCCGCACTACGTGACGTTCGACGGCCGGGCCTTCGACGTGCCGGGGGCGTGCGCCTACGTGCTGGCGCGGGTGTGCGCGGCCGGGCGGCGCCTGGCCAACTTCTCGGTGCTGCTGGAGCACGAGGCGGCGGCGCCGGGACGGGCGGCGCTGGTGAGGAGGGTGACGGTGGCGGCGCATGGGCACCGGGTCACCGTGGACGGCGCGGCGCCGGGGGAGGTGACGGTGAGTGCGGGGGGGTGAAACACGGCGTGGGTTGCAAAGTGTCTCCGCGCGTGCAAAACGTCTCGGTGCTTGCAAAATCCTTCAGTGCATGCAAAATATCTGCGTGCGTGCAACATGTCTCAGTGCATGCAAAATACCTCTGTGCGTGTGAAATATTTTGGTGCTTGCAAAGTATCTCGGTGCTCGCAAAGTATCTCCGCGCATGCAAAACGTCTCGGTGCTTGCAAAAAGCTTCAGCGCATGCAAAATATCTGCGTGCGTGCAACATGTCTCAGTGCATGCAAAATACCTCTGTGCGTGTGAAATATTTTGGTGCTTGCAAAGTAGCTCGGTGCTTGCAAAGTAGCTCGGTGCTTGCAAAGTATCTCCGCGCATGCAAAACGTCTCGGTGCTTGCAAAAAGCTTCAGCGCATGCAAAATATCTCCGTGCGTGCAACATGTCTCAGTGCATGCAAAATACCTCTGTGCGTGTGAAATATTTTGGTGCTTGCAAAATATCTCGGTGCTTGCAAAATATCTCAGTGCATGCAAAATGTCTCCGTGCTTGCAAAATACCTTGGTGCGTGCAAAGAATCTTGGAGCTTGCAAAATCCCTCAATACGTGCACAATATCTCGGTGCTTGCAAAGTATCTCCGTGCATGCAAAACGTCTCGGTGCTTGCAAAAAGCTTCAGCGCATGCAAACTATCTGCGTGCGTGCAACATGTCTCAGTGCATGCAAAATACCTCTGTGCATGTGAAATATTTTGGTGCTTGCAAAGTAGCTCGGTGCTTGCAAAGTATCTCAGTGCATACAAAATGTCTCCGTGCTTGCAAAATACCTTGGTGCGTGCAAAGAATCTTGGAGCTTGCAAAATCCCTCAATACGTGCACAATATCTCGGTGCTCGCAAAGTATCTCGGTGCTCACAAAGTATCTCCGCGCATGCAAAACGTCTCGGTGCTTGCAAAAAGCTTCAGTGCATGCAAACTATCTGCGTGCGTGCAACATGTCTCAGTGCATGCAAAATATCTCTGTGTGTGTGAAATATTTTGGTGCTTGCAAAGTAGCTCGGTGCTTGCAAAGTATCTCCGCGCATGCAAAACGTCTCGGTGCTTGCAAAAAGCTTCAGTGCATGCAAACTATCTGTGTGCGTGCAACATGTCTCAGTGCATGCAAAATATCTCTGTGCGTGTGAAATATTTTGGTGCTTGCAAAGTAGCTCGGTGCTTGCAAAATATCTCAGTGCATGCAAAGTATCTCGGTGCTTGCAAAGTATCTCGGTGCTTGCAAAATATCTCGGTGCTTGCAAAATATCTCAGTGCATGCAAAATATCTCGGTGCTTCCAAAGTATCTCGGTGCTTGCAAAGTATCTCAGTGCATGCAAAATGTCTCCGTGCTTGCAAAATACCTTGGTGCGTGCAAAGAATCTTGGAGCTTGCAAAATCCCTCAATACATGCACAATATCTCGGTGCTCGCAAAGTATCTCGGTGCGTGCAAAATGTCTTGGTGTATGCAAAATCCTTCGGTGCATGCAAAATATCTCAGTGCATGCAAAATATCTCGGTGCGTGCAAAATGTCTCGGTGCTTGCAAAATCCTTCAGTGCATGCAAAATCCTTCAGTGCATGCAAAATATCTTGGTGCTTGCAAAATCCTCCGGCGCGTGCAAAATATCTCGGTGCTTGCAAAATCCTTCGGTGCGTGCAAAATCCTTCAGTGCATGCAAAATCCTTCGGTGCTTGCAAAATCCTCCGGTGCGTGCAAAACATCTCGGTGCTTGCAAAATCCTCTGGTGCGTGCAAAATATCTCGGTGGTTGCAAAATCCTTCGGTACATGCAAAATATCTCGGTGCTTGCAAAATTCTCCGGTGCGTGTAAAATATCTCGGTGCTTGCAAAATCCTTCAGTGCATGCAAAATCCTTCAGTGCATGCAAAATCCTTCAGTGCATGCAAAATATCTCAGTGCTTGCAAAATTCTCCGGTGCGTGTAAAATATCTCGGTGCTTGCAAAATCCTTCGGTGCGTGCAAAACATCTCGGTGTTTGCAAAATCCTTCGGTGCGTGCAAAATCCTTCAGTGCATGCAAAATATCTCGGTGCTTGCAAAATCCTCCGGTGCGTGCAAAACATCTCGGTGCTTGCAAAATCCTTCGGTGCATGCAAAACATCTTGGTGCGTGCAAAACCCCTCCGCGCGGCTCCTCGGTGCCAACGCCGCCCCCGTGTCCCCCGCAGGTGGACGGCGAGCGGGCGCCGCTGCCGCTGGCCACGCCGTCGGGGACGCTGCGGGTGACGCGCGAGGGCGCCCACGTGGCCGTGGCGAGCGCGGCCGGGCTGCGGCTGCTCCTGGCGCCCGGCGCCCTCCTGCTGCTCGACGTGCCCGGCGGCTACCGCGGCCGCCTCTGCGGCCTGGGCGGCAACTTCAACGGCGACCCCGGCGACGATTTCCAGCTGCCCGGGGGTTCCCCGGCCGAGAATACGGAGGAATTCATCGCGGCGTGGACGGTGCCGCCGGGCGGCGGATCCTGCGCTGCCGACTACGCCAGGGGCGGCTGCGGCGGAGACGAATGGGCGGCCGCCGAAGCCTGCGGGGTGATCCGGGACCCCCGGGGGCCGTTCGGGAGGTGCCACCCGCACGTGGGGCCCGGGGATTATTACGGGCGCTGCGTGCGCGACGTGTGCGGCGCCGGGGGGGACGCGGCGGCGCTGTGTCGCGCCGTCGGGGCCTACGCGGCCGCTTGCCAGGCCGGGGGCGGCGGCGTCGCGGCGTGGAGGACGGAGGCGTTCTGCCGTGAGTCACGGGGCGGCGCGCGTGTCTCCCCCCCCCCAACCCAGGGTGACGTGGGTTCCCCCCGAATAACCCACGGCTCCCCCTCGAAATCCGCATTTCCCGCCACAATTCCAGATATTCCACCCCAAAGCTGACCTTTCCCGCCGCGAAATCCGTGTTTCCCCCTTGAAAATCCACATGCCCCCAAAATTCCAGATAGTCCACCCCAAAAATCCACATTTCCCCCTGGAAAATCCACATTTCCTCCCAAAAATTCCAGATATTTCACCCCAAAAATTCACATTTCCCGCCTAAAGTCCACATTTCCCCCTCGAAAATCCTCATTCCCCCAAAATTCCAGATATTCCACCCCAAAATTCACATTTCCCCCCCAAAACCCACATTTCCCCCTCAAAAATCCACATTTCCTCCCCAAAATTCCAGATATTCCACCCCAAAAATTCCAGATATTCCACCCCAAAAATTCATGTTTCCCCCTCAAAAATCCACATTTCCTCCCAAAAATTCCAGATAGTCCACCCCAAAAATTCACATTTCCCCCCCCAAAATCCACATTTCCCCCTCGAAAATCCTCATTCCCCCAAAATTCCAGATATTCCACCCCAAAAATTCACAATTCCCCCCCAAAAATCCACATTTCCCCCTTGAAAATCCACATTTCCTCCCAAAAATTCCAGATATTCCACCCCAAAAATTCCAGATATTCCACCCCAAAAATTCACATTTCCCCCCCAAAATCCACATTTCCCCCTGAAAATCCACGTTTCCTCCCCAAAATTCCAGATATTCCACCCCAAAAATTCCAGATATTCCACCCCAAAAATTCACATTTCCCCCCCAAAATCCACATTTCCCCCTCGAAAATCCTCATTCCCCCAAAATTCCAGATAGTCCACCCCAAAAATTCACATTTCCCCCCCAAAATCCATGTTTCCCCCTCAAAAATCCACATTTCCTCCCAAAAATTCCAGATATTCCACCCCAAAAATTCCAGGTATTCCACCCCAAAAATTCACATTTCCCCCCTAAAGTCCACATTTCCCCCTCGAAAATCCTCATTCCCCCAAAATTCCAGATATTCCACCCCAAAATTCACATTTCCCCCCCAGAACCCACATTTCCCCCTCAAAAATCCACATTTCCTCCCCAAAATTCCAGATATTCCACCCCAAAAATTCCAGATATTCCACCCCAAAAATTCATGTTTCCCCCTCGAAAATCCACATTTCCTCCCCAAAATTCCAGATATTCCACCCCAAAAATTCACATTTCCCCCCCAAAAATCCACATTTCCCCCCCAAAATCCACATTTCCTCCCCAAAATTCCAGATTTTCCACCCCCAAAATTCCAGATTTTCCACCCCCAAATCCATGTTTCCCCTCAAAAATCCACATTTCCTCCCCAAAATTCCAGATTTTCCACCCCCAAAAATTCACATTTGCCGCCCCAAATCTGTGTTTCCCCCTCGAAAATCCACATTTCGACCCCCAAAATATGGATTTTCCACCCCAAAAACTCACCTTTCCCCCTCAAAAGTCCACGTTTCCACCCAAAAATCCACATTTCCCCCTCTCAAAAATGCTCATTTTGGGGTTTCCATCCCCCATTTCCCTCAAAAACACCCCAGGGGAAGGAAATTCCCGCGCGCTGCCCCAAAATTCCAATATTGGTGTGGAATAAGTTCAAAATTGTGCCCTTTATTAAATCCAAATTTAAATTAATTTAATTTAAATGAATTACATGGACATTTAATTTAATTCATTTTAATTTAATTCATTAGCTTTTAATGTAATCCGCTGAAATTTAATTTAATTCGTTTTCACTTAATTCATTTGCATACAATGTAATCAATTTAAAATTAATTTTAATTCGTTTTCATTTAATTCATTTGTATTTATTTTAATCAATTTAAATTTAATTTAATTCATTTTAATTCAATTCGTTTGCATTCGATTTAATCAATTTTAATTTAATTTAATTCATTTTAATTGAATTCATTTTAATTTAATTCATTTTAATTGAATTCATTTTAATTGAATTCATTTTAATTTAATTCATTTTAATTTACTTCATTTGCATTTAATTTCATCAATTTAAATTTAATTTAATTCATTTCCATGTAATTCATTTTCGTGTATTTCATTTGCGTTTAATTTAATCAATTTAAATTTAATTTAATTAATTTTAATTTAATTAGTTTGCATTTAATTTAATCAATTTAAATTTAATTTGATTCATTTAAATTTAATTCCTTTGAATTTAATTTAATCAATTTAAATTTGATTAAATTCATTTAAATTTAATTCATTTGACTTTAATTTAATCAATTTGAATTTAATTTAATTCATTTGCATTTAATTTAATCAATTTTAAATTAATCAAATTCCTTTAAATTCAATTCATTTGCATTTAACTCACTCAATTTAAATTTATTTTAATTCATTTCAATTCAATTCATTTGCATTTAACTCGCTCAATTTAAATTTATTTCAATTCAATTCATTTGCATCTAATTCGCTCAATTTAAATTCAATTCCATTCATTTCAGTTCAATTCATTTGCATCTAATTCGCTCAATTTAAATTCAATTCCATTCATTTCAGTTCAATTCATTTGCATCTAATTCGCTCAGTTTAAACTCAATTCCATTCATTTCGCTTCAGTTCGCTTGCCCGAATTTGAATTTAAATTTAAGCAGATCGCCCGAATTCGAATTTAAATTTAAGCAGACGCTTCAATTTGGGCACCGAATTCGGCCGCTTTCACGCCCTTTTCTTCCCCCGCCCCCTAGAGGCGCGGCGTTGGCTCCGCGGGACGAGCCCCGAATTTCGGGGCCGGATTAACGGGCTTTCTCTCGGTTTGGCAGCGCTGCCCTGCCCGGCCCACAGCCACTACGAGCTCTGCACCCGCAGCTGCGAGCAGACGTGCGCGGGGCTGGCGGCGCCGGTGCCGTGCGCCTGGCGCTGCCTCGAGGGCTGCGCCTGCGACGACGGGTTCCTGTGGGACGGCGACGCCTGCGTGTCCCTGGAGAAATGCGGCTGCGTCCACCGCGGGAGGTACATCAAGGTGAGGGGGGGGGCGGATTTCGGGGGCTTTTTTGGGGCGGAAATCGCACGGCGAGGTGGGTCGGCCCGTTGGGGTTGGCAGGGATTTGGTCTCCGGGTGGGTCGTCCTATCTGGGGCGTCACTTGGAGATTGGATCTTGGATGGGGGGGGTTGTCCCATCAAGTTGAGGCAACCGGTTGGGGGTCTTGATCTTCAGCGAGGTGGGTTGTCCCATCTAGATGACACAATGGGTCTGGAGACTCAACCGTTGACAGGATGGGTCAACCCAACTCAACGATGCAACTGGTTCCTGGCCTTAACCTCTGATTATGTTGGTTGTCCCATCAAGTTGAGGCAACTGGTTGGGGGTCTTGATCTTCAGTGAGGTGGGTTTTCCCATCTAGATGACACAACGGGTCTGGAGACTCAACCGTTGATAGGATGGGTCAACCCAACTCAACGATGCAACTGGTTCCTGGCCTTAATCTCTGATTATGTTGGTTATCCCATCAGATTGAGGCAACCGGTTGGGGTCTTGATCTTCAGCGAGGTGGGTTGTCCCATCTTAATGACGTAATGGATCTGGGGATTCAACCGTTGATAGGATGGGTCAACCCAACTCAAAGATGCAACTGGTTCCTGGCCTTAATCTCTGATTATGTTGGTTGTCCCATCAGATTGAGGCAACCGGTTGGGGTCCTGATCTTCAGCGAGGTGGGTTGTCCCATCTAGATGACACAACGGGTCTGGAGACTCAACCGTTGATAAGATGGGTCAACCCAACTCAACAATGCAACTGGTTCCTGGCCTTAACCTCTGATTATGGGGCTTGTCCCATCAAGTTGAGGCAACCGATTGGGGGTCTTGATCTTCAGTGAGGTGGGTTGTCCCATCTAGATGACACAACGGGTCTGGAGAATCAACCGTTGATAAGATGGGTCAACCCAACTCAACGATGCAACTGGTTCCTGGCCTTAATCTCTGATTATGGGGCTTGTCCCATCAAGTTGAGGCAACCGGTTCGGGGTCTTGATCTTCAGCGAGGTGGGTTGTCCCATCTAGATGACACAACGGGTCTGGAGACTCAACCGTTGATAAGATGGGTCAACCCAACTCAACGATGCAACTGGTTCCTGGCCTTAACCTCTGATTATGGGGCTTGTCCCATCAAGTTGAGGCAACCGGTTGGGGGTCTTGATCTTCAGCGAGGTGGGTTGTCCCATCTAGATGACACAATGGGTCTGGAGACTCAACCGTTGATAGGATGGGTCAACCCAACTCAACGATGCAACTGGTTCCTGGCCTTAATCTCTGATTATGTTGGTTGTCCCATCAAGTTGAGGCAACCGGTTGGGGTCTTGATCTTCAGTGAGGTCGGTTGTCCCATCTAGATGACACAACGAGTCTGGAGACTCAACCGTTGATAAGATGGGTCAACCCAACTCAACGATGCAACTGGTTCCTGGCCTTAATCTCTGATTATGTTGGTTATCCCATCAGATTGAGGCAACCGGTTGGGGTCTTGATCTTCAGCGAGGTGGGTTGTCCCATCTTAATGATGTAACGGATCTGGGGATTCAACCGTTGATAGGATGGGTCAACCCAACTCAACGATGCAACTGGTTCCTGGCCTTAATCTCTGATTATGGGGGTTGTCCCATCAAGTTGAGGCAACTGGTTGGGGTCTTGATCTTCAGCGAGGTGGGTTGTCCCATCTTGATGACACAACCTTTGATGAGATGGGTCATCCCAACTCAATGATGCAACCGGTTCCCGTCCTCAATCTCCAACGAGTTGGGTTGTCCCATGGAGTTGATGCAACGAGTTGGGGTCTTGATCTCCAGTGAGGTGGGTTGTCCCATCTCAACGATGCAACAGGTCTGGAGGCTCAATCTTGGATCAGGTTGGTTGTCCCACGTAGTCAACGCAACTGGTTTTGGGCCTCGGTCTCGATGAGGTGGGTTCCCACTTCATTTTAGGGCCACACGTCCAAAATGATGCAATTAAGAGCATTCAAAAATATGTGTTTTGCTGCACTGACCTGAAAGACGATGAATCCGTTGAGTTGCGCAGACTCCACCAAATCCACCTCATGGCTTTTCGTTCTCTCTGGGACTTTTTCGTGTGCTGAAGGTGCAAAATTCCCCCCAAAACCTGACGGATCAGCCCCCCGGCCTTTCCTTTCCAGATGGGCGAAACCATCATCTCCAACAACTGCTCCACCAAATGCAACTGCCACCCGACCCGGGGCCTCGTCTGCGAGGCCACCGAGTGTCCCCAGGGCCAGGTCTGCGCCACGCGGGACGGGGCCCAACGCTGCGTCGAGAACCACGGTCGATGCCGCGTGTCCCCGGGGGCCTCCCTGACCACGTTCGACGGCGCCGGCGGGCGCCTCCCGGCCAGCGGCACCTACAAGGTGGCCGCCCTGTGCAACGAGCGCTCGCCCGACTGGTTCAAGGTGGTGGTGGAGGTCAGCGAGTGCCGCGACGACGCCGTCCCGGCCGCCGCCGCCGTCTTCGTCTTCTTCCGAGAGGCCTTCATCACCGTCAACAGCAACATGGAGGTGTGGGTAAGTCGAGGCAGGACCCGGACAACTTGAGGCGGGGATTCTGTTTGGGTGGGATCCATCTCGTCTTCCGCCAGGTGTTCAATCGCGATGTCATCTTTGTGTTCCGTGGGGCAATCTGGGATTGTTCCCCCGTTTTTTGGCGTTTCGCAGGTCAACGGGCTCTTTACCCGCCCTCCGGCCGCCGTGTCTGACGCCGTTTCCCTGAGCGCGGCGGGTGGAAACGTCACCGTGTCCCACGCGGCCGGGGTGGCCGTGCTCTTCAGCCCCATCGGGGAGGTGACGGTGACGGTCGGGGCCGCCTTGGCCAACCAGCTCTGCGCCCCGTGTGGTAACTTCAACGGCAACACCGATGACGACTTGAAGCTCCCGGATGGCCGGGCCGCCAGGGCCATCGCCGAGGTCGTGGACGCCTGGAAGGCCAAAGATTTCACAGGATGGTGAGTGGGCCCCCAAGAACCTGCCCAAGCGCGGGGTGATGGTTTTGAACTGGAAAGAACCTCCGCGGGGACGTCAACACGTTGGGTTGGGTTGGGTTGGGTTGAGTTGCGTTGAGTTGGGTTGAGTTGCGTTGAGTTGGGTTGAGTTGCGTTGGGTTGGGTTGAGTTGCGTTGATTGGGTTGGGTTGGGTTGGGTTGGCCTGGGTTGGGCTGAGTTGGGTTGAGCTAGGTTGGGTTGAGTTGGGTTGAGCTGGGTTGGGTTGAGTTGGGTTGAGCTGGGTTGGGTTGAGTTGGGCTGAGCTGGGTTGGGTTGAGTTGGGTTGAGCTGGGTTGGGTTGGGTTGAATTGGATTGGGTTGGGTTGAGTTGGGTTGGGTTGAGTTGGGTTGGGAAGGTCTTTTCCATCTTCTTTGGTTTCATCCACAGTGACTGACACACAAACTGTCCCGGTAAGTGGCTCTTCTGCTCTTTTGTGTCACGGCCGACGCTAAAAACGCTTGTTCAGCCCCAAAATTGGATGAGGCTCAACTTGTTTGATCCGCCATAATTAATTAAAGGTGTAATTAGGGGGTTTCCGGTGCTGCAGACGCGTTATCTCGAGAGTAGAGACCCAACGCGTGAGCACGGAACGGGGGTTGACCCAAAACACAACGCTCAGGAACCTATTTTTGGAAGGAAAAATTGAATTGAAAAGTAGCTTTTTTGGGGTGTCTCGCAGTTTCCGCTTCGTGAGAAGAAACGGAGAGAGATTTTGGCTAAATCTAGGTGGATTTCACCCAAATATTGAGCCGTCTTGCAGAATATACGGCGATTTTCGCACAATGCTGGATCATCTCGCCGAACGCTGGGGCCTTCTCGCAAAATACCGAGCGGTTTTTCCAAACATGGGGCAACTATACCAAATATTGGGCAACTTTACCCAAAACAGGGCAACTTTACCCAAAATAGGGTGTGACGATGATGAACAGGGGGCAACCCGGCGGAATTTGGGGCCATCTTTCGAAATGGAGAGCGATCGTGTTGAAAATATAGTGACTTCTTTCAAACGATGAGCAGTCTTGCCCAATCTAGAGCCATTTTTCCCCAATCTAGAGCCATTTTGCCCAATATAGAGCCTAATATGAAGACTTTTTGCCCAATATAGAGATATTTTATTCCAATATGGGGACATTTTTGCCCAATCTGGAGCCATTTTGCCCAATATGGAGCCCAATATCAAGACTCTTCCCCAATATAAAGACATTTTTGCCCAATCTAGAGCCATTTTTGGCCAATCGAGGACATTTTTGCCCAATATAGGGACATTTTTGCCCAATCTAGAGCCATTTTGCCCAATATGGAGCCCAATATAAAGACTTTTCCCCAATTTAGAGATATTTTTGCCCAACCTAGAGCCATTTTTGGCCGATGTAAAGTCATTTTTGCCCAATAGAGAGCCATTTTTGGCCAATAGAGAGCCATTTTTGGCCAATGTAGACCCATCTTTGGCGACCTCCATGACATGGCAGATGAACCCGACGACACCGTAAAAGCCTCCGAGATGTTTTTGAGCTCAACCCCGCGCGCCGTGACGTGACCAACCCCGTCGAAACGCGGTCGCGTTGACCCAACCCGTGGAGACGGCGCCACGAGGAGGATGAGGAGGATGAGGAAGGGCCGGTCGGGTCCTCTCCAAAACGGGGGGGGGACCCTGATGGTCGCCCACGTTTCGTCTCTTCCAGCCGCGTCCCCGACCTTGCGCGGACCGAGGTGGACGCCCCCGTGTACCCCCCGATGTAGGCGACGCCACGACGGACCCGGACGACAATTCGCCCTCATCCCCGCGCTTCTTGTAGATGCTCCAGTTGAGGTTCCTCATGCCCACCAAGGCACCGACCGGCGTCTTGCGTTGAGTTTCCGCGGGCGCCGAAGGGAAACCGGCACCGGTGGGTCCTGCGGCCACAAACACCCGCAAAAAGAACCCCAAAATGGGCCTCGAATTGGTGAGAAAAAGGGTTTTTTTGAAAGATCTGATGGGCTTAGGGTAGAGCCCAAAGCACCAGGGTGGCCTAAAGGGAAGCGGGAGAAATACAGCGAGTCAAAATAAGCATAAAATTGAGATCGACATAGCAAAATCCCGGCCGTTTTCCCCCAGAAATGCACTGTTCCCATCAATCATTTCCAATGTAGCGCTGCCTGCTCTTGGGTGCATCAATAAACCCTTTTTACAAAGATTTTCTTGTGGATTTTTTTTCCTTTTTTGTTCAAATTTGTAACTTCTGGGGGGAGGGGGAAATGGGATTTGTCTTCCCTGTTCCCACCGTTGGCGGAGAAACAGCCCAACGTGGAAATATCCGCGGATTTCTCATGGTGGGACAACCCAACGTGTCTCCTATGGGTAAATAACCCACCCACCCAACGCATCTTCCATAGTCAAATAATCCACCCAACGCGTCTTCCGTCATCAAATAACCCGCCCAACATGTCTTACCATGGTGAAATAACCCACCCACCACATCAGCCATAGTCAAATAACCCACTCGACGTGTCTTCCATCATCAAATAACCCATCCGAAGTGTCTTCCCATGGTGAAATAACCCACCCAAGACATCTCCCTTGGTCAAATAACCCACCCAAAGTGCCTTCCATGGTCAAATAACCCACCCAATGTGTCTTCGGTAGGCAAATAACCCATCCAAAGGGTCTTCCCATGGTCAAACAACCCACCCGACGTGTCTCCCATGGTCAAACGACGCGTCCAACGTGTCTCCCACGGCCAAAAAACTCACCCAATGCATCTTCAGCACCAAATAACCCACCCAAAGTGTCTTCCATGGTCAAGCAAAGCACCCGACACATCTCCAATGGTCAAATGACCCACCCGACACATCTCCCATGGTCAAACGACCCAACCAACGTGTCTCCCATGGTCAAACAACCCAACCAACGTGTCTCCCATGGTGAAATAACCCACCCAACGCATCTTCCATCATCAAATAACCCACCCAAAGTGTCTTCCCATGGTCAAGCAAAGCACCCGACACATCTCCCATGGTCAAATGACCCACCCAACGTGTCTCCCATGGTGAAATAACCCACCCAACGCATCTTCCATCATCAAATAACCCACCCAAAGTGTCTTCCATGGTCAAGCAAAGCACCCAACACATCTCCCATGGTCAAATGACCCACCCAACGTGTTTCCCATGGTGAAATAACCCAACCAACGCATCTTCCATCATCAAATAACCCACCCAAAGTGTCTTCCCATGGTCAATCAAAGCACCCGACACATCTCCCATGGTCAAATGACCCACCCAACGTGTCTCCCATGGTGAAATAACCCACCCAACGCATCTTCCATCATCAAATAACCTACCCAAAGTGTCTTCCATGGTCAAGCAAAGCACCCAACACATCTCCCATGGTCAAACGACCCAACCGACGTGTCTCCCATGGTCAAACAACCCAACCGACATGTCTCCCATGGTCAAACAACCCAACCAAGGTGTCTCCCATGGTGAAATAACCCACCCAACGCATCTTCCATCATCAAATAACCCACCCAAAGTGTCTTCCCATGGTCAAGCAAAGCACCCGACACATCTCCCATGGTCAAATGACCCACCCAACGTGTCTCCCATGGTGAAATAAGCTCCCAACACATCTCCAATGGTCAAACAAAGCACCCAACGTGTTGTCAACAGTCAAACAGCCCACCCAACGTGTCACCCGTGGTGAAATAACCCACCCTAAATGACTCCCATGGTCAAATAACCCACCCAATGTCTTCTATAGTCAAATAACCCACTCAAGGTGCCTTCCCCTGGTCAAATAACCCACCCAACGTGTCTCCCATGGTGAAATAACCCACCCGAGGTGTCTTCAATTGTCAAATAACCCACACGACGCGTCTCCCATGGTCAAACGACCAACCCAGTGGGTCTTCCGTAGTCAAATAAGCCATCCAAGGTGCCTTCGCATGGTCCAATAACCCACCCAACACATCTCCAATGGTCAAACAAAGCACCCAGCGTCTCCCATGGCCAAATAACCCACCCGACATCTTCCATACTCAAGCAACCCTCCCAACCAAGGTGCATTGAACCCCAAATCAGCAGCATTTTAACCCAGAGCAACGTCTCTTGCAACCCGAAGCAAAGCTCATTGCAACCTGCACCAAGAAGCTTTGCAGCGCAAAAAAATGTGTGCTTTGCAACGTGAAAAAAAAGGTGCATTTAATGCAAAATCTGCAGCATTTTACCCCAGAACAAGGGCTGGTGCAAGAAGCTTTGCAGTGCAAAACAATGCACATTTTAGTGGGGGAAAAAAGTGCATTTAATGCAAAATCAGCGGCGTTTTAACCCAGAGCAAGGGCTGGTGCAAAGCGCAGCAAGAAGCTTTGCAGTGCAAAAAAATGCACGTTTTAATGGGGGAAAAAAAGTGCATTTAATGCAAAATCAGCGGCGTTTTAACCCAGAGCAAGGGCTGGTGCAAAGCGCAGCAAGAAGCTTTGCAGTGCAAAAAAATGCACGTTTTAATGGGGAAAAAAAAGTGCATTTATTGCAAAATCAGCCTCATTTTAACCCAGAGCAAGGGCTGGTGCAAAGCGCAGCAAGAAGCTTTGCAGTGCAAAAAAATGCACGTTTTAATGGGGAAAAAAAAGCGCATTTAATGCGAAATCAGCAGCGTTTTAACCCAGAGCAAGGGCTGGTGCAAAGTGCAGCAAGAAGCTTTGCAGTGCAAAAAAATGCACGTTTTAATGGGGGGAAAAAAGTGCATTTAATGCAAAATCAGCGGCGTTTTAACCCAGAGCAAGGGCTGGTGCAAAGTGCAGCAAGAAGCTTTGCAGTGCAAAAAAATGCACATTTTAGTGGGGGAAAAAAGTGCATTTAATGCAAAATCAGCGGCGTTTTAACCCAGAGCAAGGGCTGGTGCAAAGTGCAGCAAGAAGCTTTGCAGTGCAAAAAAATGCACGTTTTAATGGGAGGGAAAAAGCGCATTTAATGCAAAATCAGCGGCGTTTTAACCCAGAGCAAGGGCTGGTGCAAAGCGCAGCAAGAAGCTTTGCAGTGCAAAAAAATGCACATTTTAGTGGGGGAAAAAAGTGCATTTAATGCAAAATCAGCGGTGTTTTAACCCAGAGCAAGGGCTGGTGCAAAGTGCAGCAAGAAGCTTTGCAGTGCAAAAAAATGCACGTTTTAATGGGGGAAAAAAAGTGCATTTAATGCAAAATCAGCGGCGTTTTAACCCAGAGCAAGGGCTGGTGCAAAGTGCAGCAAGAAGATTTGCAGTGCAAAAAAATGCACGTTTTAATGGGGGGAAAAAAAGTGCATTTAATGCAAAATCAGCGGCGTTTTAACCCAGAGCAAGGGCTGGTGCAAAGTGCAGCAAGAAGCTTTGCAGTGCAAAAAAATGCACGTTTTAATGGGGGGAAAAAAGCGCATTTAATGCAAAATCAGCGGCGTTTTAACCCAGAGCAAGGGCTGGTGCAAAGCGCAGCAAGAAGCTTTGCAGTGCAAAAAAATGCACGTTTTAATGGGGGGAAAAAAGCGCATTTAATGCAAAATCAGCGGCGTTTTAACCCAGAGCAAGGGCTGGTGCAAAGTGCAGCAAGAAGCTTTGCAGTGCAAAAAAATGCACGTTTTAATGGGGGGAAAAAAGCGCATTTAATGCAAAATCAGCGGCGTTTTAACCCAGAGCAAGGGCTGGTGCAAAGCGCAGCAAGAAGCTTTGCAGTGCAAAAAAATGCACGTTTTAATGGGGGGAAAAAAAGCGCATTTAATGCAAAATCAGCGGCGTTTTAACCCAGAGCAAGGGCTGGTGCAAAGTGCAGCAAGAAGCTTTGCAGTGCAAAAAAATGCACGTTTTAATGGGGGGAAAAAAGCGCATTTAATGCAAAATCAGCGGCGTTTTAACCCAGAGCAAGGGCTGGTGCAAAGTGCAGCAAGAAGCTTTGCAGTGCAAAAAAATGCACGTTTTAATGGGGGGAAAAAAGTGCATTTAATGCAAAATCAGCGGCGTTTTAACCCAGAGCAAGGGCTGGTGCAAAGCGCAGCAAGAAGCCTTGCAGTGCAAAAAAATGCACGTTTTAATGGGGGGAAAAAAGTGCATTTAATGCAAAATCAGCGGCGTTTTAACCCAGAGCAAGGGCTGGTGCAAAGCGCAGCAAGAAGCTTTGCAGTGCAAAAAAATGCACGTTTTAATGGGGGGAAAAAAGCGCATTTAATGCGAAATCAGCGGCGTTTTAACCCAGAGCAAGGGCTGGTGCAAAGCGCAGCAAGAAGCTTTGCAGTGCAAAAAAATGCACGTTTTAATGGGGGGGAAAAAGTGCATTTAATGCAAAATCAGCCTCATTTTAACCCAGAGCAAGGGCTGGTGCAAAGTGCAGCAAGAAGCTTTGCAGTGCAAAAAAATGCACGTTTTAATGGGGAAAAAAAAGTGCATTTAATGCAAAATCAGCCTCATTTTAACCCAGAGCAAGGGCTGGTGCAAGAAGTTTTGCAGTGCAAGCAAAAAAAAAAAAAAGGAGATTGCAGCACAAAAAAACCCGAATTGCGCGTTTTTCTGGCGCGGGGCCCGCGCGGTTTCGCAACTGCGCTGCAGGAGGGGGAAAAAACGCCCCCAAAACCGGGGGATTTTTGGAAAAATCCCAGCGTCGTGCGGCTTAAAAACGCGATTTTTTCGGCGCGGGGGAAGAGCTGCGGCGTGCAAGTGGTGGGAATTGGGATGATTTGGCTTTTTTGGGGCAAAAATGGGGGTTTTGCGCCAAGCAAACGTGGCCCCCGGGGTGAAGCTGCTCCCGCCCTAGCGCAACGCGTGGGAAAAGCAAATTTTGGGAGGATTTTGCTTCGATTTTTGGCCTTTTTTTGACCCGGCTCGAAGTGAAATCGGAGCCGGGGGTGGGAGAGGGTGCAACGAGGGCTGAGAAATGGGGGAGAATCGGCCGGGTTGGGGCGAACGGCAAAAAGGAGCAAAAATGAAACCCGAACTCCTGGGTCCCTCCCGAACTTCTGGGTCCCCCCCGAACGACTGGGTCCCTCGGACGCCTGGGTCCCTCCCGGATGCCTGGGTCCCCTCCCGAACTCCTGGGTCCCTTCCCGAACTCCTGGGTCCCTCCCGAACTCCTGGGTCCCTTCCCGAACTCCTGGGTCCCTTCCCGAACTCCTGGGTCCCTCCCGAACTCCTGGGTCCCCCCCGAACTCCTGAGTCCCCTCCCGGATGCCTGGGTCCCTCCCGGATGCCTGGGTCCCTCCCGGATGCCTGGGTCCCTCCAGGTGCCAGCTGGTCCCTGTCACCCCCCCCACACACATTCCTCACATTCTCCTGTCAGCGGGGGAGGGACCCAGGCGTCCGGGAGGGACCCAGGAGTTCGGGGGGGACCCAGGAGTTCTGGGGGGACCCAGGAGTTCAGGAGGGGACCCAGGAGTTCGGGGGGGACCCAGGAGTTCAGGAGGGGACCCAGGAGTTCGGGGGGGACCCAGGAGTTCAGGAGGGGACCCAGGAGTTCGGGAAGGACCCAGTTGTTTGAGAGGGACCCAGGAGTTCAAGAGGGGACCCAGGAGTTCGGGGGGGACCCAGGAGTTCAGGAGGGGACCCAGGAGTTCGGGAAGGACCCAGGAGTTCGGGAAGGACCCAGTTGTTTGAGAGGGACCCAGGAGTTCAAGAGGGGACCCAGGCGTTCGGGGGGGACCCAGGAGTTCAGGAGGGGACCCAGGAGTTCGGGAGGGGACCCAGGAGTTCGGGGGGGACCCAGGCGTTCGGGAGGGACCCAGGAGTTCAATAAGGGACCCAGGAGTGCGGGAGGGACCCAGGAGTTCTGGGGGGACCCAGGAGTTCGGGAGGGACCCAGGAGTTCGGGAAGGACCCAGGAGTTCGGGAGGGACCCAGGAGTTCGGGGGGGACCCAGGAGTTTTGAAGGGACCCAGGAGTTCGGGGGGGACCCAGGAGTGCGGGAGGGGACCCAGGAGTTCGAGAGGGACCCAGGCGTTCGGGAGGGACCCAGGAGTTCAATAAGGGACCCAGGAGTGCGGGAGGGACCCAGGAGTTCTGGGGGGACCCAGGAGTTCGGGAGGGACCCAGGAGTTCGGGAAGGACCCAGGAGTTCGGGAGGGACCCAGGAGTTCGGGGAGGGACCCAGGAGTTTTGAAGGGACCCAGGAGTTCGGGGAGGGACCCAGGCGTCCGGGGAGGTGCCGGGGGGGGGGGGTCTGTGGCTCTGCCCCTCCCCCCTGGAAGGGAACCCAGGCGTCCGGGGCCCCCGGCCCAGTCGCTCCCAGCGCTGCCATGGAGGGGCCAGGCCGGGTAATTAGCGGCTGGCCGTTAATTGGGGGGAGGCCGGGGGGTAATTAGGGGGCCTGGGGGTAATTAGGGGCCTTGGGGGGCAGTTTGGGGGCGTCTGGGGGTAGATTGGGGGGGTAATTAGGGGTCTCTGGGGTTAATTAGGGGTCTAGGGGCGTGATTAGGGATCGATGGGGTTAATTAGGGTGTCGGGGGGTTAATTAGGGGGTAATTAGAGGTCTGGGGGGTAATTAATTAGGGGTCTGTGGGGGGTTAATTGGGGGTCTATGGGGGTAATTAGGGGTGTATGGGGTTAATTAGGGGCCTATGGGGTTAATTAGGGGTCTAAGGGGGTAATTAGGGGTCTATGGGGTTAATTGGGGGTCTATGGGGATAATTAGGGGTGTATGGGGTTAATTAGGGGTCTAAGGGGGTTAATTAGGGGTCTATGGGGTTAATCAGGGATCTATGTGGGTTAATTAGGGGTCTAAGGGGGTTAATTAGGGGTCTATGGGGTTAATTAGGGGTCTATGGGGATAATTGGGGGTCTGTGGGGGGTTAATTAGGGGTCTATTGATGGTTAATTAGGGGCCTATGGGGTTAATTGGGGGTCTATGGAGGGGTTAATTAGGGGTCTATGGGGTTAATTACGGGTCTGTGGGGGGTTAATTAGGGATCTATTGATGGTTAATTGGGGGTCTATGGAGGGTTAATTAGGGGTCTATGGGGGTAATTAGGGGTCTATGGAGGGTTAATTAGGGGTCTATGGGGGGTTAATTAGGGGTCTATGGGGGTTAATTAGGGATCTATTGATGGTTAATTAGGGGTCTATGGGGTTAATTAGGGGTCTATTGATGGTTAATTAGGGGTCTAAGGGGGTAATTAGGGGTGTATGGGGTTAATTAGGGGTCTATGGGGGTTAATTAGGGGTGACCTTTGCCCTTTGACCTCTGGCAGGTGCTGCTGCTGCTGCTGCTCAGGGGGGTCACAGGTCAGAGGTCACGGGGTCATGGGGTCACCCGGGGTCATGGGGGTCCCAGGGGGGTCATGGGGGGGTCACATGGGGGGGTCATAGGGGTCACATGGGGTCATGGGGGTCACATGGGGGGGTCATAGGGGTCACATGGGGGGGGTCACAGGGGTCACATGGGGGTCATATGGGGTCACATGGGGGGTCACGTGGGGTCATGGGGGTCACAAGGGGGTCACAAGGGGGTCACGGGGTCACATGGGGGTCATGGGGGTCACAAGGGGGGTCACATGGGGGGTCATAGGGGTCACATGGGGTCATGGGGGTCACATAGGGGTCACAAGGGGTCATGAGGGTCACATGAAGGGTCACATAGGGGGTCATAGGGGTCACATGGGGTCATGGGGGGGTCACGTGGGGGTCACATGAGGGGTCATGGGGGTGATATTGGGGTCATGGGGGGGTCACATGGGGTCATGGGGGCTCACATGGGGGGGTCACATGGGGTCATGGGGGGGTCACATGGGGTCATGGGGGCTCACATGGGGGGGTCACATGGGGTCACATGGGGGTCATGGGGGTGATAGTGGGGTCACAAGGGGTCATGGGGGTCACAAGGGGTCATGGGAGGTCACATGGGGTCATAGGGGGTCACATGGGGGTCATAGGGGTCACATGGGGTCATGGGAGGTCACATGGGAGGGTCACATGGGGTCATGGGGGGGTCACATGGGGGTCATGGGGGTGATAGTGGGGTCACAAGGGGTCATGGGGGTCACAAGGGGTCATGGGAGGTCACATGAGGGGTCATGGGGGTGATATTGGGGTCATGGGGGGGGTCACATGGGGGGGTCATGGGGGGTCACATGGGGTCATGGGGGTGATAGTGGGGTCACAAGGGGTCATGGGGGTCACAAGGGGTCATGGGAGGTCACATGGGGTCATAGGGGGTCACATGGGGGTCATAGGGGTCACATGGGGTCATGGGAGGTCACATGGGGGGTCACATGGGGGGTCATGGGGGTCACATGGGGTCATGCGGGTGATATTGGGGTCACCGGGGGGTCATGGGGTGGGGTCACACGAGAGGTCACCGGAGGTCACCAGCAGCCCCGGGGGGGGGGGGGGGGCGGAGCCTCCCTCAGCCCCGCCCCCTTTCCCCCTTTTCCCGCCAGTGGGCGTGGCCACGTGGCCCTTCCTGGAGGAGCCGACCAATGGGAGCGCGGTGCTGGGCGGGGGGGCGGAGCTTCGCTGCGCCGTGCGGGGGGGCGGGGCCGTGCAGTGGGCGCGGGGAGGGCTCCTATTGGGCGAGACGCCCGGCCCCGCCCACCCCCGCTACCGATTGGCCGGAGACCCGCGGAGAGGTGGGCGGGGCCACGGCGGGGGTGGGGCTTAATGGGGCGGTCCCCGCCCGAACTCCTGGGTCCCTCCCGAACTCCTGGGTCCCCTACTTGTGTCCCATCCCGAACTCCTGGGTCTCCTCCCCGAACTCCTGGGTCCCCTCCAGGACTCCTGGGTCCCCTCCCGAACTCCTGGGTCCCTCCTGAACTCCTGGGTCCCTCTCTATTTGGTCCCCTCCCGAACTCCTGGGTCCCCTCCCGAACTCCTGGGTCCCCTATTTGTTTCCCCTCCCGGACGCCTGGGTCCCTCCCGAACTCCTGGGTCCCTTATTTGTGTCCCCTCCCGGACTCCTGGGTCCCCTATTTGTTTCCCCTCCCGGACGCCTGGGTCCCCTCCCGGACTCCTGGGTCCCTCCCGGACGCCTGGGTCCCTCCCGAACTCCTGGGTCCCCTATTTGGTTCCTCTCCCGAACTCCTGGGTCCCCCCTGAACTCCTGGGTCCCTCCCGGACGCCTGGTTCCCTCCCGAACTCCTGGGTCCCCTATTTGTTTCCCCTCCCGGACGCCTGGGTCCCCTCCCGGACTCCTGGGTCCCTCCCGGACGCCTGGGTCCCTCCCGAACTCCTGGGTCCCCTATTTGGTTCCTCTCCCGAACTCCTGGGTCCCCCCTGAACCCCTGGGTCCCTTCCTATTTGGTTCCTCTCCCGGACGCCTGGGTCCCTCCCGGACGCCTGGGTCCCTCCCGAACTCCTGGGTCCCTCCCGAACGCCTGGGTCCCTCCCGAACTCCTGGGTCCCCTATTTGGTTCCTCTCCCGAACTCCTGGGTCCCCCCTGAACTCCTGGGTCCCTCCCTATTTGGTTCCTCTCCCGGACGCCTGGGTCCCCCCCGGACGCCTGGGTCCCTCCCGGACGCCTGGGTCCCCAGGGCAGCACCACCTGCTGATCTCGGGCGTGACCCTGGAGGACGACGCCGAGTTCCAGTGCCAGGTGGGGGAGGGGAACGGAACCGCCCCCCGCGGCTCCCGCCCCGCCCAGCTCACCGTGCTGGGTGAGCACTGGGAGCACTGGGAGGCACTGGGAGCACTGGGAGGGGAACTGGGGGGAACTGGGAGGGGAATGGGGGGAACTGGGAGGGACTGGGACGGACTGGGAAGGGAACTGGGGGGAACTGGGAGGGGAATGGGGGGAACTGGGAGGGACTGGGAGGCACTGGGAGGGCACTGAGAGGCACTGCGAGCACTGGGAGGGGAACTGGGGGGAACTGGGAGGGACTGGGAGGGGAATTGGGGGGAACTGGGAGGGGAATGGGGGGAACTGGGAGGGACTGGGAGGGACTGGGAGGGACTGGGAGGGACTGGGAGGGAACTGGGAGGCACTGGGAGGGGAATTGGGGGGAACTGGGAGGGGAACGGGGTGAACTGGGAGGGACTGGGAGGGACTGGGAGGGGAATGGGAAGGGAACTGGGGGTCACTGGGTGTTACTGGGAGTTACTGGGAGTTACTGGGAGGGCACTGGGGGTCACTGGGGTTCCCCAGACCCCCTCCCAGTCCCTTACTGGTCTATACTGGTGTCCCCAGGGCTTACTGGGCAGGCACTGGGAGGGGAATGGGGGTCACTGGGTCTTACTGGGAGTTACTGGGAGTTACTGGGAGGGCACTGGGGGTCACTGGGGTTCCCCAGGCCCCCTCCCAGTCCCTTACTGGTCTATACTGGTGTCCCCAGGGCTTACTGGAAGGGCACTGGGAGGGGAATGGAGGTCACTGGGGGTCACTGGGAGGTCACTGGGAGTTACTGGGAGGGCACTGGGGGTCACCGGGAGGGTCACTGGCGTTCCCCAGACCCCTCCCAGTCCCTTACTGGTTTGTACTGGTGTCCCCAGGGGGTCACTGGGAGGGTCACTGGCGTTCCCCAGACCCCTCCCAGTCCCTTACTGGTCTATACTGGTGTCCCCAGGGCTTACTGGGAGGGCACTGGGAGGGGAATGGGGGTCACTGGGTGTTACTGGGAGTAACTGGGAGTTACTGGGAGGGCACTGGGGGTCACTGGGGTTCCCCAGACCCCCTCCCAGTCCCTTACTGGTCTATACTGGTGTCCCCAGGGGGTCACTGGGAGGGTCACCGGGGTTCCCCAGACCCCCTCCCAGTCCCTTACTGGTCTATACTGGTGTCCCCAGGGCTTACTGGGAGGGCACTGGGAGTGGAATGTGGGTCACTGGGTGTTACTGGGAGTTACTGGGAGTTACTGGGAGGGCACTGGGGGTCACTGGGGTTCCCCAGGCCCCCTCCCAGTCCCTTACTGGTCTATACTGGTGTCCCCAGGGCTTACTGGGAGGGCACTGGGAGGGGAATGGGGGTCACTGGGTGTTACTGGGAGTTACTGGGAGTTACTGGGAGGGCACTGGGGGTCACTGGGGTTCCCCAGGCCCCCTCCCAGTCCCTTACTGGTCTGTACTGGTGTCCCCAGGGGGTCACTGGGAGGGTCACTGGGGTTCCCCAGGCCCCCTCCCAGTCCCTTACTGGTCTATACTGGTGTCCCCAGGGCTTACTGGGAGTGCACTGGGAGGGGAATGGGGGTCACTGGGTGTTACTGGGAGTTACTGGGAGTTACTGGGAGGGCACTGGGGGTCACTGGGGTTCCCCAGGCCCCCTCCCAGTCCCTTACTGGTCTATACTGGTGTCCCCAGGGCTTACTGGGAGGGCACTGGGAGGGGAATGGGGGTCACTGGGTGTTACTGGGAGTTACTGGGAGTTACTGGGAGGGCACTGGGGGTCACTGTGAGGTCACTGGGAGTTACTGGGAGGGCACTGGGGGTCACTGGGGTTCCCCAGGCCCCCTCCCAGTCCCTTACTGGTCTGTACTGGTGTCCCCAGGGGGTCACTGGGAGGGTCACCGGGGTTCCCCAGACCCCCTCCCAGTCCCTTACTGGTCTATACTGGTGTCCCCCCAGTCCCGCCGGGGCCCCCCCGGTTGGAGCTGCCGCCGGGGGCGGAGCTTCCCTGGGTGGGCGGGGCCGAGGTGCACGTGACCTGCCACGCCCCCCCCGCGCGCCCGCCCGCGCGCCTCCGCCTCGCGTTGGGTCAGCGGCGGTTTGGGGCGGTTCGGGGCTTTTTTGGGGTTTTTTGGGGGATTTTGGGGGGATTTGGGGGTTTTTAGGGGGTGGTGGTTGGATGGGGGGTGGGGGGGGTTGGGGGGATGAGTTTTGGGGGGAATTGGAGGGATTTTGTGGTCATTTGGGGGTGGGTTTGGGGGTAAAATGCGTGATTTTAGGATGCGAGAATTTGGGTCATTTTGGGGCTTTTTTGTTTTTTTCGGGGGATTTTTGGGGGATTTGGGGCTTTTTAGGGGGTGGGGGTGGAGAGGAGGTGGGGGGGATTTGGGGGATGAGATTTGGGGGGAATTGGAGGGATTTTGGGGTCATTTGGGGGTGGGTTTGGGGGTAAAATGAGTGATTTTAGGATGCGGGAATTTGGGTCATTTTGGGGCTTTTTTGTTTTTTTGGGGGGATTTTTGGGGGATTTGGGGCTTTTTAGGGGGTGGGGTTGGAGAGGGGGTGGGGGGGATTTGGGGGATGAGATTTGGGGGGAATTGGAGGGATTTTGGGGTCATTTGGGGGTAAAATGCGTGATTTTAGGATGCGGGAATTTGGGTCATTTTGGGGCTTTTTTGGGTTTTTTGGGGGGGATTTTGGGGCTTTTTAGGTGGTGGTTGGATAGGGGGTGGGGGGATTGGGGGGATAAGTTTTGGGGGGAATTGGAGGGATTTTGAGGTCATTTGGGGGTGGGTTTGGGGGTAAAATGTGTGATTTTAGGATGCGGGAATTTGGGTCATTTTGGGGCTTTTTTGGTTTTTTGGGGGGATTTTTGGGGGATTTGGGGCTTTTTAGGGGGTGGGGGTGGAGAGGGGGTGGGGGGGATTGGGGGGATGAGATTTGGGGGGAATTGGAGGGATTTTGGGGTCATTTGGGGGGGATTTTGGGGGTAAAATGCGTGATTTTAGGATGCAGGAATTTGGGTCATTTTGGGGCTTTTTTGGTTTTTTGGGGGGATTTTTGGGGGATTTGGGGCTTTTTAGGGGGTGGGGGTGGAGAGGGGGTGGGGGGGATTTGGGGGATGAGATTTGGGGTGATTTGTGGGGGGTTGGGTCTGATTTTTGGGGTGATTTGGGGCTGATTTTTGGGCGGATTTGGGGGGGATTTGGGGGCTGATTTTTGGGGTGATTTGGGGGGATTTTGGGGATGATTTTTGGGGGGATTTGGGGGGGTTGGGGCTGATTTTTGGGGTGATTTGGGATGATTTTGAGGCTGATTTGGGGGGGGATTTGGGGTAATTTGGGGGCTGATTTTTGGCGTGATTTGGGGGCTGATTTTTGGGGGGATTTGGGGGGGATTTGGGGCTGATTTTGGGGGGGATTTGTGGGATTTGGGGCCTGATTTTTCGGGTGATTTGGGGGGTTTGGGGGCTGATTTTTGGGGGGATTTGGGGGGATTTGGGGGCTGAATTTTGGGCTGATTTGGGGGGATTTGGGGCTGATTTTGGGGGGGATTTGGGGGCTGATTTTTTGGGGAATTTGGGGGGATTTGGGGCCTGATTTTTGGGCTGATTTGGGGGCTGATTTTTGGGGTGATTTGGGGGGATTTTGGGGCTGAATTTTGGGCTGATTTGGGGGGATTTGGGGGCAGGGGGGCAGCCGTTGGCCGACGTCTCCACCCGCGTCCTGGAGACTTCGCACCCCAAACTGGGCTCCAGCGAGGCCACCGTCCGGTACGGACCAGTATGGACCAGTACAGGCCAGTATGGACCAGTACAGCCCAGTATAGACCAGTACAGCCCAGTACAGCAAAGCTCTGGCTGCTACAAGCCAGTACTGGTCAGTATGGCCCAGTACAGCCCAGTACAGCCCAGTACTGACCAGTATGGACTAGTACAGGCCAGTACAGACCAGTATAGACCAGTACAGCCCAGTACAGCAAAGCTCTGGCTGCTACAAGCCAGTACTCACCAGTACGGCTCAGTACTCACCAGTACAGCCCAGTACACACCAGTACAGCCCAGTACTGACCAGTATAGACCAGTACAGCGCAGTACAGAAAAGCTCTGGCTGCTACAAGCCAGTACAGCCTAGTACATACCAGTACAGCCCAGTATAGACCAGTACAGCCCAGTAGAGAAAAGCTCTGGCTGCTACAGCCCAGTACAGCCCAGTACAGCCCAGTATAGACCAGTACAGCCCAGTACAGAAAAGCTCTGGCTGGTACAAGCCAGTACTGGTCAGTATGGCCCAGTACACACCAGTACAGCCCAGTACTGACCAGTATGGACTAGTACAGGCCAGTACAGACCAGTATAGACCAGTACAGCCCAGTACAGCAAAGCTCTGGCTGCTACAAGCCAGTACTCACCAGTACGGCTCAGTACTCACCAGTACAGCCCAGTACACACCAGTACAGCCCAGTACTGACCAGTATAGACCAGTACAGCGCAGTACAGAAAAGCTCTGGCTGCTACAAGCCAGTACAGCCTAGTACATACCAGTACAGCCCAGTATAGACCAGTACAGCCCAGTAGAGAAAAGCTCTGGCTGCTACAGCCCAGTACAGCCCAGTACAGCCCAGTATAGACCAGTACAGCCCAGTACAGAAAAGCTCTGGCTGGTACAAGCCAGTACTGGTCAGTATGGCCCAGTACACACCAGTACAGCCCAGTACTGACCAGTATGGACTAGTACAGACCAGTATAGACCAGTACAGAAAAGCTCTGGCTGCTACAAGCCAGTACTCACCAGTACGGCCCAGTACTCACCAGTACAGCCCAGTACACACCAGTATAGCCCAGTACTGACCAGTACAAGCTACCATGGGCCAGTATAGACCACTGGGGCCCAGTATGGACCAGTGGGAACCAGTCTGGCCCAGTGATGCCTAGTGTGTCCCAGTATGTCCCAGTCCATCCCAGTGATTTCCGGTCCATCCCAGTGTTTCCCAGTCCATGCCATTGTGTCCGAGTCGCTCCCAGTTCCCCCGCCCCAGTTCCCTCCCAGTCCGTCCCAGTCCATCCCAGTGTGCCCCTCTCCCCAGGCTGACGCCCCAGCCCGACGCCCACGGGCAGGAGCTCGTTTGCGCGGCCGCTAACGAGGCTGGAGCCGCCCCGGCCGTGGCCAAAATCACCCTGGAGGTGCTTTGTGAGTCACCCCCCTCCGGGACCCCCCAAAATCACCCCCCTGGGACCCCCAAAATCACCCCCCAGGACCCCCAAAATCACCCCCCAGGACCCCCAAAAATCAGCCTGGGGACCCCAAAATCACCCCGCGGGACCCCCAGAAATCACCCCTTGGGACCCCCCAAAAATCACTCCAGGGACCCCAAAATACCCCCTGGGGACCCCAAAATCACCCCGCGGGACCCCCAGAAAACACCCCCTGGGACCCCCCAAAAATCACTCCAGGGACCCCGAAATACCCCCTGGGGACCCCAAAATCACCCCGTGGGACCCCCAAAATCACCCCCCAGGACCCCCAAAATCACCCCCCAGGACCCCCAAAAATCAGCCTGGGGACCCCAAAATCACACCGCGGGACCCCCAAAATCACCCCCGGGACCCCAAAATAACCCCTTGGGGACCCCAAAATCATTCCCAGGGACCCCAAAATGACACCAGGACCCCCCAAAATAACTCCCCAGGACCCCAAAATCACCCCCAGTTCCCTCCCAGTACCTCCCAGTGCCCTCCCAGTACCCCCAGTTTTCCCCCCCATGGAGCCCCTGGCCCTCCCAGTTCCTCCCAGTCTGACCAGTTACCCCCCACCATGGAGCCTCTGGGCCCTCCCAGTTCCCCCCAGTGCCTTCCCAGTACCTCCCAGTCTGACCAGTTCCCCCAGACCTCTTGGCCCCCCAGTAACCCCAGTACCTCCCAGTCCCTCCCAGTTTCCCCCCATGGAGCCTCTGGGCCCTCCCAGTTCCCCCCAGTCCCTCCCAGTTCCCCCAGTTCCCCCCATCCCTCTCCCCCATGGAGGCCCTGCACCCTCCCAGTGCCTCCCAGTACTTCCCAGTGCCCCCCAGTTCCCCTCCCGTGGAGCCCCAGTGCCCTCCCAGTTCCTCCCAGTGCCCCCCAGTCCCCCGCTGTGGTGCCTCTGGGCTCTCCCAGTTCCTCCCAGTGCCCCCCAGTCCTCCCCTGTGGCGCCTCTGGGCTCTCCCAGTTCCACCCAGTTTGACCAGTTCCCCCAGTTCCCCCCAGTCCCCCCAGTATCGAGGGGCTGGAGTCGCCCCAGGTGAGGGCTGGGGAGACGCTGCGACTGGTCTGTGTGAGCCGGGGGGGGAACCCGCCCCCCAGTCTGCACTGGGACAAGGTACTGGGGGCACTGGGAGCACTGGGATGGGGAACTGGGAGCACTGGGAGCACTGGGATGGGGAACTGGGGGCACTGGGATGATGCACTGGGGGCACTGGGAGCACTGGGATGGGGAACTGGGGGCACCGGGAGCACTGGGATGGGGCACTGGGGGCACTGGGAGCACTGGGGCAAGATACTGGGGGCACTGGGACAGGGAACTGGGGGCACTGGGAGCACTGGGATGGGGAACTGGGAGCACTGGGAGCACTGGGATGGAGAACCAGGGGCACTGGGAGCACTGGGACAGGGAACTGGGGGCACTGGGAGCACTGGGATGGGGAACTGGGGGCACTGGGAGCACTGGGACAGGGAACTGGGGTCACTGGGAGCACTGGGATGGGGAACTGGGGGCACTGGGATGATGCACTGGGGGCACTGGGAGCACTGGGATGGGGAACTGGGGGCACTGGGAGCACTGGGATGGGGAACTGGGGGCACTGGGACAGGGAACTGGGGGCACTGGGAGCACTGGGATGGGGAACTGGGGGCACTGGGACAGGGAACTGGGGGCACTGGGAGCACTGGGATGGGGAACTGGGGGCACTGGGAGCACTGGGGCAAGATACTGGGGGCACTGGGACAGGGAACTGGGGGCACTGGGGGCACTGGGACAGGGAACTGGGAGCACTGGGAGCACTGGGACAGGGAACTGGGAACACTGGGAGCACTGGGATGGGGAACTGGGGGCACTGGGAGCACTGGGATGGAGAACCGGGGGCACTAAGAGCACTGGGATGGGGAACTGGGGGCACTGGGAGCACTGGGACAGGGAACTGGGGCCACTGGGAGCACTGGGATGGGGAACTGGGGGCACTGGGAGCACTGGGACAGGGAACTGGGGGCACTGGGAGCACTGGGATGGGGAACTGGGGGCACTGGGATGGGGAACTGGGGGCACTGGGAGCACTGGGATGGGGAACTGGGGGCACTGGGACAGGGAACTGGGGGCACTGGGGGCACTGGGACAGGGAACTGGGGGCACTGGGAGCACTGGGATGGGGAACTGGGGGCACTGGGAGCACTGGGGCAAGATACTGGGGGCACTGGGACAGGGAACTGGGGGCACTGGGGGCACTGGGACAGGGAACTGGGAGCACTGGGAGCACTGGGATGGGGAACTGGGGGCACTGGGAGCACTGGGAGCACTGGGATGGGGAACTGGGGGCACTGGGAGCACTGGGACAGGGAACTGGGGGCACTGGGAGCACTGGGATGGGGAACTGGGAGCACTGGGATGATGCACTGGGAGCACTGGGATGGGGAACTGGGAGGGAACTGGGAGCACTGGGACAGGGGACTGGGTGGGTCCCTGACCTAATCCTTGACCCCGCCCCCAACACCAAGGTTGGTCCCTGACCCCGCCCCCTAATCCCTGACCCCGCCCCCAATCCCTGACCCCGCCCCCAATCACTGACCCCGCCCCCAATCCCTGACCCCGCCCCCAATCCCTGACCCCGCCCCCAATCCCTGACCCCGCCCCCAACCCCTGACCCCGCCCCAATCCCTGACCCCGCCCCAATCCCTGACCCCGCCCCCAATCCCTGACCCCGCCCCCAATCCCTGACCCCGCCCCAATCCCTGACCCCGCCCCCAATCCCTGACCCCGCCCCCAATCCCTGACCCCGCCCCCAATCCCTGACCCCGCCCCCAATCCCCGACCCCGCCCCCAATCCCTGACCCCGCCCCCAATCCCCGACCCCGCCCCCAATCCCTGACCCCGCCCCCCAGTCCCTGACCCCGCCCCCAATCCCTGACCCCGCCCCCAATCCCTGACCCCGCCCCCAATCCCTGACCCCGCCCCCAACCCCTGACCCTGCCCCCAATCCCTGACCCCGCCCCCAATCCCTGACCCCGCCCCCAATCCTGACCCCGCCCCCAATCCCTGACCCCGCCCCCAACCCCTGACCCCGCCCCCAATCCCTGACCCCGCCCCCAATCCTGACCCCGCCCCCAATCCCTGACCCCGCCCCCAATCCCTGACCCCGCCCCCAATCCCTGACCCCGCCCCAATCCCTGACCCCGTCCCCCAATCCCTGACCCCGCCCCCAATCCCTGACCCCGTCCCCCAATCCCTGACCCCGTCCCCCAATCCCTGACCCCGCCCCAATCCCTGACCCCGTCCCCCAATCCCTGACCCCGCCCCCAATCCCTGACCCCGCCCCCAATCCCTGACCCCGCCCCCTAATCCCTGACCCCGCCCCCAATCCCTGACCCCGCCCCCAATCCCCGACCCCTCCCCCAATCCCCGACCCCGCCCCCCAATCCCCGACCCCGCCCCCAATCCCTGACCCCGCCCCAATCCCTGACCCCGCCCCAATCCCTGACCCCGCCCCCCAATCCCAGACCCCGCCCCCAATCCCTGACCCCGCCCCCAATCCCTGACCCCGCCCCCCCATCCCTGACCCCGCCCCCCAATCCCTGACCCCGCCCCCAATCCCTGACCCCGCCCCCTGCCCCGTTTCCCAGGCCGGGGTCCCCCTGGCGGGTTCCTGGGTGACCGAGGGTCCCCCCCGGGTGACCCGGAGCCGTTTGACCTTGACCGTGACCCCGGGGGACGACGGGGTCACCCTGCGCTGCCACGCCCAGTCCCCCGCCGGGCCTGCAGGGGGCAGCGCCAGCGTCACGCTCAGCGTCACCTGTGAGCACTGGGAGCAACTGGGAGCACTGGGAGATACTGGGAGGCACTGGGACGGGGGGCTGGGAGGCACTGGGAGATACTGGGAGGCACTGGGAGCACTGGGACGGGGGCCTGGGAGATATTGGGAGGCACTGTGACGGGGGGCTGGGAGATACTGGGAGGCACTGGGAGATACTGGGAGCACTGGGACGGGGGGCTGGGAGATACTGGGAGGCACTGGGAGACACTGGGACGGCGGGCTGGGAGGCACTGGGAGATACTGGGAGATACTGGGAGCACTGGGACGGGGGGCTGGGAGATACTGGGAGGCACTGAGAGATACTGGGAGGCACTGGCAGGCACTGGGAGATACTGGGAGATACTGGGAGGCACTGGGAGATACTGGGAGGCACTGGGAGGCACTGGGACGGGGGTCTGGGAGGCACTGGGAGATACTGGGAGGCACTGGGAGGCACTGGGAGATACTGGGAGATACTGGGGGGCACTGGGACGGGGGGCTGGGAGCACTGGGAGGCACTGGGAGATACTGGGAGCACTGGGAGGCACTGGGAAATACTGGGAGATACTGGGAGGCACTGGGACGGGGGGCTGGGAGGCACTGGGAGGCACTGGGAGATACTGGGAGCACTGGGAGATACTGGGAGATACTGGGAAGCACTGGGACGGGGGGCTGGGAGCACTGGGAGGCACTGGGAGATACCGGGAGCACTGGGAGGCACTGGGAAATACTGGGAGATACTGGGAAGCACTGGGACGGGGGGCTGGGAGCACTGGGAGGCACTGGGAGATACCGGGAGCACTGGGAGGCACTGGGAAATACTGGGAGATACTGGGAGATACTGGGACGGGGGGCTGGGAGGCACTGGGAGGCATTGGGAGCACTGGGAGATACTGGGAGGCACTGGGACGGGGGGCTGGGAGCACTGGGAGGCACTGGGAGATACTGGGAGGCACTGGGACGGGGGGGCTGGGAGCACTGGGGGAGACTGGGAGCCCAAACTGGGAGGGCAAAGTTGTACAGGGAGGCACTGGGAGCACTGCGATAGGGGGCTGGGAGCACTGGGAGGTACTGGGAGCACTGGGACAGGGGACTGGGACCACTGGGGGAGACTGGGAGCACAAACTGGGTGCACTGGGAGATACTGGGAGCCCAAAGTGGGAGGGCAGAGTTGTACTGGGAGGCACTGGGAGGCTGGACTGAGAGCTCTGCGTTGGACTGGGAGCCCATACTGGTCTGTACCTGTCCATACTGGTCCATACCGGTCCGTACGGATCTATACTGGTCTGTACTGGTCCATACTGGTCCATACTGGTCTGTACTGGTCCATACTGATCTGTACTGGGCCATACCGGTCTGTACTGGTCCATACCGCTGCATACATGTCCATACTGGTCTATACTGGTCCATACTGGTCTATACTGGTCCATACTGATCTGTACTGGGCCATACATGTCGGTACTGATCTGTACTGGTCTATGCTAGTCCATACCGGTCTGTACTGGTCCATACTGGTCTATACATGTCGGTACTGATCTGTACTGGTCCATACATGTTGGTACTGATCCGTACTGGTCCATACTGGTCTGTGCTAGTCCATACTGGTCTGTGCTAGTCCATACCAGTCTGTACTGGTCCATATCAGTCCATGCTAGTCCATACTGGTCTGTACTGGTCCATACTGGTGTGTACTGGTCCATACTGGTGTGTACTGGTCCATACTGGTCCATACTGGTGCGCAGACCCGCCGGCCGAGGTGACGATCTCGGGGACGCCGTCGGTGGCCGAGAACGCGACGCTGACGCTGTCGTGCACCAGTGCTCCCAGTAACCCCCCAGTGCGGCTGCGCTGGTGGCTGGGGGGGCAAGAACTGGTCCCCAGTGACACCGCCCACATCCCAGTACGAGGGACTGGGGGGGACTGGGAGGGACTGGGAGGGACTGAGAGGGAACTGGGAGGGAACTGGGGTAACTGGGAGGGAATTGGGGGGAACTGGGAGGGGAGTGGGGGGAACTGGGAGGGACTGGGGGGGAATTGGGGTAACTGGGAGGGAACTGGGGTAACTGGGAGGGAATTGGGGGGAACTGGGAGGGACTGGGGGGAACTGGGAGGGGAGTGGGGGGAACTGGGAGGGACTGGGGGGGAATTGGGGTAACTGGGAGGGAACTGGGGTAACTGGGAGGGAATTGGGGGGAACTGGGAGGGACTGGGGGGAACTGGGACGGAACTGATAGGGGATTAGAGAGCACTGGGAGGGCACTGGGGTATACTGGGATGAACTGGGAGGGACTGGGAGCGACTTGAGGGGGGTAATGGGAGACACTGGGAGGGACTGGGAGTGAGTAGGTGTGGACTGGGAGGCACTGGGGGAAACTGGGCTATACTGGGAAGCAACTGGGGGGAGCTGAGAAGGAACTGTGGTCACACTGGTTCATACTGGTCCATACTGGTGTCCCCAGATGGGGCTCAGTGATGCAATCCAACATCACACTGGTCCGTACTGGTCCATACTGGTCCATACTGGTGTCCCCAGGCAGGGGTTCAGTGACACAATCCAGCATCACACTGGTCCGTACTGGCCTATACTGGTCCATACTGGTGTCCGCAGGCCGAGGGGCGGGGCGTAGTGACGCAATCCAATGTCACACTGGTCCGTACTGGTCCGTACTGGTCCGCACTGGTGTCCCCAGGCCGAGGGGCGGGGTGTGGTGACGCAATCCAATGTCACACTGGTCCGTACTGGTCCGTACTGGTCCGTACTGGTGTCCCTAGGCGGGACTCCATGACATTACCCAATGTCACACTGGTCCGTACTGGTCCATACTGGTCCGTACTGGTGTCCCCAGGTGGGACTCCATGGCATAACCCAATGTCGCACTGGTCCATACTGGTCCGTACTGGTCCGTACTGGTCCGTACTGGTGTCCCCAGGCCGAGGGGCGGGGCGTGGTGACGCAATCCAATGTCACACTGGTCCGTACTGGTCCGTACTGGTCCGTACTGGTGCCCGCAGGCCGAGGGGCGGGGTGTGGTGACGCAATCCAATGTCACACTGGTCCGTACTGGTCCGTACTGGTCCGTACTGGTGTCCCTAGGCGGGACTCCATGACATTACCCAATGTCACACTGGTCCGTACTGGTCCGTACTGGTCCGCACTGGTGTCCCCAGGCCGAGGGGCGGGGCGTGGTGACGCAATCCAATGTCACACTGGTCCGTACTGGTCCGTACTGGTCCGTACTGGTGTCCCCAGGTGGGACTCCATGGCATAACCCAATGTCGCACTGGTCCGTACTGGTGTCCCTAGGCGGGACTCCATGACATTACCCAATGTCACACTGGTCCATACTGGTCCGTACTGGTCCGTACTGGTCCGTACTGGTGTCCCCAGGTGGGACTCCATGGCATAACCCAATGTCACACTGGTCCATACTGGTCCGTACTGGTCCGCACCGGTGTCCCCAGGCCGAGGGGCGGGGTGTGGTGACGCAATCCAATGTCACACTGGTCCGTACTGGTCCGTACTGGTCCGTACTGGTCCGCACCGGTGTCCCCAGGCCGAGGGGCGGGGTGTGGTGACGCAATCCAATGTCACACTGGTCCGTACTGGTCCGTACTGGTCCGTACTGGTCCGCACCGGTGTCCCCAGGCCGAGGGGCGGGGCGTGGTGACGCAATCCAATGTCACACTGGTCCGAACTGGTCCGTACTGGTCCGCACTGGTGTCCCCAGGCCGAAGGGCGGGGCGTGGTGACGCAATCCAATGTCACACTGGTCCGTACTGGTCCGTACTGGTCCGCACTGGTGTCCCCAGGCCGAGGGGCGGGGCGTGGTGACGCAATCCAACGTGACGCTGCGGGGGCGGGGCCGCGACCACGGGCGCCCCCTGGAGTGCGAGGCGGAGAGCGCGGGCGGGCCGGGGCCCCGCAGCGCCAGCGCCGTCCTGAGCGTGAGCCGTGAGCGCCGGGAGGGGCCGGGGGGACTGGGGGGACTGGGGGGACTGGGGGGACTGGGAGGGACTGGGGGGGACTGGGAGGGACTGGGGGGGGAATGGGAGGGGAATGGGAGGGACTGGGGGGGGAATGGGAGGGACTGGGGGGACTGGGGGGACTGGGGGGGACTGGGGGGACTGGGAGGGTGAATGGGAGGGTTAATGGGAGGGACTGGGAGGGACTGGGAGGGACTGGGGGGGACTGGGGGGGGAATGGGAGGGTTAATGGGAGGGACTGGGAGGGACTGGGGGGAACTGGGGGGGACTGGGAGGGGAGTGGGAGGGTTAATTGGGGGGACTGGAAAGGAATGGGAGGGACTGGGAGGGTGAATGGGAGGGTTAATGGGAGGGACTGGGAGGGACTGGGGGGAACTGGGAGGGACTGGGGGGGACTGGGGGGGAACTGGGGGGGACTGGGGGGGAACTGGGAGGGACTGGGGGGGACTGGGGGGGAACTGGGAGGGACTGGGGGGGACTGGGAGGGACTGGGAGGGACTGGGAGGGACTGGGAGGGTCAACGGGGGAACTGGGAGGGACTGGGAGGGACTGGGAGGGAGTGGGAGGGGAGTGGGAGGGTTAATTGGGGGGACTGGGAGGGACTGGGAGGGACTGGGGGGGACTGGGGGGGAGTGGGAGGGGAGTGGGACGGGAATGGGGGGGACTGGGGGGGACTGGGAGAGTGAATGGGAGGGTTAATGGGAGGGACTGGGAGGGACTGGGGGGGACTGGGGGGGACTGGGAGGGGAGTGGGAGGGGAGTGGGAGGGGAGTGGGAGGGACTGGGGGGAACTGGGGGGGACTGGGGGGGACTGGGGGGGACTGGGAGGGACTGGGAGGGGAATGGGAGGGGAATGGGAGGGGAATGGGAAGAACTGGGAGGGGACTGGGAGCACTGGGAGGGACTGGGAGCGCTGGGAGGGTTCATGGGGGGACTGGGAGGGGAGTGGGAGGGGAATGGGAGGGACTAGGGGGGACTGGGAGGGAACTGGGAGGGTTAATGGGGGGGACTGGGAGGGAACTGGGAGGGTTAATGGGGGGGACTGGGAGGGACTGGGAGGGGAATGGGAGGGGAATGGGAGGGACTGGGAGTGTTAATGGGGGGAACTGGGGGGAACTGGGAGGAACTGGGGGGGACTGGGGTTGGAAATGGGAGGGACTGGGAGAGACTGGGAGGGGACTGAGAGGGACTGGGAGGGACTGGGAGGGACGCCCCGAACTCCTGGCTCCCCCCCCGAACTCCTGGGTCCCTCCCCGAACTCCTGGGTCCCCCCCCGAACTCCTGGGTCCCTCCCCGAACTCCTGGGTCCCCCCCCGAACTCCTGGCGCTGTGGCTCGAGGCCCCTCCCACCAACGGCACCTCGTGGGCGGGGCCTGTGGGGGGCAGTGGGCGTGGCCTCCCCTGACCACGCCCCCTCCCCCAGACCCCCCCCGGCAGCTGTGGCTCGACGCCCCTCCCCCCAACGCCACGTTGCGCGTGGGGACGCGGCTGCGGCTGCGCTGCCACGCGCGGGGGGGGCACCCCGCCCCCCGCCTCACCTGGAGCAAGGTGGGGGAGGGGCCAGACCCCACCCAGCCCCACCCCGAACTCCTGGGTCCCCCCCCGAACTCCTGGGTCCCCTCCCGAACTCCTGGGTCCCTCCCGAACTCCTGGGTCCCCTCCCGAACTCCTGGGTCCCCTCCCGAACTGCTGAGTCGCTCCAGGACTCCTGGGTCCCCTCCCGAACTCCTGGGTCCCCTCCCGAACTCCTGGGTCCCCTCCCGAACTCCTGGGTCCTCCTCGAACTCCTGGGTCCCTCCCGAACTCCTGGGTCCCCTCCCGAACTCCTGGGTCCCTCCCGAATTTCTGGGTCCCCTCCCGAACTCCTGGGTCCCCTCCCGAACTCCTGGGTCCCCTCCCGAACTCCTGGGTCCTCCTCGAACTCCTGGGTCCCTCCCGAATTCCTGGGTCCATTCCAGGACTCCTGGGTCCCCTCCCGAACTCCTGGGTCCCCTCCCGAACTCCTGGGTCCCTCCCGAACTCCTGGGTCCCCTCCCGAACTCCTGGGTCCTCCTCGAACTCCTGGGTCCCTCCTGAACTCCTGGGTCCCCTCCCGAACTCCTGGGTCCCTCCCGAACTCCTGGGTCCCTCCCGAACTCCTGGGTCCCCTCCCGAACTCCTGGGTCCCCTCCCGAACTCCTGGGTCCCCTCCCGAACTCCTGGGTCCCTCCCGAACTCCTGGGTCCCCTCCCGAACTCCTGGGTCCCTCCTGAATTCCTGGGTCCATTCCAGGACTCCTGGGTCCCCTCCCGAACTCCTGGGTCCCTCCCGAACTCCTGGGTCCCTTCTGAACTCCTGGGTCCCCTCCCGAACTCCTGGGTCCCTCCCGAACTCCTGGGTCCCTTCTGAACTCCTGGGTCCCCTCCTGAATGCCTGGGTCCCCTCCAGGACTCCTGGGTCCCCTCCCGAACTCCTGGGTGCCTCCCGAACTCCTGGGTCCATTCCAGGACTCCTGGGTCCCCTCCCGAACTCCTGGGTCCCCTCCAGGACTCCTGGGTCCCTTCTGAACTCCTGGGTCCCTCCCGAACTCCTGGGTCCCCTCCCGAACTCCTGGGTCCCCTCCCGAACTCCTGGGTCCCCTTGTTGATCTCTTGGGTCCCCTCCCGAACTCCTGGGTCCCCCCATCAGGACGGGCGGCCGCTGAAGGAGGGGACCCAGGTGTCCGGGGGATCGGTGACGTCGCGGGAGCTGCTGGTGACGGTGACACCCGGTGACAACGGTGCCACCTACAGCTGCCAGGCCAGCGGGGGCGGCCCCTCCCCTGCCAGCACCCGCCTGCGCGTCCTCTGTGAGCGGGGGAGGGGACACCGTGGGGACACCTTGGGGACACCAGGAGGTGGCCTTGGGGGAACCTTGGGGTGTCGGTGGCCTTGGGGACACTGGAGTTAATGGTGGCCTTGGGTGGTCGTGGGGACACCATGAGGTGGCCTTGGGGACACTTGAGGGGATGGTGGCCTTGGGGTGGCCATGGGGGGACATTGAGGTGACAATGGCCATGGGGGACCTTGGGGTGACCATATGGGACCTTGGGGTGACAATGGCCATGGGGGACCTTGGTGGGACATTGGGGTGACAATGGCCATGGGGGACCTTGGGGTGACAATGGCCATGGGGGATCTCGGGGTGACCATGGGGAGACCTTGGGGTGACCATGGGGTGGCCTTGGGGTGACCATGGAGGGACCTTGGGGTGACAATGGCCATGGGGGACCTTGGGGTGACAATGGGGGGACATTGAGGTGACAATGGCCATGGGGGACCTTGGGGTGACCATGGGGGGACATTGAGGTGACAATGGCCATGGGGGACCTTGGGGTGACCATATGGGACCTTGGGGTGACAATGGCCATGGGGGATCTTGGGGTGACCATGGGGAGACCTTGGGGTGACAATGGCCATGGGGGACCTTGGAGTGACCATGGAGGGACCTTGGGGTGACAACGGCCATGGGGGACCTTGGGGGGACATTGAGGTGACAATGGCCATGGGGGACCTTGGGGTGACCATATGGGACCTTGGGGTGGCCATGGCCATGGGGGCCGTTGGGGAAGCCCTGCGGTGACGTTGTCCCCCGGTTTTCCCCCGATGTCCCCCGGTGTCCCCAGTCCCCCCGGTGTCGGTGACGATCTCGTCGTCCCCGCGGGACGTCCGGCCCGGCCACGCCCTCCAGCTCACCTGCCTGGCCGGCCCCGCCCACCCCGGCCCCGCCCTCCGCTGGCTGCGCCAGGGACACCCGTGGGTCCCCCGTGTCCCCATTGTCCCCCTGTCCCCATGTCCCCCTGTCCCCATGTCCCCCATACTGTCCCCCCGTCCCCATTATCCCAGTGTCCCCCCCAATGTCCCCAATGTCCCCCTGTCCCCATATCCCCCCCAATGGCCCCAATGTCCCCTTGTCCCCATTACCCCAGTATCCCCCCCAATGTCCCCATTCCCCGCAGTGTCCCCAATGTCCCCAATGTCCCCCCGTCCCCATTATCCCCATATCCCCCCCAATGGCCCCAATGTCCACATGTCCCCATTCCCCACAATGTCCCCATGTCCCTATATCCCCCCCAATGGCCCCATTCCCCGCAATGTCCCCAATGTCCCCCTGTCCCCATTATCCCCATATCCCCCGCAATGTCCCCAATGTCGCCCTGTCCCCATATCCCCCCCAATGGCCTCAATGTCCCCGTGTCCCTATATCCCCCCCAATGGCCCCATTCCCCGCAGTGTCCCCAATGTCCCCAATGACCCCCTGTCCCCATTATCCCCATATCCCCCCCAATGGCCCCAATGTCCATATGTCCCCATTCCCCCCAATGTCCCCAATGTCCCCTGTCCCCATATCCCCCCCAATGTCCCCAATGTCCCCCTGTCCCCATTATCCCCATATCCCCCCCAATGGCCCCAATGTCCATATGTCCCCATTCCCCCCAATGTCCCCAATGTCCCCCTGTCCCCATTATCCCCATATCCCCCCCAATGTCCCCATTCCCCCCAATGTCCCCAATGTCCCCTTGTCCCCATTATCCCCATATCCCCCCCAATGGCCCCAATGTCCACATGTCCCCATTCCCCACAATGTCCCCGTGTCCCCATATCCCCCCAATGTCCCCAATGTCCACCTGTCCCCATTCCCCGCAATGTCCCCAATGTCCCCTGTCCCCATATCCCCCCCAATGTCCCCAATGTCCCCCGTCCCCATTATCCCCATATCCCCCCCAATGGCCCCAATGTCCACATGTCCCCATTCCCCCCAATGTCCCCAATGTCCCCTGTCCCCATATCCCCCCCAATGTCCCCAATGACCCCCTGTCCCCATTATCCCCATATCCCCCGCAATGGCCCCAACGTCCATATGTCCCCATTCCCCCCAATGTCCCCGATGTCCCCCTGTTCCCATATCCCCCCCAATGCCCCAATGTCCCCGTGTCCCTATATCCCCCCCAATGGCCCCATTCCCCCCAATGTCCCCCTGTCCCCATTATCCCCATATCCCCCCCAATGGCCCCAATGTCCACATGTCCCCATACCCCACAATGTCCCCGTGTCCCCATATCCCCCCAATGTCCCCAATGTCCACCTGTCCCCATTCCCCGCAATGTCCCCAATGTCCCCTGTCCCCATATCCCCCCCAATGTCCCCAATGTCCCCCGTCCCCATTATCCCCATATCACCCCCAATGGCCCCAATGTCCACATGTCCCCATTCCCCCCAATGTCCCCAATGTCCCCCTGTCCCCATTATCCCCATATCCCCCCAATGTCCCCAATGTCCCCCGTCCCCATATCCCCCCCAATGTCCCCAATGTCCCCCTGTCCCCATTATCCCCATATCCCCCGCAATGGCCCCAACGTCCATATGTCCCCATTCCCCGCAATGTCCCCGATGTCTCCCTGTCCCCATATCCCCCCCAATGGCCCCAATGTCCCCGTGTCCCTATATCCCCCCCAATGGCCCCATTCCCCCCAATGTCCCCCTGTCCCCATTATCCCCATATCCCCCCCAATGTCCCCAATGTCCCCCTGTCCCCATTATCCCCATATCCCCCCCAATGTCCCCAATGTCCACATGTCCCCATTCCCCACAATGTCCCCGTGTCCCCATATCCCCCCAATGTCCCCAATGTCCACCTGTCCCCATTCCCCGCAATGTCCCCAATGTCCCCTGTCCCCATATCCCCCCCAATGTCCCCAATGTCCCCCGTCCCCATTATCCCCATATCCCCCCCAATGGCCCCAATGTCCACATGTCCCCATTCCCCCCAATGTCCCCAATGTCCCCCGTCCCCATATCCCCCCCAATGTCCCCAATGTCCCCCTGTCCCCATTATCCCCATATCCCCCCCAATGGCCCCAATGTCCACATGTCCCCATTCCCCCCAATGTCCCCAATGTCCCCCGTCCCCATATCCCCCGCAATGTCCCCAATGTCCCCCGTCCCCATTATCCCCATATCCCCCCCAATGGCCCCAATGTCCACATGTCCCCATTCCCCCCAATGTCCCCAATGTCCCCGTGTCCCCATATCCCCCCAACGGCCCCAATGTCCACCTGTCCCCATATCCCCCCCAATGTCCCCAATGTCCCCCTGTCCCCATTATCCCCATATCCCCCGCAATGGCCCCAACGTCCATATGTCCCCATTCCCCCCAATGTCCCCGATGTCCCCCTGTCCCCATATCCCCCCCAATGTCCCCAATGACCCCCTGTCCCCATTATCCCCATATCCCCCGCAATGGCCCCAACGTCCATATGTCCCCATTCCCCCCAATGTCCCCGATGTCCCCCTGTCCCCATATCCCCCCCCAATGGCCCCAATGGCCCCGTGTCCCTATATCCCCCCCAATGGCCCCATTCCCTCCAATGTCCCCAATGTCCCCCTGTCCCCATTATCCCCATATCCCCCCCAATGGCCCCAATGTCCACATGTCCCCATTCCCACAAATGTCCCCAATGTCCCCCGTCCCCATATCCCCCGCAATGTCCCCATGTCCCCCCAATGTCCCCCTGTCCCCAGGGTCCCCGGGCAGCCCCTCCCTCCTGTCCCCGCCCCCTTTGGCGGTGTCACCGTCGGCTCCCGCTTGCGGCTCCTGGTGGCCCTTGAGGACCAGGGCCAGCGCGTCACCTGCGAGGCCACCAGCCCCAGCCTGGGCGTGGCCGTCAGCGCCGCCCACACCCTGAGCGTGCGCCGTGAGCACTGGGAGCCACTGGGAGAGACTGGGAGAGACTGGGAGGGACTGGGAGATACTGGGAGGGGACTGGAGGGACTGGGAGGGACTGGGAGATACTGGGAGGGAACTGGGAGGGAACTGGGAGGGACTGGGAGATACTGGGAGGGGACTGGAGGGACTGGGAGGGGACTGGGATATACTGGGAAGGGATTGGGTGGGAATGGGGGGGACTGAGAGGGAACTGGGGGGTGACTGGGAGGGACTGGTAGAGACTGGGAGGGACTGGGATATACTGGGAGGGAACCGGGAGATACTGGGATAGACTGGGACATACTGGGAGGGGCTGGGAATAACTGGGATATACTGAGAGGGACTGGGATATACTGGGAAACACCAGGGCGGGGGGCACTGGGGTGACTGGGAGGGCTCGGCGTGTGTCGCTGGGGTGTACTGGTTTATACTGGTTGTAACTGGTGTCCCCAGACCCCCCGCAGGTATCGGGGGGGTCGGTGGTGGCCAGGGAGGGGGGAGGGGCGGAGCTGCCGCTGGGCGTGGTCGCCCATCCCCCCCCCGAGAGCTGCGAGTGGAGCCGGCACGGCCACGCCCTGCGCACTGGTGAGACTGGGAGCACTGGGAGCACTGGGAGCACTGGGAGCACTGGGAGCACTGGGAGGGGGAGCCGGGAGCACTGGGAGCACTGGGAGGGGGAACTGGGAGCACTGGGAGCACTGGAATGGGCAACTGGGAGAACTGGGAGGGGGAACTGGGAGCACTGGGAGCACTGGGAGGGGGAACTGGGAGCACTGGGTGGGGATTGGGAGGGGGAACTGGGAGCACTGGGAGCACTGGGAGCACTGGGAGGGGGAACTGGGAGCACTGGGGGCACTGGGAGGGGGAACTGGGAGCACTGGGAGCACTGGAATGGGCAACTGGGAGCACTGGGAGGGGGAACTGGGAGCACTGGGTGGGGACTGGGAGGGGGAACTAGGAGCACTGGGAGCACTGGGAGCACTGGGAGGGGCAACTGGGAGCACTGGGAGCACTGGGAGGGGGAACTGGGAGCACTGGGTGGGGATTGGGAGGGGGAACTGGGAGCACTGGGAGCACTGGGAGGGGGAACCGGGAGCACTGGGAGGGCACTGGGAGGGACTGGAAGGGCCTGGAAGGGACTGGGAGGGGGAACTGGGAGAACTGGGAGGGAGAACTGGGAGCACTGGGAGGGGTCACTGGGGGTACTGGGGGTTACTGGGAGCACTGGGATGGGGCTATGGGGGCACTGGGAGCACTGGGACGGGCAACTGGGAGCACTAGGAGGGGTCACTGGGGTTACTGGGGGTTACTGGGAGCACTGGGAGGGGCCACTGGGAGCACTGGGAGGGGACTGAGAGGGACAGGGAGGGACTGGGAAGGGGAACTGGGAGCACTGGGGGTCACTGGGATCACTGGGGGTCACTGGGGTCGCTGGGGGTCACTGGGGTCACTGGGGTTCACTGGGAGCACTGGGGGTTACTGGGGTCACTGGGGTCCCTGGGAGCACTGGGGGTTACTGGGATCACTGGGGGTCACTGGGGTCGCTGGGAGCACTGAGGGTCACTGGTGTCACTGGGGTCACTGGGAGCACTGGGGGTCGCTGGGGTCACTGGGGTCGCTGGGGTCACTGGGGGTCACTGGGGGTCACTGGGAGCACTGGGGTCACTGGGGGTCACTGGGGTCGCTGGGATCACTGGGGTCACTGGGGGTTATTGGGAGCACTGGGGTCACTGGGGGTCACTGGGGGTCACTGGGAGCACTGGGGGTCATGGGGGTCACTGGGAGCACTGGGGGTTACTGGAAGCACTGGGGTCACTGGGGTCACTGGGGTCACTGGGTTCACTGAGGGTTATTGGGAGCACTGGGGTCACTGGGGGTCACTGGGAGCACTGGGGGTCACTGGGGTCACTGGGGGTCACTGGGGGTCACTGGGGTCACTGGGAGCACTGGGGTCACTGGGGGTCACTGGGGGTCACTGGGGTCACTGGGATCATTGGGGTCACTGGGATCACTGGGGTCAGTGGGGTCACTGGGGTCGCTGGGAGCACTGGTGTCACTGGGGGTCACTGGGGTCACTGGGGTTACTGGGGGTTACTGGGAGCACTGGGGGTCACTGGGGTCACTGGGGTTACTGGGGGTTACTGGGAGCACTGGGGGTCACTGGGGTCACTGGGAGCACTGGGGGTCACTGGGGGTCACTGGGGGTTACTGGGGGTCACTGGGAGCACTGGGGGTCACTGGGATCACTGGGGGTTACTGGGATCACTGGGGGTCACTGGGGGTTATTGGGAGCACTGGGGTCACTGGGGGTCACTGGGGGTTACTGGGGGTCACTGGGAGCACTGGGGGTTACTGAGATCACTGGTGGTCACGGGGGTCACCGGGGGTTATTGGGAGCACTGGGGTCACTGGGGTCACTGGGGATCACTGGGAGCACTGGGGTCACTGGGGTCACTGGGGGTCACTGGGGTCACTGGGATCACTGGGGTCACTGAGGGTTATTGGGAGCACTGGGGTCACTGGGGGTCACTGGGGGTCACTGGGAGCACTGGGGGTCATGGGGGTCACTGGGAGCACTGGGGGTTACTGGAAGCACTGGGGTCACTGGGGTCACTGGGGTCACTGGGGTCACTGAGGGTTATTGGGAGCACTGGGGTCACTGGGGGTCACTGGGGGTTATTGGGAGCACTGGGGTCACTGGGGGTCACTGGGAGCACTGGGGGTCACTGGGGTCACTGGGGGTGACTGGGGGTGACTGGGGTCACTGGGGGTCACTGGGAGCACTGGGATCACTGGGGGTCACTGGGAGCACTGGTGGTCACTGGGGGTCACTGGGGGTCACTGGGGTCACTGGGGGTCACTGGGGGTCACTGGGGTCACTGGGAGCACTGGGGTCACTGGGGGTCACTGGGGGTCACTGGGGTCACTGGGATCATTGGGGTCACTGGGATCACTGGGGTCAGTGGGGTCACTGGGGTCGCTGGGAGCACTGGGGGTCACTGGGGTCACTGGGGTTACTGGGAGCACTGGGGGTCACTGGGATCACTGGGAGCACTGGGGTCACTGGGGGTCACGGGGGTCACTGGGGGTTACTGGGAGCACTGGGGGTCACTGGGATCACTGGGATCACTGGGAGCACTGGGGTCACTGGGGTCACTGGGGTCACTGAGGGTTATTGGGAGCACTGGGGTCACTGGGGTCACTGGGAGCACTGGGGGTCACTGGGATCACTGGGGGTCACTGGGGTCACTGAGGTCACTGAGGTTTATTGGGAGCACTGGGGTCACTGGGGTCACTGGGAGCACTGGGGTCACTGAGGTTTATTGGGAGTCACTGGGGTCACTGGGGTCACTGAGGGTTATTGGGAGCACTGGGGTCACTGGTGTCACTGGGAGCACTGGGGGTCACTGGGGTCACTGGGGGTCACTGGGGGTCACTGGGATCACTGGGGCTGGTTCAGGGGGGTGTGTCCCCGGTGGGCATGTCCCCCCAGTGGGCGTGTCCTGAGTTGGCCCCGCCCCCAGGCCCCAGGCTCCGCCTCCTCCCCGGTTGGGCTCTGGCCATCGCCAACGTGACGCGCGGCGACGGCGGCGCCTACGGGGTGGGGTGCCGGAACAGCGAGGGCAGCGGCCACGCCGTCCTGAGCCTCATCGTGCACTGTGAGCACCTAGAGACACCCTATAGATCACCTATAGAGCCCTAGAGATCCCCTATAGACCCTAGAGAGCCCCTATAGACCCCAGAGCCCATATAGACCCTATAGATCCCTATGGAGTTCGAACAGCGAGGGCAGCGGCCACGGGGTCCTAAGCCTCATCGTGCACTGTGAGCACCTAGAGACACCCTATAGATCACCTATAGAGCCCTAGAGATCCCCTATAGACCCTAGAGAGCCCCTATAGACCCCAGAGCCCCTAGAGACCCTATAGATCCCTATGGAGTTCGAACAGCGAGGGCAGCGGCCACGGGGTCCTGAGCCTCATCGTGCACTGTGAGCACCTAGAGACACCCTATAGATCACCTATAGAGCCCTAGAGATCTCCTATAGACCCTAGAGAGCCCCTAGAGACCCCAGAACCCCTATAGACCCTATAGATTCCTATGGAGTTCGAACAGCGAGGGCAGCGGCCACGGGGTCCTGAGCCTCATTGTGCACTGTGAGCACCTAGAGATCACCTATAGATCCCCAGAGATCCCCTATAGGTCACCTATAGACCCTACAGATCGCTATAGACCCCCTATAGACCCTATAGATCCCTATGGTGTCAGAACAGCGAGGGGAGCGGCCATGGGATCCTGCACGTTATTGTGCACTGTGAGCACCTAGAGATCACCTATAGATCCCTAGAGATCCCCTATAGACCCTAGAGAGCCCCTATAGACCCCAGAGCCCCTATAGACCCTATAGATCCCTATGGAGTTCGAACAGCGAGGGCAGCGGCCACGGGGTCCTGAGCCTCATCGTGCACTGCGAGCACCTAGAGACACCCTATAGATCACCTATAGAGCCCTAGAGATCCCCTATAGACCCTAGAGAGCCCCTGGAGACCCCAGAGCCCCTAGAGACCCTATAGATCCCTATGGAGTTCGAACAGCGAGGGCAGCGGCCAAGGGGTCCTGAGCCTCATCGTGCACTGTGAGCACCTAGAGACACCCTATAGATCACCTATAGAGCCCTAGAGATCTCCTATAGACCCTAGAGAGCCCCTAGAGACCCCAGAACCCCTATAGACCCTATAGATTCCTATGGAGTTCGAACAGCGAGGGCAGCGGCCACGGGGTCCTGAGCCTCATTGTGCACTGTGAGCACCTAGAGATCACCTATAGATCCCCAGAGATCCCCTATAGGTCACCTATAGACCCTACAGATCGCTATAGACCCCCTATAGACCCTATAGATCCCTATGGTGTCAGAACAGCGAGGGGAGCGGCCATGGGATCCTGCACGTTATTGTGCACTGTGAGCACCTAGAGATCACCTATAGATCCCTAGAGATCCCCTATAGACCCTAGAGAGCCCCTAGACACCCCAGAGCCCCTATAGACCCTATAGATCCCTATGGTGTCGGAACAGCGAGGGGGGCGGCCATGGGATCCTGCACGTTATTGTGCACTGTGAGCACCTAGAGATCACCTATAGATCCCTAGAGATCTCCTCTAGGTCACCTGTAGACCCTAGAGATCCCTATAGAGCCCCTAGAGACCCTATAGATCCCTATGGCGCTCAAACAGCGAGGGCACCAGACACGGGATCCTGCACCTTATTGTGCACTGTGAGCACCTAGAGATCCCCTATAGATCCCCTATAGATCCCTATAGATCCCTATGGTGTCGGAACAGCGAGGGGAGCAGCCACGCCGTCCTGAGCCTCGTTGTCCCCATATGACCCCATAGCCCCTATAGGACCCTCCACCCCTGCTCTTGACCCCTGCCCTTGACCCCTGCCCTTGACCCCTGGCCTTGACCCCTGCCCCCCCAGACCCCCCGGCCATCGTGCGCGTCCCCGACCCCGTGGTGGTGACCGAGGGGGACAGAGCGGAGCTGGAGTGTGAGGTGACCGGGAACCCCCTGCCCGTGGGGAGCGTCACCTGGGGACGGCTGGTACGGACGGACGGACGGATGGGGGAGAGGGGGACAGGGGGACATGGGGACAGGGGGACAGGGGGATATGGGGATATGGGGACAGGGGGACAGGGGGACATGGGGACAGGGGGACACGGGGATATGGGGACAGGGGGACAGGGGGACATTGAGATATGGGGATATGGGGACATGGGGACATTGAGATATGGGGACAGGGGGACACGGGGATATGGGGACAGGGGGACATGGGGACATTGAGATATGGGGATATGGGGACACGGGGATATGGGGACAGGGGGACATGGGGACATTGAGATATGGGGACAGGGGGACATGGGGACAGGGGGACATGGGGATATGGGGACAGGGGGACAGGGGGACATGGGGACATTGAGATATGGGGATATGGGGACAGGGGGACATGGGGACATTGAGATATGGGGACAGGGGGATATGGGACATGGGGACATTGAGATATGGGGATATGGGGACAATGGTATATGGGGACAGGGGGACATGGGGACAGGGGGACATGGGGATATGGGGACAGGGGGACATGGGGACAGGAGGACATGGGGATATGGGGACAGGGGGATATGGGACATGGGGACAGGGGGACATGGGGACAGGGGGATATGGGGACAGGGGGACATGGGGACATGGGGACATTGAGATATGGGAATATGGGGACAATGGGATATGGGGACAGGGGGACATGGGGACATGGGGACATTGGGATATGGGGACAGGGGGACAGGGGGACATGGGGACATTGGGATATGGGGACATGGTGACATGGGGACAGGGGGATATGGGACATGGGAACGTTGGGATATGGGGACAGGGGGATATGGGGACATGGGGACAGGGAGATATGGGGACAGGGGGACATGGGGAGCCGGTTCCCTGGGGGTGACAAGGTGGGTGTCCCTCAGGTGGGGGAGGGGCGCGAGGGGGTCCCGGGGGGGCTGCTCCCCGAAGGCTCCTCCCCCGTGTGGCGCCTGCGGGTTCCGGGGGCGCGGAGGGACCTGGGGGGACCCTACGAGTGTCACGTGGACACGGGGGTGCCCCCCCCGGCCAGAGCCATCGTCAGGCTCATCGTCCGATGTGAGTGTCACCGGGCGGGGGACACGGTGGGGACACCCTGGGTGGGTGGGGTCAACCAATGGGGACAGCTGGGGGGCGGGGACTCCCAATGTGGGGGGCAATAGGGGCACCCAATGGGGACACCCAATGAGGTGGCACCCAACAGGGGATACCCAATGAGGGGGGACACAACCATTGGGGACACCCAATGGGAGGGGAGACCCAGTGGGGACACGCAAGGTGGGGGACACCCAGTGGGGACACCCAGTGGGGACACCCAATGAGGTGGCACCCAACAGAGGACACCCAATGGGGGGAGACCCAGTGGGGACACCCAGTGGGAATATCTATGGGGGGGGACAATAGGGACAAGGGGACGACCAACAAGGACACCCAGTGGGGGACACGCAAGGGGGGACATCAAGGGAGGGGACAACAGGGACATGGGGACACCCAGTGGGGACACCCAATGAGGTGGCACCCAACAAGGGATACCCAATGAGGGGGACACAACCATTGGGGACACCCAATGGGAGGGGAGACCCAGTGGGGACACGCAAGGTGGGGGACACCCAAGGGGGACACCCAATGAGGTGGCACCCAACAGAGGACACCCAATGGGGGGAGACCCAGTGGGGACACCCAGTGGGAATATCTATGGGGGGGGACAATAGGGACAAGGGGACGACCAACAGGGACACCCAGTGGGGGACACCCAAGGGGGGACATCAAGGGAGGGGACAACAGGGACATGGGGACACCCAGTGGAGACACCCAATGGGGACACCCAATGAGGTGGCACCCAACAAGGGATACCCAATGCGGGGGGACACAACCATTGGGGACACCCAATGGGAGGGGAGACCCAGTGGGGACACGCAAGGTGGGGGACACCCAATGGGGACACCCAATGAGGTGGCACCCAACAGAGGACACCCAATGGGGGGAGACCCAGTGGGGACACCCAGTGGGAATATCTATGGGGGGGGACAATAGGGACAAGGGGACGACCAACAGGGACACCCAGTGGGGGACACCCAAGGGGGGACATCAAGGGAGGGGACAACAGGCACATGGGGACACCCAATGGGGACACCCAATGAGGTGGCACCCAACAGAGGACACCCAATGAGGGGAGACCCAGTGGGGACACCCAAGGTGGGGGACACCCAAGGTGGGCGACACCCAATGGGAATATCTATGGGGGGGGACAATAGAGACATGGGGACACCCAAGGCGGGGACATCAAGGGAGGGGGACACCCAATGGGGACATCGATGGGTGGGGGTCACCCAATGGAGACACCCATGGGTGGGGCCACCCCAGAAGGCGCCGCCCAACGAGTTGGGGACACCCCCGATGGTGACACCCAAGGGTGACAATCACGGGGACACTGAGTCTGGGGGGACACCCCAGGGTGGGCCTGACCCCCCCACCTCCCGGGGGGAGCCAATCAGAGCCCTGACACCCCAACCCTGCCCCCCCTCCCAGATGGCCCCGAGCTGGAGGTGGAGCCGGGGGCGGGGCCGGGGGCGGGGCCTGTGCGGGTGGCGGTGCCGGCGGGGGCGGAGTCGGCGCAGCTGCGGTGCCGCGCCCAGGGCGTGCCGGGGGTGGACATCCAATGGGAGCAGCACGGCCGCCCCCTGCAGGACAGGTAACCCCGGGGCCGACTGGGGCTAACTGGGGGCAACTGGGACAAAACGGGGCCAACTGGGGCCAATTGGGACTGACTGGGACAAACTGGGGGCAACTGGGGGCAACGGGGCTCACCTGGGACTAACTGGAGCCAACCGGGGTCAGCTGGGGCCAACTGGGTCAACAGGGGTCAGCTGGGGCCAACTGGGTCCAACTGGGTCAACAGGGGTCAACTGGGCCCAACTGGGTCTAACTGGGGTCAACAGGAGTCAGCTGGGGCCAACTGGGTCCAACTGGGTCAACAGGGGTCAACTGGGCCCAACTGGGTCCAACTGTGGTCAACTGGGTCCAACTGGGAAAAACAGATCAACCGGGGCCAACCGGGGTCAGCTGGGCCCAACTGGGGTCAACTGGGACAAACTGGGTCCAACCTTGGTCAACTGGGTCCAACTGGGAAAAACAGGTCAACTGGGGCCAACCGGGGTCAGCTGGGCCCAACTGGGGTCAACTGGGACAAACCGGGGCAAACCGGGGTCAACTGGGCCCAACTGGGTCCAACTGTGGTCAACTGGGACAAACTTGGCCCAACCGGGGTCAACCGGGAAAAACGGGTCAACTGGGCCCAACTGGGGTCAACTGGGAGAAACTGGGCCCAACTGGGTCAACTGGACCCACCCCAGTCCCAGTTTTGCCCCAGTTGTGTCCCAGTTCTGCCCCAGGTCCATCCCAGTTGTGTCCCAGTTCTACCCCCAACCCGTTCCCAGTTCTTCCCAGTCCCAGTTCAGCCCAGTCCCAACTGGAACCGGTCCCCCCAGTAGGTTCCAGCAGCACCAGTGGCACGAGGGCCCCTGGACCAGTAGCATCCTGACGGTGGCCAACATCAGCCAGGATCGGGCCCGGCTCCGCGCCCAGTTCCTCAACTGGGACCAGTCCAGGCCCCAGCAGCGATACCAGTATCTCAACTGGGACCAGTCTGGGGAGCAGGAGCTGAACTGGACCCTCGGCACCTTCGTCTGCGTCGCCCAGAACCAACTGGGAACTGTCCGGCGCCACCTCCAGCTCCAACTGGCCGGTACTGGGAGGGGTGACTGGGATGGGGGTGCTCATACTGGTATGGGGGGGTAGGTGGGACTGGGAGGTGGCGTTTGTACTGGGAGGGGTGGTTTGTACCAGTATGGCGGGAGTATTTGGTACTGGGAGGAACTGGGATGAGGTTGGGTGGTACTGGGATGATTTGGTGGTGGAACTGGGAGGGATACTGGGAGCACTGGGAGGAGATGAGGGGCACCGGGAGGTACTGGGAGGGAAGTGGGTGTAACTGGGAGGGCCTGGGCGGGAGTGGGAGGGAACTGGGAGGCACTGGGAGGCACTGGGAGGGTACTGGGAGGATATTGGGAGGAAATGGGAGACACTGGGAGGGCACTGGGAGGCACTGGGAGGACATTGGGGGCACTGGGAGGAACTGGGAGCTACTGGGAGGATATTGGGAGGTACTGGGAGGATACTAGGAGACACTGGGAGGGAACTGGGATGCACTGGGAGGCGCTGGGAGGATACTGGGAGGACACTGGGAGGCACTGGAAGGAGACGGGGGGCACCGGGAAGCACTGGGAAGGTACTTTAGGCACTGGGAGTACTGGGAGGCACTGGGAGGAACTGGGAGGAACTGGGAAGAGACGGGGGGCACTGGGAGGGTACTTTGGGCACTGGGAGGCACTGGGAGTACTGGGAGGAACTGGGAGTACTGGGAGGTACTGGGGGGCACTGGGAGGAACTGGGACCCCCCCTGTTCCCCCCCCAGACCCCCCGGACCCCCCCCGGGAGCTGCGGGTTTCGGGCGTCGCCCCCACAGCGCTGGGCGTGGCCTGGACCCCCGGCTTCCATGGGGGGGCCCCCCAGAGCTTCCTGGTCAGGTGAGGGCACCCCAAAACTGGGGGGGACCCCAAAACATGGGGGGGGACCCCAAAACATGGGGAGGGTCCCTAAAACCTGGGGGGGGGTCCCCAAAACCCAAGGGGTCCCCCCAAAGCTTCCTGGTCAGGTGAGGGCACCCCAAAACTGGGGGGGGACCCCAAAACATGAGGGGGGACCCCAAAACATGGGGGGACCCCAAAACATGGGGAGGGTCTCTAAAACCTGGGGGGGGTCCCCAAAACCCAAGGGGTCCCCCCAGAGCTTCCTGGTCAGGTGAGGGCACCCCAAAACTGGGGGGGACCCCAAAACATGGGGGGGAACCCCAAAACATGGGGGGGACCCCAAAACTGGGGGGGACCCCAAAACATGGGGGGGGACCCCAAAACATGGGGAGGGTCCCTAAAACCTGGGGGGGGGTCCCCAAAACCCAAGGGGTCCCCCCAAAGCTTCCTGGTCAGGTGAGGGCACCCCAAAACTGGGGGGGACCCCAAAACATGGGGGGGACCCCAAAACATGGGGGGGTCCCTAAAACATGGGGGGGTCCCCAAAACCCAGGGGGTCCCCCCAAAGCTTCGTGGTCAGGTGAGGGCACCCCAAAACTGGGGGGGACCCCAAAAATTCATGGGGGGGTGAAATGTCCCCATTTGGGGCTGAAATTCCCCATTCCTCCTCAAAAATCGGGAATTTCGGCCCAAATTGGAGGAATTTCACTCCAAAATTGGGGGATTTCAGCCCAAATCGCAGGATTTTGGCTCCAAATTGGGGAAGTTCCCCCCTCCAAATAGGGGATTTCGCCCCCAAATTGGGAGGTTTCTGGCCAAACATGGATTATATTGCCCCCAAAATTGGGGGGTTTCACCCTAAAATGGGGAATTTCATCCCCAAAATGGGCGATTTCAGCCCAAAATTGGGGATTTGGCCTCAAAACTGGGGGGTTTCTGCCCCCCAACGGACAATTTTGCCCCCAAATTAGGCAATTTCATTCCAAAAACGGTGAAATGTGGCCCCAAGATGTGGGAATTTGCCCCCAAATTGGGGGATTTCATTCAAAATTGGGGAATTTGCCTCAAAAATGGGGAATTTCCGCCACTTCCGGTGGTCCCCCACCACACACACACACACGCACTTCCTGTTTCCTGTTTCCTGTTTCCGGTCGGCAGCGTGAGCGGCCCCGGGGCCCCGCCCCTCGCGCTCCTGGTTTCCGGCCCCGCCCTCACGCTGCGCGGCCTCCGACCGGAAACGCCCTATGACGTCACCGTGCGCGCGCGCAACGAGCGGGGCGAGAGCGCCCCCGCGCGGATCCGCGCCGTCACTTCCGGTAACGTGCCGGGCGGGGCCCGGAAGCAAACAGGAAGCGGGGGGGGGGGTCAGACTGGCTGGGGGGGAACCGGAAGTGGGGTCAAAACGGAAGTGGGAGGACAGCGGCGAACAGGAAGTAGGGGCGAAACCGGAAGTGGCGGCTCGATGTGAAGGGGTGCACAAACCGGAAGTGGGGTCACGTTGAGGTGGGGCTCAAACAGGAAGTGGGGTTAAGCCGGAAGCGGTGAAAACCGGGGGGGGGAGGGACGGGAAATCGGGTCGGAAACAGGAAGTGGCACCGGAAATGACGAGGGGGACCGGAAGTGGGCGTGTCGCGCGGGACCGGAAGTGGCTGCGGGTTGGGGGCCGGAAGTGAGGGCGCCAGGAGCAGGAAAACTTCCGGGTGGAGCCCGGAAGCGCTCGGGGAAGGGGAAGGGGGAGGGGGAGGGGGGGACCTGAACCGGAAGTGGGACCCACGGGCAAAGGGGGCGTGTCCCGGAAGTACCCCCGGACGCCTGGGTCCCCTCCCCCGCAGCGCTGCCCCGCGATTCGCCGGCGCCGGCGCCGGGGGAGGAGCCTCCAGCGCCCCCTGCAGGTGGGACCGGGGGTGGGGGAGGGGAGCGGGGGTGGGGCCCGGACGCCTGGGTCCCGCCGGACGCCTGGGTCCCCCCCGCTGACCCCTCCCCCTCCCCCCCCCCGCTGTCCCATCAGCCTTTGCGGCCCCACCCGCCCTGGCGGGGGCGCTGGGGGCCCTGGGGGGGCTCCTGCTGGGGGGCGGGGCCGCCCTCTGGGGGGCGCTGGGGAGGAGGCGCAGGGACCCAGGCGTCCGGGGGGACCCAGGAGTTCGGGGGGACCCAGGAGTTCGGGAGGACCCAGGAGTTCGGGCCAAGGGCGGGGCCGCCAATGATTACAGCCTGGAGGTGAGCGGGGGAGCCCCAAATCACCCCATTTCAGCCCCAAATCCAACTCCTGGGTCCCCTCCCGGACGCCTGGGTCCCCTCCCGAACTCCTGGGTCCCTCCTGAACTCCTGGGTCCCTCCTGAACTCCTGGGTCCCTCCCGAACTCCTGGGTCCCTCAGAACTCCTGGGTCCCTCCCGAACTCCTGGGTCCCCCCCGAACTCCTGGGTCCCTCCCGAACTCCTGGGTCCCCCCCGGAACTCCTGGGTCCCCCCCGAACTCCTGGGTCCCTCAGAACTCCTGGGTCCCTCCCGAACTCCTGGGTCCCCCCCAAACTCGCGGGTCCCTCCCGAACTCCTGGGTCCCCCCGAACTCCTGGGTCCCTCCCGAACTCCTGGGTCCCTCCCGAACTCCTGGGTCCCTTCCTGAACTCCTGGGTCCCTCCCGAACTCCTGGGTCCCTTCCCGAACTCCTGGGTCCCTTCCTGAACTCCTGGGTCCCCCCGAACTCCTGGGTCCCTCCCGAACTCCTGGGTCCCTTCCTGAACTCCTGGGTCCCTCCCGAACTCCTGGGTCCCTCCCGAACTCCTGGGTCCCTTCCCGAACTCCTGGGTCCCTTCCTGAACTCCTGGGTCCCTCCCGAACTCCTGGGTCCCCCCCAAACTCGCGGTTCCCTCCCGAACTCCTGGGTCCCCCAGAACTCCTGGGTCCCTCCCGAACTCCTGGGTCCCCCCTGAACTCCTGGGTCCCCCCCAAACTCGCGGGTCCCTCCCGAACTCCTGGGTCCCTCAGAACTCCTGGGTCCCCTCGTGTCTCACCCTCCCCTCCCCCCCAGCTGAGCTCATTGTCCTCGGGGGCACCTCCTGGTGGCCCCTCCCCCCCGTGGGACCCCCCCCTGGGTGAGTATCAAGGGGGGGTCGCCCCTCCCCCACCCCTCCCCCCCCCCCCCCCCCCCCCCACTCACCCCTCCCCCCCCAGGTGAGCCCCACCCCTACGATGACGTCACCGAATGGGGGGAATATGAGGAGGTGAGGGGGGGTCCCGGACGCCTGGGTCCCATATTGGGGGCTCCCCGGACACCTGGGTCCCCTATTGGGGTGGGGGGTTCCCCGGACGCCTGGGTCCCTTATTGGGTGGGGGGTCCCCGGACGCCTGGTTCCCCTATTGGATTGGGGGGTTCCCCGGATGCCTGGGTCCCCTATTGGGTTGGGGGCCTCCCCGGATGCCTGGGTCCCATATTGGGTGGGGGGTCCCCGGACGCCTGAGTCCCTTATTGGGGTTGGGGGGTTCCCCGGACGCCTGGGTCCCCTATCGGGTTGGGGGGTTCCCCGGATGCCTGGGTCCCCTATTGGGTGGGGGGGCTCCCCGGATGCCTGGGTCCCATATTGGGTGGGGGGTCCCCGGACGCCTGGGTCCCATATTGGGGTGGGGGGTTCCCCGGATGCCTGGGTCCCTTATTGGGGTTGGGGGGTTCCCCGGACGCCTGGGTCCCCTATTGGGGTGGGGGGGCTCCCCGGATGCCTGGGTCCCATATTGGGTGGGGGGTCCCCGGACGCCTGGGTCCCCTATTGGGTGGGGGGTCCCCGGATGCCTGGGTCCCATATTGGGTGGGGGGGTTCCCCGGACGCCTGGGTCCCTTATGGGGATGGTCCTGGATGCTTGGGTCCCCTGTGGGGGTGTGGGTCCCCGGACGCCTGGGTCCCCTATTGGGGTGGGGGGTTCCCCGGATGCCTGGGTCCCCTATTGGGTTGGGGGGTTCCCCGGATGCCTGAGTCCCTTATTGGGGTTGGGGGGTTCCCCGGACGCCTGGGTCCCCTATCGGGTTGGGGGGTTCCCCGGATGCCTGGGTCCCCTATTGGGTGGGGGGGCTCCCCGGATGCCTGGGTCCCATATTGGGTGGGGGGTCCCCGGACGCCTGGGTCCCCTATTGGGTGGGGGGTCCCCGGATGCCTGAGTCCCTTATTGGGGTTGGGGGGTTCCCCGGACGCCTGGGTCCCATATTGGGTGGGGGGGTTCCCCGGACGCCTGGGTCCCTTATGGGGATGGTCCTGGATGCTTGGGTCCCCTGTGGGGGTGTGGGTCCCCGGACGCCTGGGTCCCCTATTGGGGTGGGGTGTTCCCCGGACACCTGGGTCCTATATTGGGTGGGGGGTCCCCGGACGCCTGGGTCCCCTATTGGGTGGGGGGTCCCCGGATGCCTGGGTCCCATATTGGGGTGGGGGGATCCCCGGACGCCTGGGTCCCCTATTGGGTGGGGTTCCCCGGATGCCTGGGTCCCATATTGGGGTTGGGGTGTTCCCTGGACGCCTGGGTCCCATATTGGGGTTGGGGGGTTCCCCGGACGCCTGGGTCCCATATTGGGTGGGGGGGTCCCCGGATGCCTGGGTCCCCTATTGGGGTGGGGGGTTCCCCGGACACCTGGGTCCCATATTGGGTGGGGGGTCCCCGGACGCCTGGGTCCCATATTGGGTGGGGGGTCCCCGGATGCCTGGGTCCCTTATTGGGGTTGGGGGGTTCCCCGGACGCCTGGGTCCCCTATTGGGTTGGGGGGCTCCCTGGACGCCTGGGTCCCCTATTGGGGTGGGGGGTTCCCCGGATGCCTGGGTCCCATATTGGGGTTGGGGGGCTCCCCGGACGCCTGGGTCCCCTATTGGGTGGGGCTCCCCGGACGCCTGGGTCCCATATTGGGGTGGGGGGCTCCCCGGACGCCTGGGTCCCTTATTGAACTTGGGTGGTTCCCCGGACGCCTGGGTCCCCTATTGGGGTTGGGGGGTTTCCCGGATGCCTGGGTCCCCTATTGGGTGGGGTTCCCCGGACGCCTGGGTCCCTTATTGAACCGGTGGGGGGGGCTGGTTCCCCGGACGCCTGGGTCCCCCCTGACCCCTCCTCCCCCCGCCCAGGTCTCCGCCCCCCCGTTCACCCTCCAGGGGGCGCTGGTGTGACCGCGGAGGCCCCGCCCCCCACAAGCCCCGCCCCCCCATCAATAAACCCGCCCCCCTCCCCAGGGGGCGGAGCCAGCGCGGCTCTGCGTGCTCATTGGCTGCCCGGACGCCTGGGTTCCTTTTGCGTCTCCTCCCCCCCCCCCCCCAACAAATGACGTCACTCGCTCCAGCCAATCGACGTTTATTTCCGGTGGTGGCCACGCCCCCCCCCCCCCAGTCCAACCAGTATAAACCAGTTTCCCCCAGTTCAGGGGATCCCGCCCCATTTTGGGGCAAAATCCCCCGATTTGGGGGCAAATTCACCCATTTTGGGGCAGAATCCGTCGATTCTTGACCGAAATTCCCCAATTTGGGGGCAAAATCCATCGATTTTGGAATGAAATTCCCCAATTTTGGGCCAAAATGCTCCGTTTTGGGGTGGAATTCCCAATTTTTGAGGTGAAATCTCCCATTTTGGGGGTGAAATTCCTCGTTTTTGAGGTGAAATCCCCCAATTTGGGGGCAAAATTCACAGTTTTGGGGCACAGTCCCCCAATTTTGGGATGAAATTCCCCAATTTTTGAGCAGAAATCCCCCAATTTGGGGGCAAAAATCCATCGATTTTTGATTGAAATTCCCCGATTTGGCGGCAAAATCGCCCATTTCGAGGTGAAACTCCCCAATTTGGGGGCGAGATTTCCTATTTTTGAGGCGAAATCCCCCGATTTTGGGGGGCGAACTCCCACATTTTGGGGCTACAATCCACCGAGATTTCCGTGAATTTCCCCAATTTTGGGGCAAAATCACCCAATTTGGGGGCAACATCCCCCAATTTTTGGACGGAATTCCCCAATTTGGAGGCAAAAATCGCCCATTTTTGAGGCAAAAATCCCCAATTTTGGAGCAAACTCCTCCATTTTGGGGGGGGGAAAAAAAAAATGGCATTTTTGGCCTGAAATCCCCCGATCTGGGGGCAAAACCCGCCAATTTTTGACTGAAATTGCCCAATTTTGAGGCAAATCTCTCCAATTTTGGGGCAGAAACCCCCCCCCCAATTTGGGGGCAAAATCCGCCAATTTGGGGGCAAAATCTCCCATTTTGGGAAGAGAATCTCCATTGTGGGGGCGAATTTCCCCAATTTGGGGCAAAAATTCCCAATTTTGGGGCACAAAATGCCCCAATTTTTTTGGGGCAAAATCCCCCCATTTTGGGGCTCCGCTCTCCCCCAATTTGGGGGGGACCCTTTTAACCCCCCCCCTAATTAACCCCCCTCATTAATGAGGGAGGGGGAGGGGCGGATTTGGGCCTCTTAAAGGGGCAGCGCCCCCTGGAGGGGGGAAAAAAAGGGGGTTCCCGGACGCCTGGGTCCCTCCCCGGACGCCTGGGTCCCCCCCGAAATGAACAATTTCATAGAAATTAAGAAAAATGAATGTGGGGGAGGGGCCCGGATGCCTGGGTCCCTTATTGGGGGGGGTCACCCGGACGCCTGGGTCCCTTATTGGGGTCACCCGGACGCCTGGGTCCCTTATTGGGGTCACCCGGATGCCTGGGTCCCTTATTGGGGGGGTCACCCGGACGCCTGGGTCCCTTGTTGGGGGGGATCACCCGGACGCCTGGGTCCCTTATTGGGGGGGTCACCCGGACACCTGGGTCCCTTATTGGGGGGGATCACCCGGACGCCTGGGTCCCTTATTGGGGTCACCCGGATGCCTGGGTCCCTTATTGGGGGGGTCACCCGGACGCCTGGGTCCCTTGTTGGGGGGGATCACCCGGACGCCTGGGTCCCTTATTGGGGGGGTCACCCGGACGCCTGGGTCCCTTGTTGGGGGGGATCACCCGGACGCCTGGGTCCCTTATTGGGGGAGTCACCCGGACGCCTGGGTCCCTTATTGGGGGAGTCACCCGGACGCCTGGGTCCCTTACTGGGGGCTCCCGGACGCCTGGGTCCCCTCCAGGAATAGGGGACCCAGGCGTCCGGGCCCCTTCCCGCCCATTTTAGGGGGCGTCGCTGTCACGTGACGTCATCTCCGGGTGGGCCCGCCCCCTCTGACGTCACTTCCGGGGGCGTGTCCTCGGGCGGCTCCTCAGGAGGAGGCGGAGCTGGGGGGGGGGGAGGGGGCGTCAGGACCCAAAATCCCCGGATTTCACCCCAAAATCGGGGGGGGGGGGGTGTTGACCCCAAAATGGGGGGATTGGGTGATTTTGGGGTGAAATTGGGCGATTTTGGGGCATAATGTGGCCATTTTGGGTCCAAAAATGGACATTTTGGGTCCCAAATTGCCCATTTTGGGTCAATTTTTGGCCATTTTGGGTCACATTTCGGCCATTTTGGGACATAAAATGGACATTTTGGGTCCCAAATTGGCCATTTTGGGTCAAATTTTGCCCATTTTGGGTCACGATTCACCCATATTGGGTCCCAAATTGGCCATTTTGGGTCATACAGTGGCCATTTTGTCTCAATTTTTGGCCATTTTGAGTCACAAATCGGCCATTTTGGCTCTTAAAGTGGCCATTTTGGCTCCATTTTTGGCCATTTTGGCTCAATTTTTGGCCATTTTGGGTCACAAATCGGCCATTTTGGCTCATAAAGTGGCCATTTTGGCTCCATTTTTGGCCATTTTGGCTCAATTTTAGGCCGTTTTGGGTCATAAAGTGGCCATTTTGGGTCAATTTCTGGCCATTTTGAGTCACAAATCGGTCATTTTGGGTCATAAAGTGGCCGGTTTTGCTCAATTTTTGGCCATTTTGGGTCAATTTCTGGCCATTTTGGGTCATAAAGTGGCCAATTTGGGTCAATCTTTGCCCATTTTGGGTCAACTTCTGGCCGTTTCGGGTCCCGGGCGGGCCCTTTTGTGCCCCATGGCGGCCCCCCCGTGTGTCCCCACCTGGTCGCCGTGGGGCCCGTGGGGCAGCAGCGCGTGGGGCAGCTCGTGCTCCAGGTTCCGCACGTGGGGGTCGGCCCCGCACGCCAGGAGCAGCCGGATCAGGGGGTCCTGGGCCGGGTCCCCCCGCAGGGCGGCCGCCACGTGCAGGGGGGTGTTCCCGTGGGCCTGCCCCATAGACAGCCCATGGAGACCCATGGAGACACATAGCGACCCATAGAGACCCATAGAGACCCATAGGGACCCATAGAGACCCATAGAGACCATAGAGACCCATAGAGACCCATAGGGACCCATAGAGACCCATAGAGACCCATAGAGACTCATAGAGACCATAGAGACCCATAGAGACCCATAGGGACCCATAGAGACCCATAGAGACCCATAGAGACCCATAGACAACCAATAGACACCCCATGGAGACCCATAGAGACCCCATGGAGACACATAGAGACCCAGAGCGACCCATAGATCCCCCCCCAGAGCTCCATAGAGACCCATAGACACTCCAGAGAGACCCATGGAGACCCATGGAGACCCATAGATCCCCCCACAGAGCTCCATAGAGCCCCATAGACACCCCATGGAGACCCATGGAGACACATAGAGACCCATAGAGACCCATAGAACCCCCCACAGAGCTCCATAGAGACCCATAGAGACCCATAGACAGCCCATGGAGACCCATGGAGACACATAGAGACCCATAGATCCCCCCCCAGAGCTCCATAGAGACCCATAGAGCCCCATAGACACCCCAGAGAGACCCATGGAGACACATAGAGACCCATGGAGACCCATAGATCCCCCCCCAGAGCTCCATAGAGACCCATAGAGCCCCATAGACACCCCAGAGAGACCCATGGAGACACATAGAGACCCACAGAGACCCATAGATCCCCCCCACAGAGCTCCATAGAGACCCATAGAGACCCAAGAGAGACCCATGGAGACCCATGGAGACACATAGTGACCCATAGAGACTCATAGATCCCCCCCCAGAGCTCCATAGAGACCCATAGACACCCCATGGAGACCCATAGACACCCCATGGAGACCCATGGAGACACATGGAGACACATAGCAACCCATAGAGACCCATAGAGACCATAGAGACCCATAGAGACCCATAGGGACCCATAGAGACCCATAGAGACCCATAGAGACCCATAGACAACCAATAGACACCCCATGGAGACCCATAGAGACCCCATGGAGACACATAGAGACCCATAGCGACCCATAGATCCCCCCCCAGATCTCCATAGAGACCCATAGAGCCCCATAGACACCCCAGAGTGACCCATGGAGACCCATAGATCCCCCCACAGAGCTCCATAGAGACCCATAGAGACCCATAGACACCCCATGGAGACCCATGGAGACACAAAGAGACCCCTAGAGACCCATAGAACCCCCCCCAGAGCTCCATAGAGACCCATAGACACCCCATGGAGACCCATGGAGACACATAGCAACCCATAGAGACCCATAGAGACCATAGAGACCCATAGAGACCCATAGGGACCCATAGAGACCTATAGAGACCCATAGAGACCCATAGACAACCAATAGACACCCCATGGAGACCCATAGAGACCCCATGGAGACACATAGAGACCCATAGAGACCCATAGATCCCCCCCCAGAGCTCCATAGAGACCCATAGAGACCCATAGACACCCCAGAGAGACCCATGGAGACCCATAGAGACCCATAGATCCCCCCCCAGAGCTCCATAGAGACCCATAGACACCCATAGACACCCCATGGAGACCCATGGAGACACATAGAGACCCATAGAGACCCATAGATCCCCCCCACAGAGCTCCATAGACACCCATAGAGACCCATAGACAGCCCAGAGAGACCCATGGAGACCCATGGAGACCCATAGAGACCCATAGAGACCCATAGATCCCCCCCCAGAGCTCCATAGAGACCCATAGAGACCCATAGACACCCCAGAGAGACCCATGGAGACCCATAGCGACCCATAGAGACCCATAGATCCCCCCCAGAGCTCCATAGAGACCCATAGAGACCCATAGACACCCCATGGAGACCCATGGAGACCCATAGCGACCCATAGAGACCCATAGATCCCCCCACAGAGCTCCATAGAGACCCATAGACACCCCATGGAGACCCATAGACACCCCATGGAGACCCATGGAGACACATGGAGACCCATAGCGACCCATGGAGACACATAGAGACCCATAGAGACCCATAGATCCCCCCCACAGAGCTCCATAGACACCCATAGAGACCCATAGACACCCCATGGAGACCCATGGAGACACATAGAGACCCATAGCGACCCATAGATCCCCCCCACAGAGCTCCATAGAGACCCATAGAGCCCCATAGACACCCCAGAGAGACCCATGGAGACCCATAGATCCCCCCACAGAGCTCCATAGAGACCCACAGACACCCCAGAGAGACCCATGGAGACCCATAGCGACCCATAGAGACCCCCACAGAGCTCCATAGAGACCCATAGACACCCCATGGAGACCCATGGAGACCCATGGAGACACATAGAGACCCATAGAGACCCATAGAGACCCATAGAGACCATAGAGACCCATAGGGACCCATAGGGACCATAGAGACCATAGAGACCATAGCAACCCATATGGACCCATAGATCCCCCCACAGAGCTCCATAGAGACCCATAGACACCCCATGGAGACCCATAGAGACCCATAGACACCCCATGGAGACCCATAGATCCCCCCCAAAACCCCCCCAGCCCCCATGTGGGCGGGGCCTCGTTACCGTGACGTTAACGAGCCGATGGGCCCCGGGCCGGCGAAGGAGCAACCGGGTCAAGGTCAAGTTCCCGCCGCCCACAGCCAAGTGCAGGACGGACCAACCGCTGCGCATGTCCTGGGGACCCAGGCGTCCGGGGGGACCCAGGAGTTCAGGGAGGGACCCAGGAGTTTGGGGGGACAAGGGGTTCAGGGGACCCAGGAGCTTGAGAGGGACCCAGGAGTTCAGGAAGGGACCCAGGAGTTCGGGAGGGACCCAGGAGTTCAATAAGGGACCCAGGAGTTCAGGAGGGACCCAGGAGTTCGGGACGGACCCAGGAGTTTGGGAGGGACCCAGGAGTTCAGGAAGGGACCCAGGCATTCGGGAGGGGACCCAGGAGTTCAGGAAGGGACCCAGGAGTTCAGGAGGGGACCCAGGAGTTCAGGAAGGGACCCAGGAGTTCAATAAGGGACCCAGGAGTTCGGGAGAGACCCAGGAGTTCAGGAGGGGACCCAGGAGTTCAGGAAGGGACCCAGGAGTTCGGGAGGGGACCCACGAGTTTGGGAGGGACCCAGGAGTTCGGGAGGGGACCCAGGAGTTCAGGAAGGGACCCAGGAGTTCGGGAGGGACCCAGGAGTTCAGGAAGGGACCCAGGAGTTCGGGAGGGGACCCAGGAGTTCAGGAAGGGACCCAGGAGTTTGGGAGAGACCCAGGAGTTCGGGAGGGGCCCCACGAGTTTGGGAGGGACCCAGGAGTTCAGGAGGGGACCCAGGAGTTCGGGAGGGGACCCACGAGTTTGGGAGGGACCCAGGAGTTCGGGAGGGGACCCAGGAGTTCAGGGAGGGACCCAGGAGTTCAGGAAGGGACCCAGGAGTTCAGGGAGGGACCCAGGAGTTCGGGAGGGGACCCAGGAGTTCGGGAGGGGACCCAGGAGTTCAGGGAGGGACCCAGGAGTTCGGGAGGGGACCCACGAGTTTGGGAGGGACCCAGGAGTTCGGGAGGGGACCCAGGAGTTCAGGGAGGGACCCAGGAGTTCAGGAAGGGACCCAGGAGTTCAGGGAGGGACCCAGGAGTTCGGGAGGGGACCCAGGAGTTCAGGGAGGGACCCAGGAGTTCGGGAGGGACCCAGGAGTTCAGGAAGGGACCCAGGAGTTCAGGAAGGGACCCAGGAGTTCGGGAGGGGACCCAGGAGTTCAATAAGGGACCCAGGCGTTCAGTAAGGGACCCAGGCGTTCGGGAGGGACCCAGGCGTTCGGGAGGGACCCAGGAGTTCGGGAGGGGACCCAGGAGTTTGGGAGGGACCCAGGAGTTCAGGAAGGGACCCAGGAGTTCGGGAGGGACCCAGGAGTTTGGGAGGGTCCCAGGAGTTCAGGAAGGGACCCAGGAGTTCGGGAGGGGACCCAGGAGTTTGGGAGGGACCCAGGAGTTCAGGAAGGGACCCAGGAGTTCGGGAGGGACCCAGGAGTTCGGGAGGGACCCAGGAGTTCGGGAGGGACCCAGGAGTTCAGGAGGGGACCCAGGAGTTCGGGAGGGACCCAGGAGTTCGGGAGGGACCCAGGAGTTCGGGAGGGGACCCAGGCGTTCGGAGGGGACCCAGGAGTTCGGGAGGGGACCCAGGTGTTCGGAGGGGACCCAGGAGTTCGGGAGGGGACCCAGGAGTTCGGGAGGGACCCAGGCATTCGGGAGGGGACCCAGGTGTTCGGAGGGGACCCAGGAGTTCGGGACGGACCCAGGAGTTCGGGAGGGACCCAGGCGTCCGGGGTGGGGGTTACCTGGCTCCCCCAATCCGCCCCCATGTCCAACAGGATCTGGACGCAGCGAAGTCTCTCGTGGGGGGCAGGGGGGGGGATCCCCCCCCCCCGCACCGAGGCATTATGGGACAGGACGGCGCAGTGCAGGGGGGTGTGGCCTGCGGGGGGGGGGGGAGGAGCCAAAAGGGGGCGGGGTCAGCATGGGAAACACCCCTCTCCCCCCCAATTGGGGAACCCCCCCAAAAGAGCCCCCCATATCCCCCCCCCATGACCCCCAATTTCCCCCAATAGAGACCCCCCCCAAAATGGGACCCCCCCCAAGTGGGACCCCCCCCCCAATTGGGACCCCCCCCCCCCCCTACAGGGGATCCCCAAATATGGGACCCCCCCCCCCAAAGAAAAGGCTCCTCTGGGGACCCCTCCCCCCCAAATAAGGGCTCCCCAAGACCCCTCCCCCAATGTCCCTCCCCAAGGACGCCCCAAAAAATCAGGGACACCCCCCCCCCCCAAAATTATGGGGCCCCCACCCCCCCAATTTTCTGACCTTCGAAGTTTCGCGATTCCAGGTTCACGGGGACGCCCGATGACATCACGGCCTGGAGGCGGGGGAGGGGTGAGGGCCCGGACGCCTGGGTCCCCTCCCGAACTCCTGGGTCCCCCCCGAACCCCTGGGTCCCCCCGAACTCCTGGGTCCCTCCCTAACCCCTGGGTCACCCAAACCCCCTTCTCCCTCCCTGACGCCTGGTTCCCCCGGACGCCTGGTTCCCCCAAACTCCTGGTTCCCCCGGACGCCTGGGTCCCCCAAACCCTCTTCTCCCCCCCCGGACGCCTGGGTCCCTCCCGAACCCCTGGCTCCCCCAAACCCCTGTGTCCCCCGAACTCCTGTCTCCCGCCCGGCTCCCTGGTTCCCCCAGACGCCTGGGTCCCCCAGACGCCTGGGTCCCCCAGACGCCTGGTTGCCCCGGACGCCTGGGTCCCCCAAACTCCCGTCTCCCTCCCCAGATGCCTGGGTGCCCCGGACGCCTGGGTCCCCCAAACTCCCGTCTCCCTCCCCAGATGCCTGGGTGCCCCGGATGCCTGGGTCCCCCAAACCCCTTCTCCCCCCGGACTCCTGGGTCCCCCCGGACGCCTGGTTCCCCCGAACTCCGGGGTCCCACCTGCAGCACGCGGGGCAGCCCGTGCTGGGCCGCCAGGTGCAGGACGCTCCTGCCGGCGCCGTCGGCAGCGTCGGGATCGGCCCCCAGCGCCAGCAGGTCCCCGACCACCCCGGGCGCCGCGGCCGCCGCCGCCACCAGCAGCGGCGTCTGGGGGGCAAAGGTCACCGCTAATTAGCGCCCCCGGCTCGTTAGTGCTCATTAACCCCCCGCCGTCCCTTTGTGCCCCCTCGTTAGCTCCGTCATACCCCCTTGCTGACACTAATTAGTCCTTATTAGCAACTTTTTAGCCTTCATTGCACCTTACTGCCTCCTTAATAGCCACTTATTAGTCCCTTATTAGCACTAATTAACCCTTGTCACCATTAATCACCTCTTAATGCCGCCTTAACATCCCATTATCAGCACTAATTAAGCCTTATTACCATTAATCACCTCTTAATGCCTCCTTAATGCCCCATTATTAGCACTAATTAACCCTTATTACCACTCATTATCTCTTAAAAATTATTTATTACCACTAATTACCTCTTAACAACTCCTTATTGCCACTAATTACTGCGTAATAGCCCCTTATTAGCACTACTTAACCCTTTATTAGTACTAATTGCCTCTTTTTACCTCCGTAGCACCCCTAATTATCCCTTGTTACCTCCTCATTACCCCCTTAATACCACTAATTACCCCTTATTCCCTCCTTAATACCCCTAATTACCCCTTATTCCCTCCTCAGCACCCCCTTAGTGCCACTAATTACCCCTTATTACCCCCTTGATATCCCCTTAATACCACTACACCTTATTCCCCCCTTAATACCACTAATTACCCCTTCTTCCCCCTTAATATCCCCCCAGTGCCACTAATTACCCCTTATTACCCCCTTGATACCCCTTAATGCCACTAATTACCCCTTATTACCCCCTTGATACCCCCTTATTCCCACTAACTACCCCTCATCACCCCCCCATGCCTGCTAATTACCCCTCGTTAGCGCTAATTACCTTCCCGCGGTGCTCGCGCAGCTCCAGCTGCCCCAGTTCGGCGAAGGCCTCGGCCGCCGCCCGGGCCGGAACGCGCAGCCCCCGCGCGCACAGGACATGGAGGAGCCTGGGGGGACACGGGGGGTCCCCAAGTCCCGACTGGGACCCCCAGAACCCCTGTTGCCCCAGCGACCCCCCGTTGACTCTCTCAACCCATCAATGTCCCCGTTGACGCATCGTTGAGCCCCATTGACTCCGTTGACCACCCATTGACCCTATTGACCCATCATTGACCCTATTGACCCATTGTTGACCCTGGTGACCCCCGTTGACCCCGGGGGGACACGGGGGGTCCCCAAGTCCCGACTGGGAACCCCAGAACCCCCATTGCCCCAGCGACCCCCCGTTGACTCTCTTGACCCATCTTTGACCCCCTTGACCCATCATTGAGCCCCATTGACCCTGTTGACCACCCATTGACCCTATTGACTCATCGTTGACCCTATTGACCCATTGTTGACCCTGGTGACCCCCGTTGACCCCGGGGGGACACAGGGGGTCCCCAAGTCCCGACTGGGAACCCCAGAACCCCCATTGCCCCAGCGACCCCCCATTGACTCTCTTGACCCATCAATGTCCCCATTGACGCATCGTTGAGCTCCATTGACTCCGTTGACCACCCATTGACCCTATTGACCCATCACTGACCCTATTGACCTATTGGTGACCCCCGTTGACCCCGGGGGGACACGGGGGGACACAGGGGGTCCCCAAGTCCTGATCGGGACCCCCAGAACCCCCCATGGCCCCAGCGACCCCCCGTTGACTCTCTCGACCCATCAATGTCCCCGTTGACGCATCGTTGAGCCCCATTGACTCCGTTGACCACCCATTGACTCTATTGACCCATCACTGACCCTATTGACCTATTGTTGACCCTGGTGACCCCCGTTGACCTCGGGGGGACACAGGGGGTCCCCAAGTCCCGATTGAGACCCCCAGAACCCCCCATGGCCATAGCGACCCCCCGTTGACTCTCTTGACCCATCATTGACCCCCTTGACCCATCATTGAGCCCCATTGACCCTGTTGACCACCCATTGACTCTCTTGACCCATCATTGACCCCGCTGACCCATCGTTGAAACCCCATTGACCCTGTTGACCCCCTGTTGTTGCCCCATTGACCCCTCGTTGACCCCATTGACCCCCCGTTGACACCCCATTGATCCCCGTTGATGCCCCATTGACCCTGTTGACCCCCCATTGACCCTGTTGACCCATTGACCCCCTGTTGACACCCCACTGATCCCCTGTTGATGCCCCATTGACCCTGTTGATTCCCTGTTGATGCCCCATTGACCCTGTTGACCCCCCATTGTTGCCCCATTGACCCCTCGTTGACCCCATTGACCCCCCGTTGACACCCCATTGATCCCCGTTGATGCCCCATTGACCCTGTTGACCCCCCATTGACCCTATTGACCCCCCATTGACCCTATTGACCCATTGACCCCCTGTTGATGCCCCATTGACCCTGTTGATTCCCTGTTGATGCCCCATTGACCCTGTTGATTCCCCGTTGTTGCCCCATTGACCCCTCGTTGACCCCATTGACCCCCTGTTGACACCCCATTGATCCCTGTTGATGCCCCATTGACCCTGTTGACCCCCCATTGACCCTATTGACCCATTGACCCCCTGTTGATGCCCCATTGACCCTGTTGATTCCCTGTTGATGCCCCATTGACCCTGTTGATTCCCCGTTGTTGCCCCATTGACCCCTCGTTGACCCCATTGACCCCCCGTTGACACCCCATTGATCCCCGTTGATGCCCCATTGACCCTGTTGACCCCCCATTGACCCTATTGACCCATTGACCCCCTGTTGACACCCCACTGATCCCCTGTTGATGCCCCATTGACCCTGTTGATTCCCTGTTGATGCCCCATTGACCCTGTTGATTCCCCGTTGTTGCCCCATTGACCCCTCGTTGACCCCATTGACCCCCCATTGACACCCCATTGATCCCCGTTGATGCCCCATTGACCCTGTTGACCCCCCATTGACCCTATTGACCCATTGACCCCCTGTTGACACCCCACTGATCCCCTGTTGATGCCCCATTGACCCTGTTGATTCCCTGTTGATGCCCCATTGACCCTGTTGACCCCCTGTTGTTGCCCCATTGACCCCTCGTTGACCCCATTGACCCCCCATTGACCCCCCATGGACCCCCCCATTGACCCCACTCTCCCCCACTCACGTGTCGCCCTCCTCGTCCTGCCGCAGCAGCTCCCGGGGGTCCATGGCACGGATGGCGGCGCGCGCGGCCGCCAGCTCCCCGGGGTCAGGCTCGGGGTCAGGCTGAAGGTCAAGGGTCAGACCCGCCATGGCGCCCCCTGTGTCCCCTCCGGGCGCTGCCATTGGCTGCGACCAAGTGGGGTCGGGGGGGGTGAAGGGGACCTGTGGGGACACTGGGGTCAGAGGTCAAGGGTGTCATGGCGCCCATTGGCCCCCATTGACCTCATTGGTCCCCCATTGCCCCCATTGACCCCTGTTACACCCCATTGACCCCACTGGTCCCCCATTGACCCCTGTTGAACCCCATTGAGCCCCATTGAACCCCATTGACCCCTGTTAAACCCCATTGATCCCCATTGACCCCACAGACCCCCCCATTGACCACATTGACCCCCATTAAACCCTGTTGACACCCATTGCCCCCCATTGCCCCACACTGGCCACTCATTGCCCCCTCATTGCCCCCCCACAGACCCCCATCGAACCCCATTGACCCCACTGCCCCCCGTTGCCCCCCATTGACGTCCAGTTGCCCCCCGTTGCCCCCCATTGATCCCCATTGACCCCATTGATCCCCCGTTGCCCCCCATTGACGTCCAGTTTGCCCCCCATTGCCCCCCATTGATCCCCATTGACCCCATTGATCCCCCGTTGCCCCCATTGACATCCAGTTGCCTCCCACTGATCCCCATTGATCCCACTGCCCCCCGTTGACCCCCATTGATCCCCATTGACCCCATTGATCCCCCGTTGCCCCCATTGACATCCAGTTGCCTCCCACTGATCCCCATTGATCCCACTGCCCCCCGTTGACCCCCATTGATCCCCATTGACCCCATTGATCCCCCGTTGCCCCCATTGACATCCAGTTGCCTCCCACTGATCCCCATTGACCCCACTGCCCCCCGTTGACCCCCATTGATCCCCATTGATCCCATTGATCCCCCGTTGACCCCCATTGACATCCAGTTGCCTCCCATTGATCCCCATTGACCCCACTGCCCCCCGTTGCCCCCCATTGACGTCCAGTTTGCCCCCGTTGACCCCCATTGATCCCCATTGACCCCATTGATCCCCCGTTGCCCCCATTGACATCCAGTTGCCTCCCACTGATCCCCATTGACCCCACTGCCCCCCGTTGCCCCCCATTGACATCCAGTTGCCTCCCATTGACTCCATTGACCCCATTGATCCCCATTGACCCCCATTGACTCCATTTACCCCCCATTGTCCCCCATTGATCCCCATTGACTCCATTTACCCCCCCATTGTCCCCCATTGATCCCCATTGCCCCACATTGCCCCCATTGACCCCCATTGACTCCATTTAACCCCCATTGTCCCCCATTGATCCCCATTGACTCCATTTAACCCCCATTGTCCCCCATTGATCCCCATTGACTCCATTTACCCCCCCATTGTCCCCCATTGATCCCCATTGCCCCACATTGCCCCCATTGACCCCCATTGACTCCATTTACCCCCCATTGTCCCCCATTGACCCCCATTGACTCCATTTACCCCCCATTGTCCCCCATTGATCCCCATTGCCCCACATTGCCCCCATTGACCCCCATTGACTCCATTTAACCCCCATTGATCCCCATTGCCCCACATTGCCCCCATTGACCCCCATTGACTCCATTTAACCCCCATTGTCCCCCATTGATCCCCATTGCCCCCATTGACCCCCATTGACTCCATTTAACCCCCATTGTCCCCCATTGATCCCCATTGCCCCCATTGACCCCCATTGACTCCATTTAACCCCCATTGTCCCCCACTGATCCCCATTGCCCCCATTGACCCCCATTGACTCCATTTAACCCCCATTGTCCCCCATTGATCCCCATTGCCCCACATTGCCCCCATTGACCCCCATTGACTCCATTCACCCCCCCATTGTCCCCCATTGATCCCCATTGACCCCACATTGCCCCCATTGACTCCATTTAACCCCCATTGTCCCCCATTGATCCCCATTGCCCCACATTGCCCCCATTGACCCCCATTGACTCCATTTACCCCCCCATTGTCCCCCATTGATCCTCATTGCCCCACATTGCCCCCATTGACCCCCATTGACTCCATTTACCCCCCATTGTCCCCCATTGATCCCCATTGCCCCACATTGCCCCCATTGACCCCCATTGACTCCATTTACCCCCCATTGTCCCCCATTGATCCCCATTGCCCCACATTGCCCCCATTGACTCCATTTAACCCCCCATTGTCCCCCATTGATCCCCATTGCCCCACATTGCCCCCATTGACCCCCATTGACTCCATTCACCCCCCCCATTGTCCCCCATTGATCCCCATTGCCCCACATTGCCCCCATTGCCCCACATTGACTCCATTTACCCCCCATTGTCCCCCATTGATCCCCATTGCCCCACATTGCCCCCATTGACCCCCATTGACTCCATTTACCCCCCCATTGTCCCCCATTGATCCCCATTGCCCCACATTGCCCCCATTGCCCCCCATTGACCCACTGTTGCCCCCACGGACCCCCAAAGACCCCACTGCGCCCTCATTGACCCCCAGTTGCCCCCCCTGTGTCCCAACTCACCTGGCCGCCCCCCAAACTGGGGGGTCCCCCACCGTAGGCCCCCCCAGGGTCAAGATGGGGCACAGAGGGGACCCCACAAGACGCGGGGGGTGGTGGGGGGGGGCCGGGCCAGGGGGCAGAGGGTGACGGACCTGGGGCACCTGGGGGGACATGGGGACAGTAAGACATGGGGACAGGGGGACAGGGGGACATGGGGACAGGGGGACATGGGGACATGGGGACGGGTGGAGATGGGGACATGGGGACAGGGGGATATGGGGACAGGGGGACATGGGGACATGGGGACATGGGGACATGGGGATATGGGGACATGGGGACAGGGGGACATGGGGGATATGGGGACAGGGGGACATGGGGACATGGGGACATGGGGACATGGGGACAGGAGGACATGGGGGATATGGGGACAGGGGGACATGGGGACAGGGGGACATGGGGGATATGGGGACAGGGGGACAGGGGGACATGGGGACAGGGGGACATGGGGAGAGGGGGACGTGGGGACAGGGGGACAGGGGGACATTGAGATATGGGGATATGGGGACAGGGGGACAGGGGGACATGGGGACAGGGGGATATGGGGAGAGGGGGACGTGGGGACAGGGGGACAGGGGGACATGGGGACAGGGGGATATGGGGACAGGGGGACAGGGGGACATGGGGACAGGGGGATATGGGGGATATGGGGACAGGAGACATGGGGATATGGGGACATGGGGACAGGGGGATATGGGGACAGGGGGACAGGGGGATATGGGGAGAGGGGGATGTGGGGACAGGGGGACATGGGGGTGACGGGGTCAGAGGTCACTCACCAGCCGGGGGGGGCGGGGCGGGTGCAGCCAAACCCTGGGGGGAGGGGTTGAGATCAGCCGGGTGGGGGAAGGGACACAAAAAATACGGGGGGACCCAGGCGTCCGGAGGTGGGCGTGGGGAATCCCCCGGACGCCTGGGTCCCCTGGGGGGGGGTGGGGGGAGGGGCACTCACCGAGGGTCTCCTCCCCCCGCTCTGTTGCTGCCTCAGCACCTTCAGCATCTGCTTCACCGTCTGGGGGGGGGACG